>NC_139217.1:169171929-169734429 GCF_055691185.1 Crinia signifera
TGACCCTCTCCAGGAGGGACACATTGCTCTGTTTCTGGACTTTCTTCTTAATTTATGGATTACCATCACCTGTGCTTAAACACCTTTCTTATCAATTACCCTGTTTAAAACAGGTGATGACAATCATAAATTAAGATGGAAGTCCACAACCCAGCGTTACAGCTCCAGACACACTTTGAGTGACAGATGTAGCCAAATATATAAGAGATTATTGATTAGCTTGCCTTTGTTTCTGAGCGCCCTAGTTGATATATGGAATGTGTTACCCAAGTTAATAATATGATGTGTGCAGAGCCGGATTAAGGGGGGGGGGGCACTGGGGGTCAGTACCCCTGGGCCCCCTCTATCTAAGGGCCCCTTGTGGTTGGCATGTATTTAAAAAAGATATATATATATATATTTAGCTAAAGATTTTGTGCATGGGAGTGGGGTAGTGCTGCAGCTTTACCTATGTGCCAATGCGACAGTTATTAATGGTGCTGAGCATGGGGAGCCAAGGCACACTGACTGCATTGTACTGTACACTGACAGTGCTTTACTGGGAGTTGACTAAGTCCCATGAGACTTTGCACAAGAGGTCAGAGGCTGAGAGGCTGGTGCTGAGCTCTGATTAGTGGAGCTCATCATATGCTTCACAGTCCCATGGATGATAGCAGCAGCAGCAGCCTTGTCATGGGGGGGGTTTAATCAGAGGCAGCGCTGAGCCTGTTAAGGCTCCTACAGAGTAAGTTACAGAGGGACAAACACAGGCTTTTCGTGTGGTATTTTATATATATATATATATAACAGGAAGAATGGGCTCTCCATAATGCAATTACCACGGGTTAAAATTGATGAAACAACAATTAAATCCCCATCTGCAGTTACCCATTGATCTGTTTTATATATAACAGTAATGAGGCCTCATTATATATCTCTGCTCGGATCACAATCTGGGCCTGATTCAGGCCTGCTCGCTAAGAAGTGTTCTTTCACTGCTTAGCGAGCAGTAAACACCACCCACCACCCGTCTGAATGTTTGTCTTCCCCCCGTCACCAGCACTGCCCGCATTACCTCAGTAACATGTGAGGGTGTGTGTCTGAGAACATATCCCCTTGTATGCGGCCAAAGGGAAGAGAAATCATGCAATGGTTGGCGACCATTTATCTCCCCTTCGGAATTAAAATTCAGTGAAAGCTGACTTTAATTTCCACTGCTGTTTGCCGAAAAGGGGGCGGACGCTGATGTGTTGTGATGTCAGCCTTCTGCCCTATATAGGCTATGCCACACCTGCATTCGCATGGGCCCCGTTTCTGTGGACACACCCAGAAAAGCTGGGTGTCCCCATGCTACAGCCCATAAACATCGGCCCGGCAGTGAGCTAGCAGGAGACAGAGTAAACATAAATCAGGCCCTCTAATCAGACCTGATCAGGCCTAAATCTGTCTCTAGCAGTAAAATTTTATTATTACACGTAACTTTTTATAAAAATCTAAGTAGTATTGGGTTTTATTTAATAGTAAATTACATTTTCAGCCTAATTGAATTAAGTATGTTCTAAAACTGGTTCTATAAACTCTGAAAAAGACTCAGTAAAGCCAAATGTGAAGTCCTAACTCATGTTTGTCAATATAAAAGGACTTTCACCATAGATTCTATATGAATAACTCTCTAGACTGCCAGAGGCGGATGATAAGCAAACTGAAAATTAATGTTCAGGATATAAAAACCATTTCCTCCTGTTGTTTCCATGTATGTATTTACCTTATTAAGAAGCATGCCAAATAATATTTTTGGCTACTGATTCTCTGTGCTATTCATATTATGAACATTTAAAAAAAAAAAAATAATGTGGTAAATGAAATGCAAATGTAGCAAGTCCAGAAGTGTAGGAAAAGAAGTGTGCAGATTGGTGGCCCCAGACTCTCTTATATGGTTCTAATACCATGTGCTGCCTGTGATCAGCAACACACCGGTATTTTAGTAATTTCATGGCATTAGAAAATTATAATAACATGCTATCATTATTTTTATTGTATTACTGGGTTATGGAAATGCTGCAATGATCCCATATAGGGATTAAGAAGGAGTGAAATGTTCATCTTGGGACAGAGCGGCCATTTATTCCTGAGCAAGATACTGCCTATTATAATATAGAGAAAATATCATTGTTTTTACATATTGTGGCATAGCAAGTGATATCATCTATATATATGTCTAGTGTCTGTGTGTCACCAAAACACTGCCATCTGTGGGCAGCAAGTGAAACTTAATCTCTTATAAACGGATAGTTGGAGACCTGCGCTATGGATGTATGTATAGGGTGTTGAATTGAAATTATGAAGAGTGATGTAAGTACTGGACAATGTTGTGTAAAGTAAATCAAATTTATTGGTCACAATGCCACTAACTAAAACAATAATGCTTCAGATTAAAGTAAATGCAAAAACAAATGAAAATAAATGAATGAAAAATAGCAAAGGTATCAAAATCAGCAAGCGTTGTCCATGCAAACACCGCTCCGCTCTGAAAAGGTGTCTGCCGTATGTTTGTATGACTTGCTGAATGTAAAGAGAAAAAGAGTTCCCCTGTCTGCGACGGGCAGACTACTAATAAACCGTACTCAAGAAGCCGGAGGTAGGCACTCGATGAGCTGATGAGTGTGGTGCCTGGAGATAAGGGATATGTATTTATGCAGGATGTGTCCCGGGGTTGGTTGCGGGGGTGAGTCACAGCGGGTTAACGGTAGTGGCACCAAAGGCTGGCTTCCCTACACCCCTGGGAGTGCACTTGCACGTACCTGGTATCCAAAAGTGCAGAGAGGTCTAATAATAAAAACCAGACAGCCCTAAATCCTATGACTGTTCGGCAGGATTTAAAGATCTTTATCAAACCCTCCAGTTGAGGCTGTCTACATCCACAGCTCAGCTCCACCTTTGGAGTGCTTACTGTTGATATGTTGATAGACAGTATTGATATAAAGTTGAGATATTATATTGCTAATCATCCCAAAAAATATTTTCCCTTTATTTTAATGTGTAAATGATCTGTTTATACTTGAATAATGATAATTTAATGTTAGATATCCTTATGGTATTATCTAAGTAAGGACAAGCAGAAATGCAAACATCAAATAGTTTCACTGGGGCAGATGTATTAAGCTTTAACAAGAGATAAATCCAAGGGTGATAAGGAGAGATAAACGTCCAGCCAATCCCCTGCCAACTGCCATGTTACAGCCTGTGTTTGAAAAAAGTCAGTAAGGAGCTGATTGGCTGGACGTTTATCTCTCCTTATCACCCTTGCATTTATCTCTTGTTAAGGCTTAATACATCTGCCCCTCTATGCTTCAGTTTATATAAAATATACCGGACTAATTAGAGCCTATTTATTAATGTAGTAGTTAGGGCAATATTCAATCCTGGATTCCAACTGTCAGAATGTCCAACAGTCGTAATCCTGGACCGTTTTCACCCAGCTAGACTAAAAGTCGACAACCGGAATTCAATGGCACGGGAAAACGGCCACAAATTGTTGAAAAACATCTGTGAATTTGAACATCCATGGCCGTTTCCAACAAAACAGATCCGAATTCTTTTAAAGTTGGATATGTTTTGTCAGAATCTGCCGTCAATGCTGTCGGAAATGGCTGCATTGAATAGGCGGCAGCCGCTATTTCCACTGGCATAAATAGCGTCCGAGATTGAATTCCCCCTTAATCTTTTAAAAAACATCAATTTTCTGAGGATTGCAGCATTACTTAGTATTTAGACTTTTTTAACAAAAGGCTACCTCCACCAAAGAGATATCTGAGATGGGATACGGTCATTTGGTCTACATCATGATGGTCGACAAGCATTGTGTCGAGACCATTAGGTCAACTTGTTCTAGGTCGACATGGTTCTAGGTCAACATGGGTAAAGGTCAATATGGTTTTAGGTCGACATGGCTTTAGGTCGACAGGTCATTAGTTTGACACAAGCATTAGGTCAACATAGTCTAGGTCGACAGTCAAAAGGTCATTCATGGGTTTTTCACTGTTTCTTGAGCCGTCATGTGCCGACCGGTGGTATTTCATGCCCTTCTATCCACTAGGCAGTGGTGTGAGAATAAGATAGTGTGCCGAGTGCAGCGAGGCACCGTGTCTGAAGCTATGCGAGTGCAGTGATCGATGCGAGGGGATACGGTGCACGTAAAACTGTGTCCATGTCGACCGTGTCGACATTTGGGTAAAAAAACAGCAAAAAACCCCATGTCAACCTTGACCCATGTTGACCTGGAATGTGTTGACATTTCCCCATGTCGACCTAATGGTGTCGACCCAATGCTTGTCGACCAACATGCTGTATACCCAACCCTCTAAGACAGTCAATCTGTTTACTGTCACATAAGCAGTTTCCATAGCATTCTTTGGGGACTACAACTGGTCTAATACCATGCTCTGAAAGCTGGCACTTGGTAGGTGATCAAAAAGAGAAGAAAGAGAAAGTTCCTCTCTCTTTCTCTTTCTTCTCTTTTTGATCTAATTTCTACTCTCAGGGGAGCACCTCCACACAGCAACTTTGTGCCAAGGCACACGAATCACACATTGTGGATACCAAATATACATTAAATCTGATTTTCTAAATCATTTTCTTGGTGGGTATTAGTGCATAGGTATACTGTCCCATTCCCCAATACCCAATGTTTACACTTGGTAGGTGATGCCGTCCTTAGACAGCACTAGTGTAGCCTTAACCCCTTGAGTGGTGGGTTTTGCTTGGGCAGGACAAACCTACCAGGGCAGGTTTATCCTGCCCCAGCAAAACCCACCACAGAAGGCTAGAAGCAGCCCACCACCCGAACTCGCCTCCACTCTGGCGTTAATACGCCGGAGCTTTCCTGCTGCCTCTCTCCCCAGCCTATGCCGCCTGTCACATTTAGCAGTGACGTCGGCGGCAGGCTGGGGGATGTTCGCGGCTCGGGAGGACTCAGGTGCCTGAGCGCTTCCGAGTCCCCCCGAGCCTGGCCGACCATACCCAAGCCTGCCGCCGACGTCACTGTAAAGTGACAGGCGAGCGGGCGGGTCAGGGAAGCTCCGATCGCCGGAGCACAGGTACAGGGGGGGGGGGGACAGTGGGGGACGAGGGGGACGGGGGGGGGGGGGGGGGGGGGAGCTGGTCGGGGGTGTGGTGTAGAGGTGCTGCGCCAGTGGTGCATTTCTGTTAAAAATCGCATGTGATCGCATGCGATTTTTAACAGAAATGAATCCAAATGCATTGAAATTAGTATCAAACATGTTCAATGGCCCCCAAATGTCATTTTTGAGGCTGTACCACCCCCACTATCAACGCGAACCCGAAGCGTGGCGAGCGGCGGCGGTACGCGTCCTACGACCTTTTCATACCCCTCACTATCCACGTCGGCGTGGAGTTGAGAATAGAAAGTGTGGCGAGCGCAGCGAGCCACTGAGCCCGAAGCGTGGCGAGCGCAGCGAGCCCCGCGAGGGGACACGGATACCTTCACAGGTATCCGCGTCCCCTTGCGGGCTTCACAGGTGTCCGCATCCCCTCACGGGGCTCGCTGCGCTCGCCACGCTTCGTGCTCGGTGGCTCGCTGCACTCTCCACACTTTCTATTCTCAACTCCACGCCGACGTGGATAGTGGGGGTATGAAAAGGTCTTAGGACGCATACCGCCGTTCCTCGCGGGCTCGATGCGCACGCCACGCTTCGGGTTCGCTTTGATAGGGTGGTACAGCCTCAAAAATGACATTTGGGGGCCATTGAACATGTTTGATACTAATTTCAATGCATTTGGATGCATTTCTGTTAAAAATCGCATGCGATCGCATGCGATCATATCGCATGCGATGCGATCGCATGCGATTTAAAAAAAAATGCTGGTAATTGTGTATTTTGGCGGCGCCCATCGCATCGCATACCATAACGCATACGATGGTATGCGATGCGACGCGATATCGTACGATAGTGCACGATGGCATACAATTTTTAAATTGTATGCCATTGTACATGGCATACGATGCGATGCGATTAAACATTGTATAAGCACCCTAATGGGTGCTTATACAACATTAAGCACCCTAATGGGTGCTTACAATGTTAAATGCACCCCCACACCACCCCCCCCCCCACTATAAACGTGAACCCGAAGCGGCTGCGGTACGCGTCCTACGACCTTTTCATACCCCCACTATCCACGTCGGCGTGGAGTTGAGAATAGAATAGTGTGGCGAGCGCAGCGAGTCACCGAGCCCGAAGCGTGGCGAGCGCAGCAAGCCCCGCGAGGGGACGCGGATACCTGTGAAGCCCGCGAAGGGACGCGTTTACCTGTGAAGGTATCCGCGTCCCCTCGCGGGGCTCGCTGCGCTCCCCACGCTTCGGCCTCGGTGGCTCTCTGCGCTCGCCACACTATTCTATTCTCAACTCCACGCCGACGTGGATAGTGGGGGTATGAAAAGGTCGTAGGACGCGTACCGCCGCCCCTAGCGGGCTCGCTGCGCTCGCCACGCTTCGTTTTCACGTTTATAGTGGGGGGGTGGCGTGGGGGTGCATTTAACATTGTAAGCACCCATTAGGGTGCTCAAAAGCACCCTTTAGGGTGCTTATACGATTTTTTATCGTATAGGGGTCAAAATCGCATCACATCGCATGCCATCGGGTACATGGCATGCGATGCGATACGTTCATCGTATGACGGACATCGGGGGCGCCGCCAAAATACACAAGTACCAAAATGCTTAAAAACTGCAAAAATCGCATCCCATCGCATGCCATCGCATGCCACTACATTTGGCATTCGATGGCATGCGATGGGAGCCGTGAAAGTACACAAGTACCCATTTTATTATTAGGTACTGCTTGGCAGTGGCACTCAGTGGCACACGTCAGTGCACCAGCAGCATGGAATTATTTTTTACAGTCCCACACAGCACAAGTATTGTTTTTTTATTAAATTAATTAAATTAAATTAGCAGCCTAGTATGTAGTTGTACTACTAGGTAGGTACACTTAGGCAGTAACACTGCCAATGGCAAAAGTGGACTGAGTAAATAATACTGGCAACCTCTATTCACAGTATTCAGTGCAGGCAGCACCAGTGGACTATATATAATTCAATTAATTAAGTATTAATAATATAGAAGCCTAGTAGGTAGAGAAAATAAACTACTAGGTAGGTAGGCAGGCAGGCAGTAGCACTGCCAGTGGTCACCACAAAAGGTAGTTATATTACACACCACCAGTAGCTTTATGCAGTGCACCAGCAGAATTTATAATAATTAATTTTATTATTAGGTACTGCTTGGCAGTGGCACTCAGTGGCACACGTCAGTGCACTAGCAGCATGGAATTATTTTTTACAGTCCCACACAGCACAAGTATTATTTTTTTATTAAATTAAATATAGCAGCCTAGTATGTACTAGGTAGGTACACTAGGTAGGCAGTAGCACTGCCAGTGGCAACAGTGGACTGAGTAACTAAATAATACTGGCAGATTCAGTGCAGGCAGCACCAGTGGACTATATATAATATAATTAATTATTCATATAATATATATTACAGCACAGCACCAGAGGTAGGCCCCAGCACAGAGAAGACAGTTGTACTACATGTATACAGTTAGACTGTCCTCCTTGCTAGGGAGAGCCCACCCTAAGCAGAGAGGAGTACAGAGTACACAGCAGCACTGAGGGAGACAGCCCCAGTGAATAAAATAATTACAGCACAGCACACCAGAGGTAGACCGCACAGAGGAGACAGTAGTACTACAAGTACACAGGTAGACTACACAGCAGCACTGAGAGACAGCCCCAGCGAATAAAAAATATTGCGTTCAAGGTCAAGCTCAAGCTCAAGTTTAAGCCCCAGCAGCAGCACCAACACATCCTCTCCCAACCCACTACTAGACTAGAGTGAAGATGGTGGGCGCAGCAGCCGCTATTTAAAGCCTCGCGAAATCCGGAGCCGGGAGATAACGTTCTGACCACACGGACGGACCCGAGTCAGGCGGGAATCTCCGAGCGCTGCTCGGAACCAGGCTCGGAATGATGACGTCCGTGGGGGCTCGGATCTCTGGAATCCGAGTCTGCACATCTCTAATTATGATTGGCAGCCGCTAGCACTGATTTTGCCTGGTACATTGGGGCAGATGTGTGACAGTGCCCCTGTACGGTGTGGTGCAAGATGGCGTACCTTAAATCTGGAGCTGGTGATGGCGGCGGCTTCTGCTGGAGAACCTGTGGCAGGGAACAGCACAACCCAAGGGACCCACAAAAGACAACGCTACTTCGGTTAGCAGCGACAAATATTTATTAAAGAAAAACAACTGGACTAGTCGCTGTGATATACTCGTACACATATGCAAACATCAATAAGAAAGATAAAAAAACACAAAGACAATGACATCAAAGAGAGCAATATTAAAGACAATAATATGACATCACTAGAACACTATACTGCACATATAACACTATACTGCACATATAACACTATACTGCACCCTGTATATACTGAACTGTAGTCCCTGGTGCAAGGAAAACAGTCAATGAAGAAACGGTCCCACGCAGGAATATCCTCACAAGTACAAGGGAAGGCCCTACCTTAGTGTGCACACTACTATATAAAGGCCAGAAAATATTAATGGTCCCCTATAACGGGGTACAGGCGAGTCCCCGTTACCTAGGGCAACTCCCTGCTAGACATACAACACAGGCTGTAGATATAGGCTTGGCAGTGGTGGCAAATCTAGCATGCAGCCAGAGGGGCGTTGCAGGTGTCTCTGGGCTGCTTATGTCGCAGGGTGATCAGCACCCCAATAACAGTTGTCCCCTATGCAGTGGAGAGCCACTTCAATAGCTGGGTAAAGTGGGCCAATGTGGGGTGCAGGCCAGCCTGGGGGTAGGGGTGCTCCTGTACCTTAACTCTCAGCTGCAGATGCCAGCTCCTGCTGGTCATGACTCTTCAGGGTCTCTCACTCCTCTCTGAGTCTCTCACTCCTCTCTGGGTCTCAAACCTCTCTGGGTCTCTCTCTGCTGGCCAGTCACGCTGCCTGGCACCTCTCAGCAGCACCTGATCTCCTCTTCAGTGCAGGACAGGGGAACAGCTTCTCTGTTCACTGCACACACGCTGCTGGACTTTCTCCTTCTCCTCTCTCTGCCTGAGTCTCACCCTGCTCCCAGCATGTCTTCTCACTCTCTGCACAGTTCCTCCCTCTCACCTTGCTGCTGGGATCACCTCTGACCTCTCAGCTTCCTGTCACAAGTGCAGGGGAGCTGGGACACTAGCTGAGTCTGTTAAACCCTCACAGCCCTGCTGTTTCTATAAAAATGCGGTTCTTTCTCTGAGCAGCATTAGCTGCAATTGACCTTCTTTGAGGGCACAGGGACACCTCTGGGGTGGACTGCCACACACCTCCCTGCTGGAAATTTGCCTGTCCGCAGGCAACTTACCCGGACCAATAAGTTCTTGACAAAGTCCTGTCAATAAACATTCTGCAGCAACAAAACAATGCAAACAGTTATACATTACATAACCACAAGTATTACATACCTTCCTATAACCTGACTATCCAATGTGGGCTCCCTGGGTCAACCATCCCTCCGCCACAGGTCTCCCATCCCTCTGCGGTCCAGGTGCTTCATCGACATCCATGGATGGCGCCCACTCTCACGGCATACGACCGGCACTTAAGCACGTCTCGCCTCTTGATCTCGCCTCTTGGATCGCAGAATCGCCTGCTGTATCTAGAAGGCAAATTCTTCCCCGGAGATGGTCGTGTACTCGCCGTCCGTTACAGGCTTCCCTTTGATGAAAAAGGTCTCGGCCTTCTCATCTCTCTCTGCTGGCTCTATCTTGGCCTTGGGTTCAGGCAACGGTATAGCTGGTTCCACTTCTGATGGCTCCACGGTCTCTGTCACGGCCATATGGACCACAATTTTGGAGTTTCTCTCCGGTTCAGCCATTTTGACATTTCTTGGCCCTAGGTTCGCCGCTCGGTAACCGGCATCATCCATTCTAGGGACGTACTCTCTTGTTGGCTCTGCAAGTTGAGGCCTAGTCGCTGCTTGCTGCCTCTTGTGAACTGCCTCACTCCACATGACTGGTTTCTCGCTTGCCCTCGTGATCTCAGGTTCTGGTGGGCGGGGCATCTGTCCTGGTCGAGGGGGGTTGCTGTTCACTCTTTCTTTTTCTAGCTTGACCTCTCTCAGTTCAGCTGTACTTCCGGTGTATTGGTGGTATGGTGGAGGCTCTTTATGGTGCGGGTAGTGCCACTGTTGTTCTGGGGCATGTCTGTTGCGTAGCACCGGCGTTCCATTCGGCCCCGTCACTTTTGCGGCCTTGTTGCCTTTCTTCCCGCTTGTTAATTCGAATTCGACGGCTTCACCATCGCTCAGGCTCCGGAAGCAATTCTGGGGGTCTTTGTTCTGTATGGCGGTGTAATGGACATAGACGCTACGCCCGTTGTCTGCACGTCTAATGTATCCATATCCGAATGGCACATCAAACCACAGGACATGACCTGTGATCCTTCTTGGGCCGGTTCGCGGCCTATTGGTCATCTGAGTTACACCGGACGCTCTTGACGCGTTCTGGAACACTGCCGGTGGACTACTTCTCCTGTGCCTTCTCACAGTGTGTAGTCGTTCTGACCTCCATTGGGGATGCTGTTGACGTCTATGCCTTCTGCCACCTTCACGTTGCTGTCTTTCCTTTTCATCCTCCGCCCATTCCTGACGCATCTCACGGATCATCCTGGTCATTTCGGTCATCGCTCCGATGATGGCCCCAATCGAGTTCTGATTGGCTTGGGCTGGTGAAATGGCAGTTCTTCGCATCTCCTGCGGTTCTGTGTACTGCGATCGCCACATCTTGCCGTTCACAGGGGTCTTGTGCAATCCTGTTCGTAGACGCCAAGTGTGACAGTGCCCCTGTACGGTGTGGTGCAAGATGGCGTACCTTAAATCTGGAGCTGGTGACGGCGGCGGCTTCTGCTGGAGAACCTGTGGCAGGGAACGGCACAACCCAAGGGACTCACAAAAGACAACGCTACTTCGGTTAGCAGCGACAAATATTTATTAAAGAAAAACAACTGGACTAGTCGCTGTGATATACTCGTACACATATGCAAACATCAATAAGAAAGATAAAAAAACACAAAGACAATGACATCAAAGAGAGCAATATTAAAGACAATAATATGACATCACTAGAATACTATACTGCACATATAACACTATACTGCACATATAACACTATACTGCACCCTGTATATACTGAACTGTAGTCCCTGGTGCAAGGAAAACAGTCAATGAAGAAACGGTCCCACGCAGGAAGATCCTCACAAGTACAAGGGTAGGCCCTACCTTAGTGTGCACACTACTATATAAAGGCCAGAAAATATTAATGGTCCCCTATAACGGGGTACAGGCGAGTCCCCGTTACCTAGGGCAACTCCCTGCTAGACATACAACACAGGCTGTAGATATAGGCTTGGCAGTGGTGGCAAATCTAGCATGCAGCCAGAGGGGCGTTGCAGGTGTCTCTGGGCTGCTTATGTCGCAGGGTGATCAGCACCCCAATAACAGTTGTCCCCTATGCAGTGGAGAGCCACTTCAATAGCTGGGTAAAGTGGGCCAATGTGGGGTGCAGGCCAGCCTGGGGGTAGGGGTGCTCCTGTACCTTAACTCTCAGCTGCAGATGCCAGCTCCTGCTGGTCATGACTCTTTAGGGTCTCTCACTTCTCTCTGGGTCTCTCACTCCTCTCTGGGTCTCACTCCTCTCTGGGTCTCTCTCTGCTGGCCAGTCACGCTGCCTGGCACCTCTCAGCAGCACCTGATCTCCTCTTCAGTGCAGGACAGGGGAACAGCTTCTCTGTTCACTGCACACACGCTGCTGGACTTTCTCCTTCTCCTCTCTCTGCCTGAGTCTCACCCTGCTCCCAGCATGTCATCTCACTCTCTGCACACTTCCTCCCTCTCACCTTGCTGCTTGGATCACCTCTGACCTCTCAGCTTCCTGTCACAAGTGCAGGGGAGCTGGGACACTAGCTGAGTCTGTTAAACCCTCACAGCCCTGCTGTTTCTATAAAAATGCAGTTCTTTCTCTGAGCAGCATTAGCTGCAATTGACCTTCTTTGAGGGCACAGGGACACCTCTGGGGTGGACTGCCACAGATGTATTAAGCCTGGTGAAGAGATAAACTGGAGATAAAGTGGAAGGAGATAACGCACCAGCCAATCAGATCCCAACTGTCATATTTTAAACACAGCTGATTGGCTGGTGCGTTAACTCTTCCAAGTTATCTCCACTTTATCTCCAGTTTATCTCTTCTCCAGGCTTAATACATCTGCCCCATTGTCCATAAAAAATATGAATTGATCCTGGTCCACCAACCCAAGGCTGAGGCAAGTGTCCTGAGGCACCCCAGCATGCCTAGGCACACAGTTTAGAAACCACTGCCTTAAGGATATCTTTTGACTATGTTTTTTTTTTAATTATTATTATGATATCTTCCATCAGCCTATCAGCCTATACTTGCTCAGTCTCAGCTTTATCTGGTACTAAAGTAGTTAGGTAAGCCGATGATAAATAGGCCCCTATTTGTTAATTAACTTTAAAAAGTATAACCTATAGTCATAACCACTTGTTAGATTATTAGATTTTTAAACATCTAAAACCTACTGACTCTTAATGCTCTAAAATTTCTTTTATTGCTGAACTCAAATTAAGAACTATCTGGGATTCTGCCACTTTCACCTCTACAGCGGTGTGACTTATTGGGGCTTTAAAACGAGAGACAAGAGTTGTAAACGTAAGTGGGTTTTAATGGAATTAATTCAGAAGGAATGTAAAACTCCCTCTGACACTTGTGTCTGCTCCTCTAATGGCAGAGATCACAGAAGTACAATATAAGAGTGCCAGATTGATAAAGGACACAGGAAGCTGCTGAGCCAAAGGAAGAGGTAGAAATTTTGTTCTTGTTCAGCCCAGGACCATATATAACAAACCCAAAGACTGCTCATGTTCAGCATTTTAAAGATCAATAGTTAGGCTTGTGTATGTGTAGGTAAGAAATAGCAGTGCTCAGCATTCTGAAAAGCCTTTGCACAGAGCACTTAAACAAGAATAACAGATTGTGCAAACTCAAATTAAATATTAACATCCTCAGCTTGCATATCACAGCCTTAATGTAATATGTACTCTCCTAATGTACCGACTTGTATTTACACCTCAAACAAAAAAATAAGTTCCTGTAGCTTGAAAGCGGTTAAATTACCCTGATCCTGGTGAAATTCATTACCATATTAACATGCCATGAGGCCATTCTGACAATTATTACAATAATCTATCATTTCCGCAACTGCTGGTATCCTGGTTCTTGTGTTTTTTTGTCATATTTAATCTTGGAAGGGTCAATAGAATTTTTCAACCAAATGCTTCTCTCCTGAATGTCATCAATTTACTTTGTCAACAAAAAGGGCAAAACTGGCAAATGAAGGATTCAGCATAAGACCTTTTGCAAAGTGACGGAGGTCTAGTTAAACTACTAAACCAAGCAAGAGCAATTTCTAATAAATTACCAAAAGCAGCAGATGTAACTCCATATGTGTCAATATATGATGCTACACATATTTAGTCATTTATTATTTATTATCCAATTACTTAAGTAAGTAAACAGTATTATATCACAGTATAGCAATTGTAGTTTGTAAAAACAAATATTTTTTTATGCTGTATAATATACTGGAAATTATTAATGACAAGCTATATAATTCCTATAAAATCATTTTATATTTTTCTCAAGTTTATTATTTTAAATAAATGGCCCATTTTAAATGCTTTTGCTGTGTAAATCATCAGACAAGCTTCTATCTATATATTACTCCTATGACCTCACCTAATAGACCCCCCTTTGGTTTCATCCCAGAGGTAACTCAATGGACTTAGTTTTCTCCAAGAGCTGTACCTTCGGACTACATAAACTTGCCTCTCCCTCTTTCTAACCAATATCTTTCCTTTGATCTTTATGTCTTTCCTTTGATATTTCACACCTCTGACCCTGACATTTTTTCCTCATCTCTGGATGCTATCCCCTCTCCATCTTGATTGCCACTTTGAAACTCTCCACCCCCAACCCCATATCTTTCACCTTTAGACTTCATCAATCTGCACCCCAGCCAGATACACTTAGAAATATACCTGCCCAGTTGAACGGTACTGGTGAAAGGCATACCGTCATATTGACTACCTCCATTTAAAATTTATTGTATCTACTTACTGAGTCATCCTATCTCAGGTAAAACTATCTTCCTTTAATCTCATATCTTCTCACAATAATTCAACCCATGCTAGTACCCTGCCTCTTTCAAAACAAGTGCAGTTCTTCTTTCCTGCCTGGGGTGTCGCTCTCTGCTGTGGTGCTTCTAGCACATATTTGGTCTGCATATCATTGCTGAAATACAGACCACACTATGCTAGAAGCACCACAGCAGTGACACCGCCCAGGCAGGGAAGAGGAACTGCATGTGTTTTGGAAGAAAGGTGCTAGAATGACCAGAACCATGCTATCTCTTTTTCAACTCCCTACTCTGCTCCCCACTACTACCCTTCCTTCTTCCCTCTGCCATTTATAATACTAACTCTTCTCCCCAATCTGCTAGCTCTTTGTCTATTTCAACTCCCTCCTCTGCTCCCCACTACTACCCTTCCTTCCATTTTTTTCCCCTTCGGCGCAATACTCATCTAGTTTCTTCTCCCTCCAATCCATTGATCTGCCATCACCAATGGCACCAATGACCTTCTCACCAGCAAATATAAAGGTCAGTGCTCCCTCCTTATACTTTTTCAACTTTCTTCCACTATTGAAAGCTTTTTTGATCTCCAATAGATTCTCTATGTAGATGACACTGAAATCTACTGTACCTCTTTCACTCAGGGTGGGACTCTCTAATAACCTTGGCCGCACATAGCCAGCATTCGCATTGTTAATAATCGCATATGCATTAACATATGCGATTATTAACGCAAAGGACAGCACTTGCGTTAAGAGCTGTCCTTTGCGTTGTGGCTGGCGATGTGCAGCGCGTCCCCCCTCCCTCCCAGGACCCTTACCCGGCTGCTGCTGCTCAGCCCGGGCTCCACTTCCTTCTCCCTGCACCCAGAAGTGGTGCAGGAAGGAGAAGGTCACTGGTCCGGGCAGCACAGCGGGAGGCTGCCCAGACACAGATGAGGGGGGCGGCGGGTGGCACGCAGGGCATCTCACCCTCAGTCCTCTATAACTGTATTTCTGTGTCTCCTACTGGATGTCCCAGCAATTACTGATACATAACATGGCCAACACTGAACTGCATCCCCCCCACCACCATGACAGGACTGGGGCATAGGGGTACAAGGGAAACATCCGGTGGGCCCCACTGCCTGAGTCCCCACCCCTACCTCTAGAGATCAGACTGTGCATTTACTTGAATGATACATTATCAATTATTTTATTATACTGCACAGGGCTATGGTGTATTTAATACAATTCATGGCTGATATATTACCATGCATGATTTAGCGGTATTTAATATATACATTTATTAAGGAGCCCAGACCATGCACTCTCTCTAATGCAGGGATTAAGAGCCTTTGGTGCTCCAGCTGTTATTGAACTACACATCCTAGCATGCCCTGCTGCAGTTTTGCTATTTGGTCATGCTAAAACTATTACATGGCATGCTGTTCAACAACAGCTGGAGGGTCAAAGGTTCCTCATTGGCCAAGCCTCTGTGGTAACCGGACACCCCCCCCCCCCTACAGAGGATGGCCACACCCCTGGGGCCACTACCATAGCAATCCCCAAGTGGGCCCTGTCTGACACTGCCTTACTGGTAATAGATTTCCTCCATACAAAGGAGGACACAGTGGGGCAGCACCGTCATATGTGTTGCGACCAAGCCATCGCACACCTGGTTGCGGTTGTATCACATATAGTGTGACTATGACATGCAAGTGGTAAAAGGGGTATTTTTTCTGTTGACTTCTTATTGAAACATTTTCTAATAGTGCCTTTAAATTAGGAAGTAATACTTGCATTACTTAACCCGGCATCAGTACAGATGGAAATTGTTACACCGGTAGCCATGTGGGTCAAAATTACCCTGAAATATTTATCCACAAATTTCGGTACTTGTTTCCTAGCACGGCCACAATCGCGGGCATCGGGTGTCATTTTTAGTGGTCTGCGACGCGACCGACGCGATGCCCCCGATTTTCCCATTGAAATGCATTGAAAAAAGTCAATATCGCGTCGGTCGCGTCGTATGCGGCTAAAAAAAGCTTAAATGGTCCAGATGCGATGCCCCCGATTTCCCCATAGGGAACAATGTTAAATGCCTCAATTTAGCCGCGATGCCCTCGATTTCCCATAGGAATCAATGTTAAATGGCTCAATTTACCCAAATCATCATAGGGAACAATGGTAAATGGGCCAGAAAACCCAAAAAACACAGCTGAACACTGAAATGTCCCCCCAAAAGTAGTTGACGCCACCCCACGATCAACGCGAACCCGAAGCGTGGTGAGCGCTGCGAGCCCGCGAGGGGCGGCGGTACGCGTCCTCCGACCTTTTCATACCCCCACTATCCACGTCGGCGTGGAGTTGAGAATAGAATAGTGTGGCGAGCGCAGCGAGCCACCGAGCCCGAAGCGTGGCGAGCGCAGCGAGCCCCGCGAGGGGACGCGGATACCTTCACAGGTAAACGCGTCCCTTCGCGGGCTTCACAGGTATCCGCGTCCGCTCGCCACGCTTCGGGCTCGGTGGCTCGCTGCGCTCGCCACACTATTCTATTCTCAACTCCACGCCGACGTGGATAGTGGGGGTATGAAAAGGTCGGAGGATGCGTTCGCGTTGATCGTGGGGTGGCGTCAACTACTTTTGGGGGGACATTTCAGTGTTCAGCTGTGTTTTTTGGGTTTTCTGGCCCATTTCCCATTGTTCCCTATGATGATTTGGGTAAATTGAGCCATTTAACATTGATTCCTATGGGAAATCGGGGGCATCGCGGGTAAATTGAGGTATTTAACATTGTTCCCTATGGGGAAATCGCGGGCATCGCGTCGGTACCATCGCACCCGATTTTTTAGTGCATGCGATGGCCGCGATGCCCCCGATTTTTCCTCACGATGCCCACGATCAAGATCTTTGTGGCCGTGCTAGGAAACAAGTACCCAAATTTCTTATTTTTTTCAAAGATTTGTAAATCCATTGGTATATTTTAGTTAAAAGACTTATATAAAATAAAATAAAAGAGATTAGAAGTCATCTTAGGAACTTTGTTTTACTATTGAAAAACTGATAAAAAATAACAAAATTATTCTCACCATTATTAAAATAGATAAGAGTTTAAATTTTACATTTTGGTGTAAGTGATCTTTGGGAAATAAATGCAAAGTCTTCTACTAATCATTTTCTTGCAGCATATCAGCACACTTGCTGCAATACGGAACAATATGTTTTGGGCAAATAAACTTTCTGTCGAATAGTCATTTTGTTCTGAATCAGATTCCTCTAAGAAAGATAAAACAAGTTGCCGTTTATGTTCCTCGTAATTTATTTGAAGAAAAGCTTATAAATAACAAAAAACATAAACAATAAACACTACACTAATTTGAATTGAAATTGTAACATCGACTGTAATGGTGTGTACACACGGCCAGATGTGCCTTCAGATACTATCCACGATCCGATGGGATCGTGGATAGTATCTGAAGGCACATCCGATTTGCATACAAGTCTGACTATATAGTGCAGATCTGCACTATATAGTCAAGGCAGACAAGACTTTCTGCCTTGCGATACGTGAACGCGCATCGGAATCGGATCGGGATCTGAAGGGTTAAAACCCTTGCAATCTGCATCCGATTCCGATCCGATGTTGACTATATCGTCAACATCGGAAGACAAAAAGTACCGTGTGTACACACCATAAGGTTGGGTCATATTTACCCTTTTGGCATTTGCGCACATCTACAGTATCTCCCTGAGCAGTCTTGTGCCAACTAAGCTGTGGTGAAAAACAAGAAGTGAGGGGTCTTAGCTCCAGCCACTGAGAAGTTTGTCAACGTCGTAATATGTTGCAAAAAAATACAGAAAAGTGAAACCTGCCCAGGTCATAATGATCCAACCTGACTGACACCAGGTTAAGAAATATTTTCTTTCCAGGGCATAGTTATACGGTATATTTGATATTTTGTATTTACAGATCAATTTTTTTCACAAAACTTTTATTTTTTAAGTTGTCAATACCAATCTCTAAAAGAGCTTCACCTATAGCAGAACCCATTATCATGGAAATCACTATGCTGCCTGGTACATGGTTGTCCCCACTACTTAATTTAAAGTAGCAGTAAAATGTGAAATTAGATACTTGTTAGGATGACAGGCTGACCTGCTACAAGTTGAGTATCCCTTATGTGGATACCTGTTATCCAAATGATTCAGAAAACCATAGTTTGTGGATTTTTTTTTGCAAAAAGATCTACTGGGGACATCTGTAACTGGCACTACTAGAGACATGATATGTAATGCTGTGTACACACGGGGGCGATAGGGACTGAAATCGCTGGGAATATGGTCGCTGAGCGACCATATTGCCAGTGATTGGAGTGTGCACCAGCGATAAATCGCCAGGTGCCAGCCCCTGAATGGTCGCTGGTCGGAGGAACATGCTCCTCCGAACAGCGACATCCCCTGCCTCTTCACCCAGCATTGTTTAAATTTTCATCTGCGACCATCTCTGGTCGCAGATGAAAACGGGACACGGGGCAATATGATTGCTGAGCAATATATTGCTAGCAATATATTGCCAGCGATCATATTGCCCCGTGTGTATGCACCTTAACTGTCACTACAGGGGTCATGATATGTAACTGTCATTATCGGGGACATCTGTAGCTGGCACTACCGGGGACATGATATGTAATTGGCACTACTGGGAACATCTGTAACTGGCACTAAATATGTGCAAGAAAATGATTGCTAGCATTCAAATTCAGTGCCCGAGTTAGTAAATAAAGTTTGTTTCATGCACAAATAAAATATATTTGTGTGTATTTCATGTGTATTTCATGTGTTTGATGTGTTAATACAATCTCGATGCATTGTCCATTCACACATGGGTCCTCTCGTTCTCAGGATACCTCAATGAAATATTAAAATATTCCAAAATGCTAAATAATCTGTTATCCAAAATATTCTGGTCCTGTGCATTTTGGATAAGGGATATTCAACCTGTAATACTATTTATATTTTTCAAGGTACCATGGCAGCAGGGACAAGTTATGCTGCAACCCTTATATAACAGTTATGTAGGATGCACCAAGACCACAAGATAGACACTCAGGGGTACATTTACTGAGATGGGAGTTCTATTGAAGATGGGATGTTGCAACCAATCAGATTATATCTATTATATTCTAGAAGGTCCTAAATAAATAAGAAGTAGAATCGGATTGGTTGCTATGAGCAACATCCCATATTCAATAGAAAGCCCATCTTGACTGGCTTAGCTTCCCAATAGCGGCATAGATCACAGAAAGGTTCCTATGTGTATCACCCACAGGTATATTAACAGGCAAACCACTCGTTGAGTCTAAGTACCTCGTAAGCAGGCAGAGGTGCGGCTAGTATGCAGGGTTAGTTGGCTTCCCAGTGGCTCAAATGCTCGCTCTGGTCTCCCCAGTAAGTTAGGTTACTCATTGACTCATCTCCAGCAGAGAATGGCAAACACGGAGGGGGCTGCCAAACACTTCTACCAGCGTGGCATCGATGGGTCTGCAGCAGGGCAGATGGTCGGCAAGGAGTCCACCCGCCAGGACAGCACACACGGGGAGGTTGTCACAGATCTCTCTCCGTGCGGCAGCTATGTAGTCCAAAACGATAGATAGCAGGGCAGTCACTGGGCAAACAACAGTCCGGAATGAGACAGGGGTGGGGGGTGGGAATGGAGGGGCCTCTTGGTAAGATGATCAGCTGGACAGTTAATGCCCAGTATGGACCCGTTTCTCCTTTGTTAAAGTCTGACGATCAGACTTTAACGATGGAGAAATGCGTCAAGGGATTAAATAATGATGTCTAGGTTGAAAAGTATTTGTAGATTGGAGAGTTACTTGTTTGAGACTCTGAGGCTGATGTAAAGTTGAGTGCAAGTCATTTTAGTAGAAGTTTGGAGTTTTCTTTTATACACTTGTCCAAAAATACAGTGAAAATATCACCAATTAGGTTCTATTCTGTGCTCAAAAGTATTGTGGAAGTCCCCCAATAATCAGTTCAAATCTTCCTGTAATTCCACTGCTCAGTAGGTGCCAGAAAGATTTGAGCCTGTGATTATTGGGCGAAGTACAGAAAAAGTTAAAGTTTCAAACAGAACCTAATTCATTATATTCTGTCTGTTCACTGTATTAGGAGAGTGGGTGAAACTTCTATACCAGGGGGTTCCATTAGGACATGTTTCAATATATTCTGTACAGAGCACACAAGAAAAACGTAATCCCATGGAATAAATCTGTCAACCAGAGTCCTTGACTTTGTGAAATGCACATATTATTGTACACCTGATGGAACATCTCTTGGAGAAATAGAAGATTTTTGGGAAAGGTATTGACATCAGAAAGAAGAGATTTTATATCTGGAGCAGGTAGATGACCCCAGGATATTTCACTTCACCCAAAAAGAAAGTGACTATGGTACCTCAGTCTAAAAGAAGAGGGTTTATTGAGAGGATTACAAACTATGATCCTGGAGAACAATTCCGAATGGGGGTTTTAGGAGTGTTTTTGGTGACCCAGTCCCCTAAAGCCATACACTATTGGCTATGGTTAGACAGTGCTCTATGACTCTAGCAAAACCCTGTGTATTTCCAAAACCCCCACTTACCCTCTATTAAGTTAGGATAGTTGAACTACCGTTGATCATAGATGGTGGAGAATGTAAGTTCCAATGGACCCCAGACTGGCATGTTGATATTATTTTATACGGGTTTATAAATACCTGTTAATAAATATATAGACTTAGCTTAGATAGTAAGGAGTTTAGTGAACAGTAGTTGACTTCTCCAAAGCAGAATAACATTCTCGGGTAACAAAATCCTATGCCTAAAATGAGATCACAATTAACCAAAGCATTGTTTTATTTGTGCATTTGCATTATTCATAGCAAAGTTCCTAAAAGTCTTAAAACAGAAGCTGTGTCTTAATTTTAAAATCAAATAAATATTTCACATACATTTAAAAAAAATATATATATTTTTTCGGTGGTCTGGTTACAGTCAATGGAAGCCACAACTACTGTATTAGCTAGGAAGGTAAATGATGAATGTTAAAAGATTTGGCTAGAACATACTTCACAGCCTTCTGTAGCATTAGATCAGCAAACATTCAGTGTATGTAGCAAACTCTTAGTCCAAGAAAAATGGATATGCATATTATAGGAGATGCTGAAAAGACCCTTTTACCCAAAGTGATAATATTTGGATAAAATCACAACATCTTTTATAGGCCAGGTGTAGCCAAAGATATGTAAGATGAACCCATGACTACCAAATGTGATTGTTATTGTACATTCTGTTTTAACAGATTGTTTTATTTGTGGGGACGAAGATACATTAGTCCTGAAATTCCTGAGATTTCAGGTTTAATTCTTGCGGAGGTTATAGCTATGGAGTCCTTATAAGGTAAATAGTAATGAGTGATTTATGGTAATTTCTTTTGTGTGTTGTGTACTCCATGCAAACGGTAACATTGCACAGCTGCTACTGGCTAAACTAAACTGATAGACTCTAAAGCCAATAGTCTCTCAATACATCTAATAAGAGCTTGTCTACACATATAGGGTGATATAGTCATTTACAATCCAACTAAATGTGTTTTTCATTTTGGCAGGAATTCACATACAGATACAATGATGCCAAAGTGAATATTATTGGTTATGTAATACCAGTGCCTTGCTTAGTTATAAGATTATTGTTGACATACAGCAACATTATTTTTATTAAATTATATTATCTTTGCTATAGAATTTTACATGAATAATGCAATGTATGTTTTCCTTTCAATATTGTCCTAAGTAGCGTAGGCGGAGAGATAGGAATGGCGTTACATGTAGTCTGTATCTTCAGTGGCTTCTGTTTATCTTAATTGTATTTGTCATTATTAAATACTATATGAAGGGATATTTATCAGATGTGACTTTCTCAAATTACAGTTTTACTGTGAAATTTGTAATAACAAAAATACCAAAGTGCCAGATATTTTAAAGGAAAGACAACTGTTGTAAATGTGACTTGCTGTGACCAGCAACAAAAGGCTGCATTCTAAACCGAAATAGTTTATCAGCCTGACACCACTTGCACTTGGATGTTTGAAGCACTGGCGTAACTTTAGCTCCACAGACCCCGCAGTGGCATGGAGGCGCTAGGCATGTTTGGGCGCCACAGGATATGCAGAATTGTTATGGCCGGCCGCACAGCCTGCAGTCCCGGCGCTCCTCCTGATAGAAAGTCAGTTGCAAAATGGCCGCCCCCCTCACAGCAGACAGTTACTAAGGATACTAGAGGAGGTGGCTCCTCTTGCATCCTAAATAATGGTCTGCTGTAAGGTGACAGCCATTTTGCATGTGACATTCTATCAGGAGGAGTGCTGGGACTGAAGACAGGAGGATCTGCTGGTCCCGACGGCCGAGTGGAGGGAGGGGGCGCTCAAATTGTAGAGGTGGGGGGAGCTCAAATTGAAGTTACGCCACTGGTTTGAAGAACCCCTTATCAGGGCAGCCATCATGGGGGACTGTGAGGACTTAAGTACCAGGCTCCGACAGAAAGGGGGCCAATGACTGGAGTTTATAAAGTATAATTTCTCCTAAACAAAGTTCATATTTGTTCACTGCCCCTTATACTTCAGCTTAGGTCTTTTTTTCTGAAGCAGAGGGCTCATATTTTGACCAAGGTTCATTGTGATAGTGTCACAAGCCCAGCCTGTCACAGCTTACAGTGGCAACAGCTTTTTAAGGGGCCTTGTACTGTTTGTCACAGTCCTAATAAAATTGGAGCGAGAAACACAGGGTGTGACCGCTGTTGTTGTTAATCAGTAAAATATTGATTTAAACACTAGCAAGTTCTATACTATTGATGATGATCATCACCATCCGTGTCGGCTCCAGTGGGGTTGCAGCTCAGTCCACAAAACGAATAGGGGAGCCACACAAACTGTCACCACAATCACTTCAAAACATCACTGACTGGGACTCACTGGCAGTTGGTTGGCTTCCCTATTTGAATTGTGGACTGATCACCCTCATTCTTTTGTTTAGCATATTCATACAGAAGTACGCGCTACTCAGGGTTATACAAGAAGTGTCATTTGGATGGAGTTATCCACATGTTATTTGCACAGTATGAGAAATTCATTTTATGAATTATGTCCAACTTCATATGAGCTCCAAAATATACATAATACATTTCATACTTAAAAACTGTAATGTATTTTTTTAAATAAACATTTCCCTTATCCTGCCAAATAATTAATAGTCGGAACTCAGTTCCTCATTTTGTTTACTATTGCCTGGCTAGAAATTCTGTTTTAAGAGTAAATTACTAATGTGTATTATGATGATAAAACAATGTCATATAATGACAGTACTATTAATGCCCAATGTTAATTACTCATTACATGCATGCTAATTACATTACAGATTAGTTATCCTGCACTTGTTGATCCGTTGGACAATTTACAAATAGTTAAATATTATATTTTCCAAGTTCACAAATCAAATTTTAACAGGAAATGTCATAAAACTGCTGAGGCAGGAACATTTCATGATGGATCCAAAAGTAGCTATCTTCACATTTTGGACCAGTTTGCTGAGAAAACAATCTTTCAAACTTGATAGTGTTTATATAAACACAACTTTGAATGTTACCAAGAGAATATGAGATGAACATGAACAGTGTTTTTCCAATACTTGCAGTGGTGCCGCAGACAGATTAAATACTACAGTGTAGAAAGCTGAGGTTTTCCATCCAGCCATCTACAATCATTGGGGTGAGAAGGGCTTAGCTAGAATTACAGCTGGCATTAGGGGACACATAGCTGCTGTGAAACACAAATGCGCAGGAATAAAAAATGTTTTCTTTAATATTCGTGGATTTTTAAAGGTTTAAATACAGAGCAAATTAATAAGCAAAATATGTATATCTCAAGATACTGTAGAGAAAGGAATGAAGCATACGCTTAAAACATTAAACTATAATAAACAGGAAACAGAAATATTTTTATAGTCATGTGGGACAGAACTGGGACAGAATTGAGACAGTGTTCAGAGTAGAACCTTGGGGGCAATGTTCCCTCTAAGGTGTGTGTGTGCGCGCGCACACAACTTGCTGAGCACGCACACATACATTACAACCTAGCACACACATGTATGTTGCTGCCAGCCGCCCGCACGCCTGTCAGAGCTGCAGCTGGCTCCAGGCGTGTTTTAATCAAGCGGTCACGCAGGGCACTGCCATAGTGGATTCTGGAGCT
The DNA here is from genome assembly GCF_055691185.1 of Crinia signifera. NCBI lineage: Eukaryota > Metazoa > Chordata > Amphibia > Anura > Myobatrachidae > Crinia > Crinia signifera. The sequence continues at coordinate 169,196,464 of NC_139217.1, forward strand.
AGCCTACGTGCTCTGTGCATGCTGTGCGGTGCCAGCGTCTGACTGGTAGCTCAGCAGCCGCCCGCTGCCCACCAAAGTCACTGGAGTTAGGCATGTCAGCCCCATGGTAAGGGGAATGTCAATGTGGGGGCATATAATACCTGGCACTGTGGGGAGCATTTAGGTACCTGGCACTGTGATTGGGGGCATATATGTACCTGGCACTGTGTAGGGGCATATCTACTGGCTGCACTGTGGGGGCATATATGTACCTGGCACTGTGGGGGGCATTTATGTACCTGGCACTGTGGGGGGCATATGTACCTGGCACTGCTGGGGGGGAATATTATGTGTAGCTGGCGCTGCTGGAGAAAAATAGAAATAAAAAAACAAATATCAACATATATTAAATCTATGTCGATATTTGTTATTGTATGTATTATGTTTGATTAAAAAAATTGATGGTGTGCCTTGGCAATTTTAAAATCTTGTTTAGTGTGACACGAGTTTAAAAAGGTTGAAAATCTGCTATAGCCTATATGTGTGGTGTGTGAAGTCTGTAAACATTCAAAGTGCTTTATTAACTCATATTTTATACCGTTATGTGACACACAGAAAATTAAATTTCCTTCCAAAATTGCACATCCAATATCGTTTGCCACACACAGCCTTTGTAAAATTAGAGGGAACATTGCTTGGGGGTGATTCAGATTTACTCATTAAAATCCGAGTTCGGTTCAGGGACTGATGTTGCGGCTTTGCGCGTGCGTATTGGCGAAAATACGCATGTGCGAATGTCTTTGGCACTCACCGAGGTGTTCACACAGAGCGGGGTAGGAAGGGAGCGGTTAGTCGGCTGTTGCATGGCAATGCCCAGTGTTTCCCGGGCGTGCCCGCAAATACGGTAGGTGCATCAAGAAAAACACTGGGCGTCTCTATACGAACGAAGGCATGTCGAAGCCCGTGACAAATTTGGCCTTGTCCATGGCAAATAAAAGTGAGTTGTGGCTGACTTTTATTTGCAAACGGGTAAAAAAAAATTTTGATGTTCGGCAACCATCGAATGACTTTTCACCCATACAGCTGCATGCAAATGGATGTGGAAGCATACACATCGATTCGCATGAAGCCAGGGCCATTTGCTCAGCGAAGATGGACGGGCATTCGATGGCTTGGCGGGCAGCATTTACCTGTTGACTAGGCTGCAAGCAGCAAACAGGACTGAATGGCCCTAGTCTATATTATTGATTGTTCCTTTAATTCTACAATGCCCAGAAGATAGCCCTGGGCTCCAGTTCTAGCTCTTGAGTGAAATGGAGGGGTACCTAATTATTGGAGGGTCCCCTCTTTCCCAGGTATCCCAGCCAGAGATGACTAGTTGGGTGGTAATGCCACGACTGCAGGGACCAGGGGCGCATTGGGATAGATAATCAGCCCGGGAAATTTATGGATGCAGCCATAATGGGGGTGGAGACTGTTAACGGGATGTGGTCTGCCAAAAGGTGGCATGATCCCTTTTTCTAGGGTCTGATATTGAGTTGAACGCAGTTGTTGCCTTTTTTGCATCTTTTGCTAACGTTGAGTAGGCAACTTTATGCTAATGTCACTACAATGCTCTTTCCTGCATATCTGAATATTCAAGCACTGAGATACCCCCTGAGAGTGTTCAAAGATGCTGCAATCATGCTTTGTGTGTCTTTAGATGCTACCATTGAAACTTTCACCAGCCCCATGCTTGGTGCAAATCAAACGTCCGTGTATAGGCCCACATAAGCTGCCCAGTGTGTACAGGGCAGCAATGAGCGGTGAGTGCTGATGCGCTGTCATGCAGCATTGCTGGTTGTGCTTCGGAAAGCCATCCACCCCCACGAAGATTGTGTTGAAATGGACAAAACCATGCGGCACTGCAGGTGGGGCAGAAGTAACGTGCAGAGAGATTTAAGCTGGCTACACACCTACAAATTTATCTGGGCATCTGTCTGGTTGGAACAAAAATCTGGTAATGTATGGCAGAAAATAACAGACAAGCATTTGCTCCCAAATGCTGGAATATGCATAAAAAATACTGTTCAGATAAATGTGTAAAATTAAATGGCTGCTATCCAGTGTTTGGGAGCAAATGTTCCATTGCTTCCCTATTGTACCAGATTTGTGTTCCCACCAGACAATTTGCATGTATGTACTCAGCTTTAGATTTGGGTGCGGTGTGTTCAAACTGAAATCTAAATCGCAGTAGCCAGTATTTACCATGAACAGTAACACAATATCTCACCCAAATCTAACTCTCTCTGCACATGTTACATCTGCCCCACCTGCAGTGCAGCATGGTTTTGCCCATTTGCAAACAAAATGTGCCCTACAATCAGGTCTGAATTAGGCCAGATGACTCTGAAGAGTGACTGTCCTTAGCACTATGACTCCACATGTGTCTCCGTCTTTCCCAAGAACTGTGATCCCCGATGGCCTACCTCCTACCTTCTTTTAACACAGTGGCTGCTCTGGCAATATACAGCAGCTGCGGAAGACAGGCTGAGTCTGTTACTGACCCCCAACTGCCAACCTGCACCATACCTCCAAACAGTCCCGAAAACTACGGGATGTTCCGGTTTTCGGGGACATTCCTGCATCCCTTCCGCGGCCGGCAGTGTCCCGCGGCGAGGGGGGGGGGGCTGTTGGGAGTCCCCCCTGTCGGCTGCTGAGCAGCAGTGAATAAACCCCCCATAGCGTCAAAATGGGGGCGAGGTGTCGTGGGAGAGCCGCGAGTATAGGCCATGCCCCTGAAAATTAGGCCACGCCCCCCAAAAATTGCGACACGCCTGCGGCGAGCAACATTCTGTCCCTCCTCCGTCTCCCTGAAAGTTGGGAGGTATGCTGCACCAGCTTGCCACTTCAGTCTGCCCAGGTGTTTTCATTAGTTAGTAACAAATAAGGGAGGATTTGCTCCCATGCAGCAGCGGCCCAGGCAGCTCATGGAAAAATCTGATCTCCAGGCTCCCTGCTGCTTACTCCTCACCCTGTAAGATCCTGCAATACTCTCAACTGCACTCCACCAGGAAGGGCATAACAACAGAAGCAGCTCAGGAGTGACCCAGTGACACTGTAACTCCAGCACTTTCCCAGGTAATGGACAGGGGGCAGATGTAGCACAGAGTACAGACCCAGCAGCACAGGAGTTTGTATGGGACACTCAGACTTTACTGAAGGCCTTCTAGCTGATGGGGAACTACAGGACCCAGTATGCTCTGGCTGACAGGGCCTGCAAGTGGGGGAGAGTGGCCGGTTCTGCTGACATGTGGGCCGGCCCACTAGAAATTGGCCAGGTATCCCAGCATGCCATTCCGCCGCTGCACTACATCACCCACTGCCATTATCACCAATTACCTTTTCCTGTCACCAATGGCCTCTTCATCTCCCACTATCTTTCCCTGGGCAGGATGTACTAAGCTGGGGTTTTTACTGCATTTTCATGTGCATTAAAGCCCCACCGCCAGGGCTACGCCGCGTGGGGTTATGCCATCTCTAGCTACACAACTTATGTTGTGTAGTAGAAATACCATCAAGCATTTTCTGATTTCACATGAAGGGGTGAGGAAGAGGTAGCAGAGCCAGTAGGTTTATCCTTACTTTTGGATGATTGTGAGCCGTATTTTTTTAATTTCCAAACCGCAATTTAGCAGGTATAAATGATATTAATAATAATGCAGGGGGCTGTAGGGAGTATACAAATAACAAGGGAGTTGCCTTCAAGGCACTGGCATGGATCTACAGCAGTAGCAATATGCAGCAGTGTTGAGCAGTATGAGTTATAACCTTGAGCAGGTAAAAGCCAGAACACTGGCAGCTCTTTAACAGCATGTATTATATGTCCCTCAACACTTGTGGTTCCATATAGCCATATGGCTACTGATACTGCTGGATCAGTCAAAGCAGTAATCAGGACTCCTTTTGCTGCTCACTGCACAAGGGGAACTTGTCTGTGTGCTGATAATGCAGCCAGTTCTGTGAGTCTGGCTGCTGGTGCTCCTTATTCAATATGCAAGTGGAGCCAGGTATGCAGGCTACAATAATATAGAAGCCGCTAATCTGCTTGATGGTGCGGCGGACCATGAACAGCATGCCATCCTTTGGGTGATGTTACCCATGTGTGAGCCCACTATCAGGATGGCCGCCGTAGCTGGGGGGAGGGAGGACCAAGAGACAGCAATCAGGATTCAACTGCCCTGGTCCCCTTCATGGCTGCAGCCGTCCCCTGCGCTGCAAGAGAGGGGAGAGCTGGCATTACTGCAGGGAGAGGATAGAGCTGCCATGTCTGCAGGGAGAGAGACCACAGGCAAAATACCACGACCACATCTATGTGATCGTGGTAGCGTCGCACAGTCCGTGGCCCTGCAAGTGGGGGGAGCAGCTGCTTCTGCTGGAATGTGGTCCGGCCTGCCAGCATGTCAATCCGCCTCTGTCAGGGACCAATATAATTGTCACCCCTGCTGTGGCATACCTTACTGACTAGTGAAGCCTAGTGCTGGTTTTTAAAAAATACGAGGACCCCGTGTCCTTTTTAGAACCAGCACTAGCCTGGGGCTGGTTATGTTTAAGAGGGGGATCTCCAAGCTTTGAAAAATCTTCCACTACAGATGGGGCAGGTCTCATCCTTTCTACCTATGGCGAGAGTTCCACCAGCTGGCCATGGCGGGCTATGGCGCCCGCCATCGCAATACATTTAAAATGCTTGGCGATTCGCTGTGGCGTCTCCGGATGAGTGCAATACCAGTGATCATCCACCAGATGTCACTTTTGAAAACCTCATTGCGCATGCATAAAATTTGTGCTGCAGCGCGTGCATGAAGCTCAGGAACTACAGTAAATAATTTATTGTCCCTGGCAAGCCTAGTCAGCGCCTCTCTCACACCGCCGGCACGAGCATGATCCCGTCTCTTTGGAGGAGAGTGGATCATGCTGACATGGGCGGAGAGGCGCTGCATTTGTTTGACACGCAGGAGCATCTCTGACGGACGCTCTTGCGACCCAGTTGCACAGACGTTCCAATAATGAGACGCTTTTGCGCCTGAGTTGTTATTACGGCAGGGTACTACAGTAAAGTACTTTACTACTATTGTGCTGTGTTCAGCAAGCTGTACTGTTCTATAGATAGTGTACACAATAATAAATAAAATTACATTGAATTGCATACAGAATCATTACATTAAATTATACTGTACTGTATTGTACATCTCATTGGTTTTGTTGAAAGGTGCTGGCCTTTGGCTAGTACAGTATTGTAGTTTTAACACACATAAAAAATTCCGGTTACCAATAAGGCTTTCCGGGCGTCTAAATTTGCTGGACGCTTGAGCATCTACACGGGTACTATACTGGAGCGGCATATAATATGATATAATCAGTGGCATCCGCAGCCCTATTGGCGAAACCTGAGTCCGGCAGCATCTGAGACGGCCCGCACTTTCGTGGATTAGCGCTGCAGGAGATGTTGTAGTGTAATGTCCTGTATTTCAGGTCAGTTCAACCCCCTCCACCCCTGGGGGGAGGGGAGGAGGCGGTTGACTTCAGCTGCATACACATTACTCCCTGGAAGAGACAATAGTGCAATGGTATTGTAGCCAAATCAAGTCCTCTTACTCTACAGTACCAACACTTCATGAACACCTACAGTAGCTGGGGCACAGGTGTACTTGTTACTGAGTGACACATTATAAATGATCCACAGGTGGAGCTAATTACTTCACTTACAGTATGATTCTGTGAGGATACCTGTAAACAATAACTGTTTTATTTGTCTAGTTTTGTTAAAACTGTTACTTTTCATGGTCTAGTTTTATTAAATATCACTCTACAAAATATTTGAATAAAAGAAAAAAAAATTGACACTGTAATCGAACACGGGTCTCCAGCATGAAGAGCCGCACAGCTATTCACTACTCTACGCATAAACAGTGATGTGTATGGTCTGTAGAGTGCTGATATAATCAGTGGCATCCGTAGCCCTATTGGCGAAACCTGAGTCGCGGCAGCGTCTGATACGGTCCTTTAATGAATTAGCGCTGTAATGTAATGTACTTTACTGTATTTCAGGTCAAGTCGACCCCCTCCACCCATGGAAAGGGAGGAGACGGTTGACTTCAGCTGCATACACATTATGCACAGTACCAAGAGTTAAAAATATTCAGCATCGGCTACGTGAACGTGAAGGTAAATGTTTGTATAGGATCATGACACTACACAGCCCTTTTGCGCTCTCCGATGTTCACAAGCGACTCATTGGCACAAGCATCTAATTTCCTACAAGCGTCTCATCACGCACGAGCGTCTCATACTGTAAGCGCGCTCCGTACGGCGAATGGCGGGATTCCATTGGTACATTACAGTATACCACTCCGACTCTAGCTTGATGGAGCATTAGCCATCCAGTGGTGGCGGATTGTATTGCATGGCGTGCATCCACACCCCTTGGCGGATGCCGGCGCAAGAAAAATATCGGAGCGCCAGAACCTCCGCCATGGTGGCCTGGCGGCAAGGATGAGACCTGCCCCATCTGTATATATAATATTGCTATTGTGGTCATGGTGTGGGTCATGTAGGGCGTATCCAGGCTACAGGAAGGAACCCCCTTCCCCTCTTTGTTTGCCTACAGTATGTATAGAATGTAAGCTCTCATGAGCAGGTTCCTCTTCCATCAAGTACTTTTTCTTCTCTTACTTAGACTATTCTACTCCTTACTTCCTACAATGGCACCTACTGTAGCCCTTGGTTTTGGCCACACTGATGCTTAATTCAATGTCATGTCTGTTGAATCTTTGTATGCAGTCACCTAGAGTGTATATGTCCTACATTGTCTTGTACTGTAAGTCACTGTTTTTGTTTTGTTAAAACAAGAACAGTGTTGCTTATGTACTTTGCTGAGAAATTCTTGTTGAACCATATGAAAAAAAGAATTATAATAACATGTAAAGCTAATTAATGGATTATTTGTTTTAATAGTGTTGAGGTTTGACTTGATATAATGTACCTGTACTTATGTGATAGATGGGAAAAGATAGGCAATGACTGTACTACTCTAGGTGACTGCATCCATCAGCAAAGTAGAGTGGAGTGGAATGCATTCAATTGTAACGGTACAAACAAGAAATGACTCAAATAATAGTAAATAGTTTGTAAGTATGTGCAAAGGCATGTAAATTATATAAATACTAACGTCAAATTTTATATACAGTATAACAATCTTAGAGGGGGTATTCAATCTGGGATTCCGACTGTCGGAACATCTCGACAGTCGGAATCCCGGGTCATTTTCTTTCCGTTCGTCTGTAACTCAACAGCCAGAATTCAATGTTCCAGCTGTTGAGTGTCGGAAACTCTGCGGATCAATACCCACGGATTATCGAAAAACGGCATTGAATTCGACAATCTAAGGCCGTTTCCGACAAAACAGATCCGACTATAATTTTTTGTCGGAAACTGCCTTCAATGCTCTTGGTAACAGCAGCATTGAATAGGCGAGAGCTGCTCTTTCCGCCGGCGAAAATAGCGGCTGGGATTAAATATCCCAAACATTTTTTTTCTTTTAGCACTTCATGAATAGAAGTCTGAGCATTTAGGATAACTGAGAGCTTTATAAGCCTTAAGAAGTTTAAATGCTGGGGTTTTGTATAGGACATTGCACATTTCAGATTATGAAGCTGTAAAGGTGAAGGTTTGCATGCTGGGGACTTTACGGGGTAAAAAGTAAACTGAAATATAGCAGGGTGACTTATAGAAATAGGGAGAGTTTCTAAAGGGATAACATTTAATATGCTACTTTGGTATCTTTCAGACCACCCTTTCCTTCATTCTTCATCAACCACCATTTTTACATTGGAATGCTGGAAACATTTTTGGAATAGCTTGGACATTGGAATACTATCTATGTAGTGTTTTTCTTGTTTGCTAAAACTTTTTACTATGGAGATAGGGCACATTAAGTGGGAACGCATGGCAGACAGGGGTCATAGTTAGTTCAAAGGATGGTCACGAGTACATTCACTTTGAGTGGGCTGTGACACCAAACTTGTGGAGAGTCTATGCACCAGCTTTGATGGCGAATAAAGTGCTTAAGAAAAAGCAGGTGCATTTCTGTGACTTAGGAAGATGTATAAAGCAGTGATAAGGGAGGAGTAGTGAGCCAGTGGAGGTGTCCCATGGCAACCAATCAGCTGCTCTGTATAATTTAATATTTAGCAAATTATAGATGTTACTTCAGTGCTGATTGGTTGTCACAAATCAGAATCAACGGTACTTATATGTTAGTTGGGCGCCCACTATAGTTAGTATGCTCATACCCCCACTATCCATGTCGGCATGGAGTGGATTTTACATAGTGTGGCGAGCGCAGCGAGTCACCGTGCCAGAAGCGTGGTGAGCGTAGCAAGCCCCACAAGGGGACACGGAAAACTAAGCAAATAGCTAAGTGGGCGCCCAACTAACATATAAGTACAGAATCAACTTTATTGGCGGTGTGCTTGCGCACACTAGGAATTTTTTGTCGATTTCAGTGCAGCATCAAGCACAGGTGAAGGGGGGGGGGGACTTTACATACATTACATTAAGACATTACATGCAGGGGGGGGGGGGCACATGCCCGCCGAGCTGCACAGTGCCTAGGTAGCCATCAGCGGCGCCACTGGTTGATGCAGCAGTCAGGTGGGTAACAATATAAGCAGGGACAGTACAGTTGTCACACAGGGAATACATACCCGCCAAGCTGCACAGCGCCTAGGCAGCCATCAGCGGCACCACTGGTTGTTGCAGCTGCCAGGTAGGTGACAATATAAGCAGGGATAGTACAGTTATATCACACAGGGAACACCTATCTGCCGAGCTGCACAGCACCTAGGCAGCCATCCGCAGCACCACTGATCATTGCAGCAGCCAGGTAGGTGACAATATAAGCAGATACAGTACAGTTTATCACACAGGGAACACCTACCCGGCGAGCCTTTACAGTGCCTAGGCAGCCACCAGCGGCGCCACTGGTCATTGCAGCAGCCAGGTGGGTAACAGTATGAGCACAGGATGAGGTAACAGTGTGGGCAAAGACAGCACAGTTGTACCAGAGACAGTACAGTTATTACATACAAGACACGGGATACATATGGCTGAGTGCACAGTTCCTAGGCAGCCATTGCGGCGCCATCTTGAATCTTCCTGTAGGGAGAGCCTTGGGTAGAGTGGGTGGTGGTGGTGGTGATGGGGGAAGGGGGGGGGTAGAAAGAGTCAGTGAGGCAGGGGAAGAGCCAGTGGGGGGGGGGGGCGTGCGGCACCACTGCAGAGTTACCAGGGGCTGATGCAGCCTGCTGGGGGGGGGCGATCCTACCGGCCTCTGGGTGTATTGCCGGGGGTCCCCCTGGCTGATGTGCCTCCTGTCCCCCTCCTGTCCTAGCCTGGGGGAGGGGGGATGGGTCCCTTCTCACCGGGTCTGCTGGTCTGCTTGTGCCCGGCCCTCTGCGTCCATAGGGAAGGGAAGTGGAGGTGATCTGCCTTCCCGGAGTGTCACCCCGGCCGATGGTGTAGCCAGGGGCATCAGCGCACTACTTTCCCCAGCCAGGTGCCTCCCGGAGTCCTCGGCGCTTGGCCTTCTCCTGTGGACGAACTCAGTCTGGCTCCGCTGTTTTGAGAGGCCTCCATGTATCTGGAGAGGGTCCACTGTCTGGGAGGGTTGGCAGGGGGAGCCCCAGGTAGAGGTCCGCCCCGCAGGGTGCAGGCCGGCCACGTCACCTGCGATGTGCCGGCCACATCAGATCCGGCAGGAAAGGCCACGGCTGCACCTCAGGATGTAGGCCTCAATTCGCCAGAGGTCACAGTCAGCTCGGCGGGTCGTCGGAGCGCTCAGCGGTTCCAGGGTGAAAGGGAGGGCTGAGTGGTGCAGGTGTGATGATCTCACACCCACCCAGTGAGGTGAACTACAGCGGGTCAGCAGGGAGCTCAGACACAGCACGTCACGCTCAGCCTTCTCCTAGCTCCAGCCGCTTCACCCTCGGCTTGCTTCACATGCTTCCTCCTCTGCTCCCACTGCCTGTCTGCCTCCTTTGACTGTCTCTTGCCCCCCTCCGCCACATGCTGTATGCTGCTCCTGAGGCCGGGGATGGTGGAGCTCCGTGGATGGGGAGATGGAGCTTCACGTGTATGCGACCATCCCCGGCCTCTTCTGGAAGTAATGACTCACTTCTCCTCCCTTATCACTGCTTATATCTACCCTTTACTAGCATACTGGCCCTTATTTGTTTATTTATCTTTTTTTTTTTTGAATAACAATTTTATTGTTTTAAGTTTGAACAGTATAACAATCAAACAGGTGGTTGCATAGCTGTGGTACAAAATGAGTAAATAAAGCAATGTACTTTGAAACATACAAGTGAGTGAGTCTTCATGTCTACAGAATATACATTACTCAAGTCCAGGGGTATCCCAATAGACAAAACAGTTAAGCTATGCACGGAATGTTGAAGGATTATATAGAAAGAGGTAAGGGTGGAGGGGGGGGGGGGGAGGTGATCACATAGTTGTGGCGTTTAAGATGGCATTTATCTTGCAACAATAGAATAGAATACTATACAGTGAACTGCGGCTGTATATACTGTATAAGTCTGCACAATTGTTTGGAGAGTACATGTCAACACTGATTCAGGTAGAATCAAGCAAGACACGTGTAGGCAGTTGGGATTAAGAGATTTCATACGGTAGAGACCCTCAAATATTCGACGATAGGATAGACCAATTTGAGATATTAACGGACAACAATATCTTATCTTTGAGGTCCTGAGATAAAGTCGATATATATGGGGTTCATTTACGTTCAAATTTATGAGATGCGGCCGGCTTAGAAGTGAGCCACATCTTTCGGTAATAGTAAAGGTGTTGTAACATCATGTTATGCAATTGAAGCATAGTGGGGGCGGTTTTAACCGTCCAGTGCTTAAGAATTAATTTCTTAGCTATTGTGAACAGCATTGTAAACATTGGGAATAAGGGTACCGTAGCACGATTGTCTGACCATTCAGTATAATTGAGGCATAGACTGGCAGTAGGGGACGGGAATAGAGACATGGAAAAATGCAAATTAATAAAGAGGTATACCTTACTACAGAAACCTCTTATTTTGGGGCAGTCCCAAAAACAGTGATAAAAATCAGCTCTAGATCTCCCGCACCGAAGGCATGACGAATCCACGGATGGGTCAAATCTGGCACGAACAGATGGAGGCAGATATGCTCTATGAATGGTTCTTAGGTGTACTTCCTGTAGATAGGCCGACCCCAAGGTTTTTTGGATGGAAATGAAGCGGTGTAGAATTATGTCTGTTGTATGGATGGTAGGGATGTCTGTTTGCCATGAGTGTAAGAGTGTGTTAAGATATGCCCTTGAGGGAGGGCTTAGTAATAAGTCATATATGTGTTTTAGCTTACAAGGAGAATTTCCCCACCTCTGAAGCAGTCCCGAGAGTTGCGATGGAGGGGGGGAAGTAGATGATGTCAGTCTTAGTGATGAGACGTAATGGCGAGCTTGAAGGAACATATAGAACTGTACGTTTGGAAGACCATAGGTCTCCTTCAGAGTGTTGAAAGGAAGAACCGACCCTTCCGGGTCAAACATTTGGTTTGCCGCACATAGTCCCTTAGACTTCCACTGGAGAAAGAGGGAGTTTGATAGGGATGGGGAGAAAGATGGATTGCCCCACAAAGTTACATATGGGGAGGTAGTGTGGTCACTTTTTAACCTTTTATGTAATTTGACCCAATTGAGATATGTGTCATGGAATAGGGGGTGGGAGAGTTTGTGTTTCGGTATTAGTTATTTTTTTGTGTGTAATAAGGCATTCAAAGAAAATGGTCTGAAGACCTCTGTTTCTAAGGAAGAATTAGTATAAGTGTTTTTATCCAGCAACCAGTCTATTGCATTTCGTGACAGAATTGATACGGAGTAAAGTGCGAAATCTGGGGCATGGACTCCACCATTACATTTGTCCATGTTCAGATTTGCGAGGGCAATTTTGGGTTTCTTTCCTCACCATATAAAGTGAGTTATCGAAATTTTGAGGCGTTTTTCATCAGTAGGTGTGAATCTTAGAGGTATAAGTTGCATGATGTATAGGAGTTTGGGGAATATGATTGATTTTATGACTGAGATTCTACCAAGTAAAGATAGCGGGAGTTCATGCCACCCTTGTAATTGGGTGATAATCTTGGTGATGGTAGATCCATAGTTTAGCTCGTTTTTGTTTGTTTATTTATCTTATTGTTAAATTATTCTTGTTCTGGTAGTGCTGACAATTACAAAAAAATTTCTTTGCTACCATATCAATAATTAATAACAAATACTGTAAGTCTTTCTGTAATTAATGTGTTTTTGGGCAATCTGTAATAGGTGGTCAATCCTAGGTTGTTTAGGAGCCCACTCCTGCATACAGCTAGTATAACATTAATCTCACTTTTGCTTATATATAAATAGATATATTTGAATTTTTATGTAGCTAAATCATTTTACATATATTGTTAGATATTTAATGTGGATGGAAAATCTGAAACAGTAGAAAGTAGGGTACTATTGGGGTGAGTTCTGAAAGTGCACAAAGCATGCAAGCTCACAATGCCAAATACAGAGAGCCCTGCTTCTATATACTCGTTCTGCCAGCGAGAATGTGCTTTGCTTGTTAACAGATGACATCCAAAAGGCCGGGTTGGCTTGAGCAACTTGTTAAGCAGACAGGGCCTTGGGAAAACGGCAGCCTGCTGCCCTCAACAAAAGATCCTGTTTATCACTTGGAGATGCAATAAAATGAACAAATGTCCAGAGTAAACCTAATTCACTGTGCTACTTAGTTTCTGAAATACATAAATATGTCAAGTAAAAGGCCTCTAATAGACCCTTTTATCCTGGTAATAGTGTACATATCATTTTCCTCTCATTAGTACAAAAACTACCTAGGGAACTATCGGCCCATCCTTCATCTATTTAATCTGCATTAGCTTCCTTTTACCTTGTGTTTAATCTGCTTTCCCTGAAGGTATTTTGAATAAATCAATAGGAATACATGATTGTTTAATGATTTTTAGAAGAGCTCCTTTCCACCATGGATGCATGATTTAGAATGACTAATTCCACTTTTTACAATTGATCCTTTTCCTTGTGTGGACAATTCGTTCTTACCACCACACGCAAAAAGAAACTAAATAAAAATTAGACACAACGTTCTTTAACCCTTTCTGTAGAAACAAAAGCATCTCACTTCACAATAGGTAAAAAATGAGCTCTTTCGTTGAACAAGAAGCTATTAAATGATGTTTTGTAAGTGTCATTTGATTTGTTTTCATCTGTTGTGATTTTTGACGTTTTAATTGGCATGCGTTAAAATTGCTTTATGATATTACTTTTTATTTAGTGTTATCTTTCTGGGATAAAAGCTATTGCTGAATAATGATCAGATATTCTTAATTAAATAGCCTTAGAATGAACCATTTATTTGCCCACATAAGTGATTATGTGCTAAAATATATTGTTTTATGTGTGGCACAATAGTAATATAAGAGGCAATTTTATAATTAATGTTTACTATAGAAAAACACCTGCAAGGATAGTTCTAAATAATCATTATTTCAAACATAAAAGACTCAAATCATAGCCATGTATGATATGCAGAAACAAATTGTTTTTTACCCAAAAATAAAGAAATGCTGCACATTTATATTTTATGATTCCATTAAACATTAGGTGTTAAATTTGCTAAATTTTCGAATTAGCGTCCGTTTCCATAGAAAAAGATGTGGATTCGTGGAAAAAGATGAAATAGCTGAATGCGAATTCCATCTATTCTGTGTGAAAACAACTGCTATTTCGCAGTTTTTCTGTGGAACAGAAGGATTGCATACCCGCCTACAACGTGAATTTACTAAAAGGAGAGTATGCGTCGCGCACCCTGGGCCTGCTCTGTCAGGCCCAGGGTGCCGTCTCTGCACATGACAACTACCGGTAGGGAGTCAGGCACAGTAGGTTGCTTAGGATGCAAAGGAGTAGCGACACCCTTGGAAGGGCTGGGCTACAGGCAGCGGCTAGGCCTGGGATTGGCTGGGAAGCTCTGGCTGCCAGACACTGGTGGGACTTTGAGTTGCAGATTATTGCAGACTAAGCAGCAGGGGCGGATTAAGGTCTGTGGGGGCCCTGGACAACAAAATTGTGGGGGCCCCCACAGACACCCCCCCAAAGGTAAGGCTGGTACCTAGGCAGCGCAGAAGGGCAGGGGGTCCCTGCAGTGGTCTGGGCAGTCAGCACTGGGGTCCCTGCAGCATATGAGAAGCCAGTGGTGGGGTCCCTGCAGCAGATGGAAACTAGTAGCAGTATTGGCTACTAGTTCCCATCTGCCACAAGGACCCTGCCGCTGACTGCCCAGACCGCTGCAGGGACCCCCTACCCACCTGCGCTGTGCTGGCCACCTGTGCTGCCCAACCCCGCTGCCCGATCATGGGGCCACAAGAGCCCCACACTGCCAGCAGTGCCGGTGTGGGGTCCCTGGGGCGACTGCCCCTGTCGCCCTGTGCTTAATCTGCCTCTGCTTAGCAGTCTGGCTCTGCAGTAGCAAAAGCAGAGGGTATGTAGGTATGTTTCCATGTCACCTGCTGTACGGGCAGTATCGCACGCACAGGCCACGCACCCTTCTGATAGGTCACGCCCGCAATTTTTCCCGGCGCGCACAAGCCTCCCGCCTCCAGCTTACAGAAAGTTGAGGGGGGGTGTGTCACTCCATGAGTTACTACACCGGGTGACACCAACCCTAGTGACGCCACTGTACTGATCATTGTTAAACAATTAATTAAATTATAATGTGACTATTCAAGAGATTTTCCTTTATGCATATATTCTTATGTAAGTGAATGTGTGTCATCAAAAGTGTATTTTAAAAACTTGTTATTTTCCATGGAGCTCATGTCATATGTTCAGATACTTTATTCATAATAGAAGTGGGGCGTTTCATTTTGTAGGTAAACCCAACTGTTCATCACACCTGTTGTGGTGCCCATACACTTGTGTGATAGTATGCAATGCAATATTGCGCTGTGATTTCTCTTGAAGCTTTTTTTTTTTTGCATTGATGTGCATACAATAATGCAATGAATCTCATTCCCTTTGTGACCTAAACAAAATCGCATGTTTTTAAAAACCAAATGCGATCGAATATGCGGTGCAATAAATATTAGTGCAGCACATAATATCTTGAGGTGCGAGATTCGATAAACGTGCCTGTGCATCGTGTTGGGTCACACATGTGATTGGCGAGCGATCCATGTGATTTGTATCTGCGATTTATCAAAAATCCCATGATTGTTCCCTATCATCTATATATATGTCTAGTGTCCTTGTGTCACCGAAACACTGCCATCTGTTAGCAGCAAGTGAAACTACATCTAGCTTTTGAAGCATTTGCTTCAAGTGGGCTTACACTGCCATCTGTTTGCAGCAAGTAAAGCTAAATCTAGCCTTCGAAGCATTTGCTTCAAGCGGGCTTACTAGTATCTAACAAGTGTATGGGCTGCATTATAGTAGTGGGCTGGGGTATCTGAGACAGTGCAGCACTGCAAATATTAAAAATCAATTTATTGAGAAATTTAGGAGCATCTACAATCAGAGGAGAAGTAGATGAAGAAAGAATTCCTTTGAAAAAGGGATATTAATGTGAGTGAGTTTTTATTAGATTTTTGATCTCAGCCCAAAACTTTATATGTTTATGGCAGTTCCACCAGATGTGAGCAAAAGAATATTTAGAATTCTTATGGAAAGTTTGTAATGTAACAGTGTCTTCTCCCAGACTTAGCCTGATGTAACACACTAAGATCATCACTAGCACATATGTATTTAATTGTGTTTCAAGATGTTTGATAAACTAATTATACAGTCTTTTGTTTTAAGTTTATTTCTCATACAATGGTTTCCGAAACTACTTCTAGGGAACTGACCATTTTTAAAGCCAGGAGTGGTGTTCTGTATATGTTAATGGATGAATTAAAACTCAATATCTCCCTTGCATCAACTACGAAATGCACTCACACTGGATGAATTGAATGTCCCATATGCTGCAAAGTGACTCATTGACAACAACATTAAATGATGCTAGTTCTCTCAGTTACTAAGCTATGTAGGGATGATGGGGTCATTCTGTTTCCATCGGTCCCCTGAGTGTTCGCACGGGGAACTGATGGTAAGCCTCTGTGCATGTGCATATTCTCAGGGGCGGAGTGTGGTGGTGGCGATGGGGCATGGGAATGCCCAGCATTTAATGGGCATCCTCATGCAAACGCTTGGCGTTCCTATGCAAATGCATCAGGACGCAGTGTGCCGGGAGTGGGCGGCTGATGTCACAATACTTTTGGCGGGGTGGCACCAAAACTGCTCTGTAAGCTGTGAGTTTTTGCAGCTTACAGAGGAGATCAGTGTTATCTACAATAAAGAAACATTTTTATGAATATAAGGACCACCTTTTAGCTGAGTGTCTGTCTATATGGGTCAGGAAGTTTCCTGTTTATAAAGAAACCTTTATGTGAATGTCTTCAAGTGAGACTAGGTGAGTCGCACACGGTTTTACCCTGGAAGATATAGAACATTCATTTGTGCCTAATATAAGGATTTTCTTTTGTTCCTTTGTGATTGGAGATCTGGAAAGAAACTTCTCCTGATAGAAAGGATCCTAGAAACAGTGCTGTGGGTATGTAGAAACTTTGTCTGGTAGCATTGCTGAGGCAGACTTTAGATGACAAATAAAAATCTTCTATATAACATTTACAGTACAGCAAAGAAATTCGGGTACAATTTGCGCAGGATATAGCCACAGCAGCTCGGAACAACAGAGAAAGTTTCACCACAACTTGAAAAAAACGTGTAGACAGACAAAAAGTTCTCAGTGTCCCGTGCGCTCAGGCATAGAAAGTGTAGGTTGTCACACTTACACTAGGGTGAAAAAACAGCAAAGTCCACAATAGAATGTAAGCTCTCACGGGCAGGGCCCTCTCTCCTCATGTGCCTTTCTTAGAATATATAAACCTCTGCCACCCTGATGATTGCTTCAGTGTCCTGTCCCCTGATGCAACTATCCTTATTTACCATATACTTGTCCTAAACTGTCTTGTAATGTAATTTGTTATGTGTGTTTGCTCATAACTATACTCTGTAAAGCGCTGCGGAATTTGTATGCGCTATATAAGAAACTGTTAATAAATAATAAATAAATAAATAAATAGGGAACAGGTCCTGATATGTCCAGGGAGCTGTGTAATTCACTTTGTTGCCCTTCTAGAAAAAGAGAAGACATCGTGCAAAACCTTTTTATAAAGGGGGGTACAATTTATTAATACGATGCACTCACAAAGGTAAGGTAACAATAAGCATATACTCACCATCCGGTGATAACAGATGGGGAGGATCTCACCCAACCACAGATGGGGTACCAAACGATTGCCAGAAGGAAAACGGAGATATTGGTGGTCAGCGGGTCAAACAGGTCCTCCCGCGTAGCGCGGTTCTGTCCTCCAGCCAAGGGTACAGTTTGCTTAATGCATTTCAGACCTTCTGGTCCTTCATCAGGAGCATACTGTAGCCCGTGGCTGGAGCTATTTAAATAGGAGAAAAAGTAGCGCGAAAGAGCCGGCATCCGGTGCGCTAACCGGAACCGTAAGCGCGTTACACTTCCATCTTCTGGATGTTTGCGTGTCATCCGCACCGGAAGTGTGCGGTCCATGTGACGGATGCAGACCTTATGGGAAAGATACTCTCCGTTTGCGTTCCAGATGACATCATTAAGCGTTTCAACATTAATAACATATCGGAAAAGACTGCAATACTTTAATACAGAATATACAAAGTCCGTTTTCTTCCCATCCTTTATCTGTTTATCGGGTCAATCCATAACTTTAAAGTGCAAATGCTCAAGAGACATATCCTTCCGTTGCACTCAATCATCCCGGTAAAAGTCCATAGCAGCAATTATAGAGACCATATATATAAAAAGAACAAGAAATAGGCACATTGTTACAATCTGAATAGGTTAAAAAATACATAAAACCTATAAGACATTAAAATGTTAAAAAATAAGTAAAAAAAATTTTTTTTTTTAATTTAAAGGAACCATTTGAACCATTTGACCTCAAAGTCACCATTAAGACCATTAGGAACTAACGTTCCTTAGAACAAGAAAAACCAAGAAATATCACAGAGATCTTAACCCCTTCATGACAGAGCCAGTTTTTGCCTTCCTGACAGAGCCCTTTTTTTCAAATCTGGCATGTATCACTTAAGTGGGGATAACTTTTTTTTGCTTTTACTTATCCCAGTGATTTTGAGATTGTTTTCTCGTGACACATTGTACTTCAAGTTAGTGGTAAATTTTCGTCGATACAGTCTGTGTTTTTTTGTGAAAAATACCAAAATGTCGTAAAAAAATGGAAAATTTTGCGATTTGCAAAATGTTAAATTTTCTGCTTGTGAGACAAATAATCTTACCACTCAAAATAGTGAATAACTAACATAGACCATATGTCTACTTTATGTTGCCATCATTATTTCAACCTCATTTTCATTTTTTTGGACACTAGGAGGCTTAAAATATGAATAGCAAATTCTCAAATTTTCAAGAAAATTTCAAACTCTGATTTTTTTAGGGACCAGGTCAGTTATGATGTGACTTTGAGTGACTTGTATGTGAGACACCCCCATAAATGATGCCATTTCAAAAACTGCACCCCTCACAGTATTCAAAACAGCATTTTGGAAGTTTGTTAACCCTTTAGGTGTTTCACAGAAATTAAAAGAAAGTGTAGGTGAAATTTCAAAATTTCATTTTTTTTGCAGATTTGCAATTTTAATACATTTTTCTAAGGAACACAGTAGATTTTACTAGAGAAATGTGACTAAAAATTGATTCCCCCAATTCTTTGGTTTTCATAAATATCCTATATGTGGCCCTAGTGTGCACGGTGACCAAACCACAGGCTTCATAATAGAAGGAGCACCTACTTGATTTTGGAGCCTCCTTTTTATGAGATTATTTTTTAGGCACAATGTAGGTTTCTAGGCACCATAAGATGCTAAAAGTTAGGTACCCCCCCACAAGTGACCCCATTTTGCAAACTACACCCTTCAGGGAATTCATCTAGGGGTATAGTGTACATTTCAAACCCCCAGGGGTTTCACCAATTGTGGTACAACTGGGCAGTGAAAATAAAAAAAAAAATTTTTTCATTTTCACAGCTCAGTTGTATCAAAATTGGTGAAACCCCGGGGGGTTTGAAATGTACACTATACCCCTTGATGAATTCCCTGAAGGGTGTAGTTTGCAAAATGGGGTCACTTGTGGGGGGGTTCCACTGTATGGGTGTTTCGGGGGTCATTCAACCAGAATCTGTGCTGCAAAATCCAAAAATCACTCCTTCCCTTCTGAGTCCTGCCATGCACCCAACTGGTATTTTTTGGTCACACATGAGGCATTGCCGTACTCGGGAGAAATTGGGGCACAGATTTTGGGGTGCTTTGTCTCCTTCATTCCTTGTGAAAATGAAAAATTTTGAGCCAGATCTGCATTTTTGTGTAAAAAAATGTAATTTTTTACAGAAAAATGCAGTTCTGGCTCAAAATTTTTTATTTTCACAAGGAATGAAGGAGACAAAGCACCCCAAAATCTGTGCCCCAATTTCTCCCGAGTACGGCAATGCCTCACGTGTGACCAAAAAATACCAGTTGGGTGCATGGCAGGACTCAGAAGGGAAGGAGTGATTTTTGGTGGCGGAATGAATGGTGGGTGCTATGTCGCATTAGCAAGACCCCCGAAGCACCAATACAGTGGAACCCCCCCACAAGTGACCCCATTTTAGTCACCAGCTTTGGGAGGGGGGCTGGCGCTGCGGCTGGCGGGGGGGTGGGAGGGGTGCTGGCGCTGCGGCAGCCGGGTGGGTGGGAGGGAGGGGGGCTGCCGGGTGGGAGGGGGGGGGGGGGGGCTGGCGATCGGTGGGGTATATACACACACACACACACACACACACACATATATATATATATATATATATATATATATATGTGTGTATATATGTATATATATATATATTTATATATATACATATATATACACACACACATATATATATATATATATATATATATATATATGTGTGTGTGTATGTATATATATATATATATATATATATATATATACATATATTTTCAGTGCATATATTTTATTGTACACCTTTTTCAGCAGCTTGATGCTGCTGCTGCTGCTGCGGGGGGGAGGGGGGAGGAGGGCAGCGCTGCGTGCGCTCCAGACGCTCCGGGGGAGCCGTTGGAGCCGCTGCTGCTGCCGGGTGAGTGCCCGGCGGGTGCGAGGGGTGGGCTGCACATCGGTGGTGATCGGTGCTGTACCTGACAGCACCGATCACCACCGATCCCTGTGTTACCGAGCGGCTTAGCCGCCGGTAACACAGGAAACGCTGTGAATGGCTGTTCAGATTTGAACAGCCAATCACAGCGATCGCCGACCGGGGGGGGCACCCCTGCCCCCCCTGGGCGGCGAGGGGGGATGTCTGCTGTCAGGGACAGCAGACATCACCTAACTGTCACTGCGTCTCTAGACGCAGTGACAGTTAGAAGTCATGACGTATATATACGTCATGTGTCGGGAAGTACTTCCCGACCATGACGTATATATACGTCAAATGTCGTGAAGGGGTTAATATAAGAGAAAGTATCCTTAATCCCAAACCAAAATAATTAATAATAGAGACACCAGTGGTCAAAATACAAACTCCTAAATGGAGGAAACCCTTTAAGAAAAGACCCCACATTGAAAGGGAGACACCCAGATTTCAACAAAAAGGTAGAGACACCTCAAGGTACCCCCCAAGGAATCCACCAGAAACTACCTACATAATACCACCAAAAAGACATGCTGGGAGACAGCCACAAAAAGACATCCCGTATAGAGATGATTCGGTACTTGTGAGTTATCTGGGCGTCCGATTTTTTGATTGTATGCCTTAAGTTAAGGCATACAATCAGATGCGATGCGATGCGATATCGCATCGCATCGCATCGCATGCGACCATCGGATGCGATGACCCGATTTTTCCATAGGAATCAATGTTAAAATGGACTAAGTCCATTTTAACATGGAATTCAATGGGAAAAAGGGGTCCTTTTCATACCCCTACTATCCAAGTGGGCATGGAGTTGGATATAAACCTGTGGCGAGCGTAGCGAGCCACCGAGCCCGAAGCGTGGCGAGCGAAGCGAGCCCCGCGAGGGGACGGTATTCCGTGTCCCCTCGCGGGGCTCGCTACGCTCGCCACGCTTCGGGCTCGGTGGCTCGCTACGCTCGCCACAGGTTTATATCCAACTCCATGCCCACTTGGATAGTAGGGGTATGAAAAGGACCCCTTTTTCCCATTGAATTCCATGTTAAAATGGACTCAGTCCATTTTAACATTGATTCCTATGGAAAAATCGGGTCATCGCATCGCATCGCATCGCATCGCATCCGATGGTCGCATGCGATGCGATGCGATGTCCCGATCCGACCCGATTTAAAAATCGGACGCCCGGATAACTCACAAGTACCGATGATTCTAATAACCAAGGGATGACTATCAACATTACTATTCCACCAATAGGTATGAGAACCTCACTAGAGAACAAGAACCCAGATCCCCTTTTTTAGAATGGGGAAGAAAAGTAAAAGGGAGGTTCTGAAATTATTAGTTGATAGAAAAACTGAACGTAGCAAAAGAGGGGGTGTCAAAAAGGTGAAACAAAAGATGAAAAAAACCCCAATATAGAAAAGATGAAGGAAAAATCTTTAATCTTAGTAAAAGAGTACTCACAGTTGACGAAGAGAAAATCCTTAAAAAGGGACTCAAATTTGCATCAACCAATGAGGCTGACACCTTCAAATTATATATAGATTTACAAAAATTTACAAGAAAAATCACAATAAAAAAATTCTTTGCAGAAAGGGAAGATGGAAAAGAGAAGTCCAGTGATGTTGCCACTGACCCTGACACCGGAGGTCCATCCGGGTCAGGATACAGAGGTAAATTAATATTCTATCTATCGCATGTGAAGGGTTGCTTCATTGAGAGCTTCAATAAGATTGCAGCCGAAGAACTCAACTCTTTAACACAACAACAACAACATAAAAACAAAAAAAGGATGATGCCGAAATAGTTATAAAACTGGCCGATAAGGACGGAGGGGTCGTGATTCTTAATAAAGAAGATTATATCCAAGAGATTAATAGACAGCTGGAAAGTGGGGACACATACAAGAAACTCAAATCAGATCCATCAATCCGTATCAAAAAGGAATTGGATGATTTTATTTCTAGAGCTCTCCAAAATGGGGTACTCACCAAAGCTGAGTTTGATTTTGTGAATATTAAGGAACCTTCGGTCCCCACCATATATGTATTACCGAAGGTTCACAAGAACCCATCCAATCCCCCAGGCAGACCCATAGTTTCCGGGACCAACAGTTTGACATCTAATCTGTCTGCGCTCGTTGATTTTTATTTACAATCTTTAGTAAAAAATATGAGAGCGCATTTAAAAGACACTAAGGATGTTCTTAATAAGATAAATAACTGTGAATGGGAAAAAGGTTTTCTTTTGGCCAGTGGGGATGTATCTACTTTGTACACCGTTATTGACCCAACTAAAGGCCTTACAGCTGTTGAGTACTTTTTAAATAAGTCCACTCTACCTCAGAATGTTAAAGTTTTTGTCTTGGAAAGTATTGCTTTTATTTTGAAGAATAACTTATTTTATTTTAATGGCAATTACTATTTACAAATGATCGGTACGGCAATGGGGACCAGGTTTGCCCCTAGTTATGCCAACCTGTACATGGCATACTGGGAGGACCTTACCATCTGGTCCTCTCCAGAGTTGGGGGCGGATCTGGTCTCCTGGCCATGCTATATCGATGATGTTTTACTTGTGTGGAAGGGGGATGAGAATACTCTTTTACAGTTTTTTAAACAGGTTGAACCAAAATGATTTTAATCTAAATCTGATTTTTGTGTGGAGTGATGAAAAAATTGTATTTTGGGATTTAAACATCTATGTCCAGAATGATAAGGTGTGCACCAGTAACCATATCAAATCCACAGACTCCAACAGTTACATTGAGCGTAACAGTCAACATCATAGTAACTGGTTGGAGGGTATACCCTATGGTCAATTTTTACGTGTTAAACGCAACTGTAGTGATAAAAATGTATATGAAGAACAAGTGAAGGATATGTCCAATCGTTTTTTAATAAAAGGTTATGAGGTAAATGATCTCACAGAAGCGAAGAATAAGGTGGATCTTATTGATAGAGGAGAGCTATTGAAAGATAAAAATAAGATAAGAGACCAGAAAAATAAAGAGTGGTCCTTCATAACCGATTATAACCCCCAATTTAAAATTATTGAAAAAATCATTAAAAGGAATTGGAAAATCCTGCAAAATGACCCCATTATTGGCGATCAGCTTCCGAGATATCCAGGGTTCATATACAGAAAAGCACCCTCACTTAAAGACAAATTAGTAAAAAGTTCCCTAGATCCGCACCGAGAACAAGTGACCGCACTAAGGGTTTCGATAGGTGTGGGATGGGTTTTATATGCAGAAGCGTAAAAGGACCAAGTAAAGTAAAATAAGTCACCATTAATGACATAACTTTTAAAATAAATGAATTCATAACGTGCAACTCAAAAAACTTTATATATTTTATTGAATGTAAATGTGGTCTGTTCTATGTGGGAAAAACCACTAGAAATATGAAAACTCGTTTGGCAGAACACGTATATAATATAAGAAAAGGGACACTAACTCATACCCTTTCTGCCCATTTCAAAAATGTTCATAGCTCCAGTGAATGTGTACTAAAATCCTTTGGAGCTCTAGAACAAGTGACTCCCACCTGGAGAAATAAGAACATAGGAGGTTATTCTGGTTGGTGCGTAAATTTCCGAATTCTTTCGGAGCGAACCGCACGCTACGCTGTGCGGACATTGTAAGAAGAAACGCCCACAAAACGGACGTGAAGTTGCACGTACGCACCGATGCGGTGTATTTCCGCAAAACTCACGACTATTCTCTGAACTCATAAATCTGTCACATGACACACTTATGCAATTAGGCTGCTTCATTAAAAATTGTTTGTTTGTAATTGGAATCAATTAAATCCTAATAGATATTTAAACACATTAAACACATTACTACCACTTTACATTAACCCTTACATCATGTGAAGTGCTATTCATTCATTGTTACCCCTTTACCTCGGTTTTATGTATGCATATTATGTAATAATTGCACCTCAAATGCAATATTCTACAATGTGCTAATTATTACTAACACATTATAATGCAAACTTACCAACAGTTATAAACACAGTGTGTGTGTGTATTTATTTATTTGGATAATGTTATTTGGTCTACAATTGTAGTACATTTGTGTATTGCAAAGATGTGCACACTACAATAACATACATCTATATACAGTATTTACCTTTTGCAAGTGTAAAATATTGTAAACAATTTACACATATACTGTTTAATGTCAAAAAAACACACAGACAACTTCTAACTGTCAACAACTATTTATTTATGATACAAAATATAGAAAAGTAAATATGATAAAAAAAAATTAAAGCAGCAGGTCTGTCAAGTCCTGTAGGTCTGCCAGTACTAGCTGCAGGTGCTCCCTCAGTCGCAGGAGGGCACCACGGACACCCTCATCTGCTTGGCTAGGGTCATCTGTGGGCATGTTAAAGGGGGTAAAATTACTATTGATATTCATGAATACATTTAACATAGTGATACATAAATCTAATAAATTCAAGGTGACATCTATATATATATATATATATATATATATAGATTTATATATATATATATATATATTTATATATAGAGACATATATAGATATATATGACACATACATACATACATTCATACATACATACATGCATACATACTAAATGAAAAGCCTGTTTTTGTCCCTTTACCCTTTACTCTGTAGAAGCCCTCACAGTCATAGTGCTCCCTCTGAATCCCAACCCACTCATGACTAAGCTGCTGCTGCTGTTGTCCTTGGACATGAGAAGCATGTAATGAGCTCCACCAATCACAACTCATCAAAAACCTGTCAGTGTCTGTTCTCTGATGCAATGTGGCATGGGACTTAGTCAACTCTCAGGAATGCACAGTACACTTGTGCAATCATGGATGGCTTGGCTGCTGATGGTTTGCTCCATAAATCATTGTCATATTGCCAGTTAGGTGAAACTGCAGCACTAACCCACTCCCATGCACAAAATCATTATTAAGTCAAAATCAACCAACAATTATGTTGGCAAAAATACATGCCAACCACAGGGGGTGCCTAGCTAGAGGAGGGCCCAGGGGCACTGACCACTTGTGACTCCATTATAAGCCACGCCTGTCCATACTCCATTAATGCCATACTTAATCTAGTTTAGAAATATAAATCAACTATAAACTCTATTCACCTATATGAGGCTACAGATTGTATGCTTGCAGCAGGGGCCTGTAACCCTAAAGTGACCAAGTCATTCATCCCTTTAATCCAGGATACAGATTAACTACACTGGTTCTGTGGCAGTTAAAATAGAGCAGAAAGCCATCCCCAGAACCTGTGTCATTAAGATGTGTCCCGGATGAAAGGGATGACTTGGTCACCCTATCTAACCCCTAACTGTGTGTGTTGTTACCCACTTTGTTTTATTACTTTATACTATTGTAATACACAATTGATTCAGCATGTCTACATAACAAATATGAGCCAAAAAAATTATTAATTATGCATTATGTATACCTACCACTTTCATCCACCTGCACCACCTCACAGGCCTCCTCCTCCGCCACCTCCTCCTCTGCCACCTCCTCCTCCGCCACCAACTCCGCCACCACCAACTCCTCCGCCACCTCCTCCTCCGCCACCTCCTCCTCCGCCACCACCTCCTCCACCACCAACTCCTCCTCCGCCACCTCCTCCTGGCCCTGCTCCTCCTGACCCTGCTCCTCCTGGGCCTCCTCCACCTGGGCCTGTCTTGCTCGTTCACGTGCTGGACAAAATAAAAAAATGCAGATTGTCAATTAAGGCACATCATTTATTGAATCATCATTCACCAAAAACAATTACATCTAATACCCACATGACAGCATGTCAAAGTGGAAGTAACACATATATAGTGAATCCATTTTGAAATCATTAACAGCCATTTAACCACATTCACATAAAGAATCTACTAAAATCATTTACTGGTAAATAAGTAATGTTTGCATAAAAACTCACATCTTGCGATCTGCTGCCTTAAACGCTGCAGCAGGTCTGGCTGCTGTTGGCGCAGATCCGACCACCTTCGCTCAAGTTGGGCCACGGACCTCCGCACCTGTGTCCGGGCGAATATTCTTCGCCGGGCAGCAAGGTACGCCCGGCGCTTTTGTTGATTAGTGATGAAAGGGCCCGCATGCCCTAGCCTGGTCTCCATTACAGAGACCAGGGCCCTCAGCTCTGTTGTAGTGAAAGGCGCAGCACGCTGGGAGGTCGCCATTTTCCCAATGGGGCATCACAAACAATCATGTACTGTAATTGGTTGGTAAGATTGTTATTTGGTAATAACTTTATTGTTCATTTTTACATGCACAGTGTGTATGCGCTACAACAATCGGCTAAAACATTGCACCGCCAAACGCTTGCTATACCTTGGCATCGCTGAGCTGCCCTTCGCAGTACTTACTGTATGCAACTAATATTGCCACCAATAACCACATCACCAACACATACAAAACAGACAGGGTGAAAGAAGTTGGGAAAAAAATATACTCAGCAAACATGGCAGAAAACACCATGTAAAATAGTGTTCAACAATATACTAAATTAGACAGCCTTAATGGTGTGATCCCAATACACCACAAACATACAAAATAGTGCAATAGCTTTTCCCATTATAAGGCCATGGTGCCATTTAAACACTAACCTTATACCGGCCCGCACTATAGATTTGGATTAAAATGTACTTAGCATCAAGGCAGTATTTATAGGGCTAACACATGTTATTTGGATGCAAGCAGTGATTACTATTGCATTAGTTGTGGACTGGATTAACATATGGAATGGGTTAATGTAATTTGTTGTACATACCAAACAAGTGCACAGTACAAAAGAACATTCACAGATATAATTTATGTCTGGCTAAAGGTGCAGTTGTTCATTGTGATTAAAATCTGGCAATGAGTACAAAATCAGACTTAGAATGTACGCCTGGTTTTGTACATTTGATTTTCCGCTGGTATGGGCGTGGCCTATGTGCCGCACAAACACCACGGTGTACGTCGCCATACGGTACGCTGCCGCACAGAACGCAGGGTGGGCTGATGTACGCCTATTACATCAATGTGTATATATAGGTGTGCACAAAATACAACTTTGTGCTGCAAACATGTCTGGTTCACAATCAGAGGGAGAACAGGAGCATCCTAGCTCGCCTGGACTCTATCACCTCCAATGTGGCCCTCACCAGAGACCAGCCATTTTGAGGTGAGCAGGCAGCTGGCCCATCTACAGCTGCACAATCTACAGCTGGGCCATCTTCTGCCTCAGCAGAATCATTGGAAACACAGCAGGTGGCTTCACAAGAGAGTAGCCTGGCCAGCACTTCAAGTACAGCGACTGGTAGCCGTGGGCGTGGCCGAAAGAGGCCAACAGAGTAACCAAGCACCAGGAACATGGCATTTGAAGCGCAGGAGCTTGCCATACTGGTACCCCTTACACGGGATTGGATAGAGTTGACACAAGAGAGGTTGACACACACAAGTTCGTGAGACGGAGCATGTGAAAAAGAGGCAAGTTCAAGTGTGTTACATTTGAGCAGAACAAGACCAAAAATGTTTTTATTAGATGTTAGATGGATTTGGTAAAGGGTCGGTCACTTTGCTAGGAGCAACAGACATGATTGCCATGTCACTTATTCTATATTTATTGTAGAATGAGTGTAAATGTTTCCTCAAAGTGTTGGTTTTATAGTTTAACATAATGTAAGTTATGTTGAATGAAGCACACGTTGAAATCTGTACGTTTCTCTTTCAGCAGCATCTCCAACGTGCGGGCGTGACACTTTTGAGGAGGCGGAGGAGACAGTGCCACCTGCCACACGTGCCAGCCATGTGCAGCAGCAGACAACGGCCACACAGGATTTGGACAGGTGGGTGCAGATGCTTGGGCATATTCGCCAGCAAGGAGACTTAGCATCAGAGCGGCTGCGCAGGACTGAGGAGGTCATGCAGGGTATTGTCAGCACCCAGCAGACAATCGCTGCCACCAAGCAGGCCATGGCTGCCTCCCAGCAGTCCATAGCTGGCAGCCTGCAGGTGTTGGCAGAGCAAGCCCTGCGCCAAAATGACCTCCTCCGCCATAATGAGCTTGTGGCGGAGCTACTTACCACCAATAGGGCTCTATTGTCAGCCGTTTCTGGTGCATTCCCTATACCAGCAATCCCTGCTGGCAGAAGGGGAATACCATCCCCCCCTTCCACATCATCTGCTCCACCTGCCCCACCATCCCAACTTGGCCGTGGCCGAGGAGCTGCTGCACGTGGCAAGGACCCTACCAGGGCCAAACGGTCCCAAAAGTGAACTTGGTTCCGCATTAATCTACACCCTTATGTCTTCCCAAATCTTTCATTTTGCTGTGTGTGTCAGCTTCATGTGTGCAACCCAATCCCGTGCACAGGGTACCCACATTTGCCCTTGTTTCAAATGTTTTGTTTGGTTCCCCTGTTGCCCTCTTTCTGCTACCATTACTGTCTGCTGTATATGAAGTGTTGGTGCTATACTTTTCTTATGAAGCCACCTGATGTGTTCCTAATGATTCTGCTGAGTCAATGTATGAAAATAATATATTTTTGTACATTTTTGTTTGTTTTGTACACTCCTGTTATGGTACCTTTATTTTTTGGCATGTGCCACATAACATGCTATTAAAATGTTATGCTTTCCCTAACTGTAATAAATTTTTCATTTGATCCCCAAATGTGTGCTATTATTGCTGAATGTAAAAGTGACATGTATATTTATATTAGTGATACAGGTTGAGTATCCTGTATCCGGACATCCCTTATCCGAATTATTCCAAAAACCGTGTTTTTTGGAATCATTTGAATATATTTTTTTTTAACCCCCCTAACCCTCTTTTCATACTTACCAAGTCCCCGGGCGTCCACAGCAGGCCTCCGGCATCTTCTCCAGGGTCTCCAGCGGTCCCAGGAATGCATTGCGCGAGTGTGCGCGCGCGCCGGTGACGTCACCGGCGCGCGCACACTCGCGCTATGCATTCCTGGGACCGCTGGAGACCCGGAGAAGATGCCGGAGGCCTGCTGTGGATGCCCGGGGACTGCGTGGACACCGAGGGACCACCGGACACCATCAGGGGACAGGTAAGTATGCTTTAAAAAAATATTCCAAAAACCGAAAAATTCCCATATCCGGAATGCTCGTGGTCCCGAGCATTTCGAATAGGGTATACTCAACCTGTACCAAGTTTTGTCCATTGTTTGTAGTGTAAATGTGTGTAAAAAATGCAGCCGTGCTTTCAGCATATATTTGTGTGTTTAGTAATGGTCCATTTAGGCTGCAATGGTTCCAATTGAAGCAATGAAAAGAGTGTAATTAATGAGTAATGCGTAGAGGAGTGGATTGTATTGTGTTCAGCTGACAGTGGTTCAGGTGCGGGCGTACTAATTGGGCGATCTGAATGCCTAGCGCATGACCGAGTGGTGTCCGCAAAGTGAAACTTGCTTATGAAGACCGCATATTTCCTGGCTGTTGGTTCGTTTGCAGTCGGTGTTCTGTCCGAATGCACACCTACCAGAATTAGTGCACTCCCTCGTTTACGCCCATGTTTACGCCCAGTTTATCCCACTGAAACTACGCCCCTGTGTACTTCCGAATGACGCCCATATTACGCCCATATTTCCAGAGTGAATGCGGTGCACATTTCTGTACGGTATTAGTGAGAACGAGTACGGAGACCGTGCGTGGCACATGCGGATAGCGTTGCCCACGCATGCGCAGACGGCTACAAAACGCCATCCGAAAGAATTCGCAAATTTACGCATCGACCAGAATAAGACCCATAAAGACTAAACTTGCACAAACAGAAATTAAATGGATTTTTAAGTTAAAAATGTTAGTTCCTAATGGTCTTAATGGTGACTTTGAGGTCAAATGGTTCCTTTAAATAAAAAAAATAAAAAAAATGTTTAACTTATTTTTTAACATTTTAATGTCTTATAGGTTTTATGTATTTTTTAACCTATTCAGATTGTAACAATGTGCCGATTTCTTGTTCTTTTTATATATATGGACTGTATAATTGCTGCTATGGACTTTTACCGGGATGATCCAATCCATGCACTTTAAAGTTATGGATTGTCCCGATAAACAGATAAAGGATGGGAAGAAAACGGACTTTGTATATTCTGTATTAAAGTATTGCGGTCTTTTCCGATATGTTATTAATGTTGAAACGCTTAATGATGTCATCTGGAACGCAAAGGGAGAGTATCTTTCCCATAGCGTCTGCATCCGTCACATGGAACGCACACTTCCGGTGCGGATGACACGCAAACATCCAGAAGACGGAAGTGTAACGCGGTTCCGGTTAGCACACCGGATGCCGGCTCTTTCGCGCTCCTTTTTCTCCTATTTAAACAGATCCAGCCACGGGCTACAGTATGCTCCTGATGAAGGACCAGAAGGTCTGAAATGCATTAAGCAAACTGTACCCTTGGCTGGAGGACAGAACCGCGCTACCCGGGAGGACCTGTTTGACCCGCTGACCACCAATACCTCCGTTTTCCTTCTGGCAATCGTTTGGTACCCCATCTGTGGTTGGGTGAGATCCTCCCCATCTGTTATCACCGGCTGGTGATTATATGCTTATTGTTATGCTTATTGTTACCTTTGTGAGTGCATCGTATTAATAAATTGTACCCCCCTTTACAAAAAGGTTTTGCACGATGTCTTCTCTTTTTCTAGAAGGGTTTCAAAGGGCAACAAAGTGAATTACACAGCTCCCTGGACATATCAGGACCTGTTCCCTATTGTGGACTTTGCTGTTTATTCACCCTAGTGTAAGTGTGACAACCTACACTTTCTATGCCTGAGTGCACGGGACACTGAGAACTTTTTGTCTATATACAGTACCATTTACAACAAGAGTGCCAAGATATCATTAATAAAGATCCCACAAAAAATACTTTGGGAGGACATACCTCATAAATCCAGTCAAACCTATAAAAGGTATTTTCTGAATCCAGTCAAAACACAAAAACAGGGTCCCCACTCTGATTGGTTCTACAATTTAAAATTCTCTATATTAGTATCTGGTGCATGCTTCCCCACTACAAGCCTGACTTGATCCAAATTAACCTCTTAACAGCTATTTAGCATAAATATTAAAGTCACATGCACTGCATACTGTGGGACTGATTCAGACCGGTTTTATTTGGGTCCTTGTCCGATGGTGGGGGGTTTGTGCATGGGCTTTTATGCGCATATGAAAAGCCTGGGAGTGAATGGCTTTGGTGAGTTTCACACTCCAGAAGGGGAAGGGAGGAACAGGGGACCGCCCAGCGTTTTATGTGCATCCCCAATGGGCCAATGCCTGCTCGGCTAACGTCAGCACCCGCCCCCTTTTCAGCCATCTTCATCTGATATAAAAATCAGCTTTCATTGACTTTTATTTCCGAAGGGGAGAGAAATCAATTGATGGTCGGAAACCATTGAATGATTTCTCTCCCCTTTGGGCACATGTGATGGGATGTGTTCTCATACATGTCACCTCGCATGCTAGTGGTGGATGTGGGCAGTGGGGGGGCATTTGGCAGGGCGGTGCTACCCATGCATCTGAGTCACACGATGCAGGTATTGTAATCATGCTTTATTATTGTGATGTTAGATGCATTCACATAGAACCTTGCCATATATAAGCAGGTCTTAGAATGAATGTTACCTACAATTAAACCATGTAGAGAAGTGTTTACATGTAGAGAAGTGTTCAAAGATATGCTTCCAATGTGTTTGAGGGCTGTGTGTGGCTTGCAGATAGTAAAATAATGGTTTTCACTTATTAGCCTGCAGCATTGCTTATTACATTCAGGTGTATGTGTTTGAGTAGTAATCAGCGTTAATTAGCAGACCCAGGCGTCCGCTCTCATACGGTATCTCTAGGGGTGGTCTGGAGCTATCTTTGGCGTCTGCCTGTTTTTGGCCCAAAATGCATGGTGCGTTCGCCGATCAAGCGGTTGTAGCACCGTACATTTTTGGTGCACCCACCCGTGTACGTCCATGTTTACGCCCCGTTTCCCTCATTATTCTGACCGCTCCCCTAAAAACTCCCCCATGCCGCCCACAATGTCCATACTCTTGCGGACAGGTTTTTTCGCACGGAGAGACCCGTCCGTGAGTGGTGTGAGGTCGCCACACCTGTGCATTGCGAAAGCTACGCATGCGCAGATGAAAAAAAACCCAGATCCACCCGTTTACGGTCCCACCGTAGCGAGCAGAATAACTCCCTTAGTTCCACAGCAAAACCAATCGTCAAATAAAAGCACACTGACACTAGAAAAATATAGCTTTATTACATACATTTTGTTAGTGTCAGTGTGCTTTTATTTAACTATTGGTTTTGCTGTGGAACTGAGTCCCAGCAAGCCCATTAATGAGCTGCATGCTGGGACTTGTGGTTCCCCAAGTCCCAGTATGCGTTCCAGTCTTGCTGGGACTCTTAGTTCCACAACAAAGCCCAATGGTTTTTCTATTTTTTACACTTGAATCAGCCCGGTACCCACAACCCAGGGGTACCGGGGACAGCACCAGGCTTCAGCCTGGGCAGGTAAGTTCTGGAGGGAGGAGCCCTTAGTTGGAGGGTTCCCCACTCCCCCAGGACCCCTGCCCAAGCTGACTTGTCAGTAGAGTTCATGTTTTAGCCGTGGGACCTTGTAAAATAAGTGTCCCCCAGCTGTGACATTACCCTGCTAGCTGGTTGGGCCTGGGGATGGTTTTTAAAATATGGGGACCCCTATTCATTTTGTCCCCCTTATTTTGGGAACCAGGCCCGGTTTTAAAGAATCAGCGAAGCCCTACGCAAATTCTTTCCTGATTTTTTTAAAACCAGGCACCAGGCTCTTTGAGCCTGGTGCTGGTTACGGCCGTGGGGTAAAATGTATTTACTTATTTTTCTTTCTTTTTTTACACACTGAAGCCTGCACAGATCTGACTGATCCATGCAGGCTAAAGCCAAATATGCCAGGAAATTGAAGTCTATTTTCCTGGCGTATTTGGCCGGCAATTATCGGGCGTTTACCGATAATTAGCCGCCGTATTTTAATAAGGCCGCTTAGTAAATTAGGAATTACCATTCTTTTAATAGTGATTCCTATTTGTACTCCATAGATGGCGTATCCATTGGTATTTGTAAATACAAATATGAATGTGGCATCAATACGAATATGATTTGGCGTATTTTCGGGATAGTAAATCCCAAAAATATGAATGTGTGAAAAATAGGTATATACATTTATATATATATATATATATATATATATATATATATATATATATATATATATATATATTACACCTATTTTACAAATTGGCTTTAGTAAGCTGCATTACTGTGTGCATTATGAATAAGCGGCCTTACGGTTTGTGTTATGTTCAAGAAAGAGGGTGTAGATCCGCACAGACTGGTAATCTGTATATTTATTTATTTAGAAACCAACTTATAAAGACTACTTGGGAGGGATAATTTCTGGTAGTTGTATGGTTGGCGCTGCGCCCGGCGTTTGGAGTCAATGGTTATACACTGGCAGTGGCAAACGCAGGATTTTCAGAAGGGGGTTTCCGGAGGGGCGGAGCAAAGCACAGAGATGGACAATTAGGTGACCCAGTATATGCCGGGTCAGTTAAAGTATTATAGATAGACCAAATGTATATAAATAATAATAATATTAATAATATATATATATATATATATATATATATATATATATATATACACACACACATATATATACACACACAGGGGCGTCAACAGCAGTGTAGACCCCTGGGCATAGCAATGTATTGGGGCACCTACCATTATATCAACTGCTCAGCATGTAGGGCCTGGATCAGTAATTTCCACTAATTACCCCTTTACTGCACAGATGGTGGGAGATGGGGTAGGAGAAGGGGGCATTGGGCTGAATGAAGGGGCCCTGATACATAACTTCCAGGGTGGTAGAGGATGGTTAATATGCAGAGGACGGGTGTATACTGGAGTGGGCTTATTATTCACAATTTTCTGGTGGGAGGACAGCTTGCTTGACTGCAGATATCTCCCGTTCCCAGGAATAGATTTCTTAGATTTAATGGCATTAAAAACTATAGAATCCCACCTACCAAATGGTACTGGGGACTAGGGGATCAGAGTTCAGGAGGCAGAGCAATCTACCAACGAGAATATAAAACTACATACCAGGTGTGTGGAGCTGGAGCAGTAACCAGCTGCTGGAAGGCTGATGTCTCTGGTTCTAGGAACAGGAGAGACAAGCTACTAGTGTCCATCAAAGTGGAAGAGTCCTATCTTTTGGAATCTACCCTCAGAAAAACTCTAAGTCAGACAGAACCTGAAATATCTGACTG
The DNA here is from genome assembly GCF_055691185.1 of Crinia signifera. NCBI lineage: Eukaryota > Metazoa > Chordata > Amphibia > Anura > Myobatrachidae > Crinia > Crinia signifera. The sequence goes on from NC_139217.1 coordinate 169,231,216, forward strand.
GGAAGAGCAATCAACAGGCTTGGATGGGGACCAGTGCTTTGAAGTCAGATATCTCCGGTTCCCAAGGGCCGATTTTTAAAATTCTTGTAACCATGGAAAGAGGGGACCCTCAGCTATCAGTCTAGGGACCTTAGACTCCTGGGGGGGGTTTCTGGGTACTCATAAACCCCCCCTGCGTGCGCTACTGACTGGGATTTTTGTCAGAAAGAGACTGACAAATATAGAAAAAAACGCTTTTTGGGCGCACTCCTTTATATTTGAATAAATTCAATGGTTATTTTTAGAGATGTGCGGCGGCCACTTTTTCGGGTTTTGGTTTTGGTTTTGGATCTGGATCTCCCTTCGTGTTTTGGATCTGGATTGGTTTTGGCAAACCACCCTTGCGGGTTTTGGTTTTGGTTTTGGATCTGGATTTATTTGGAAAAATGCTAAAAATTGCTAAAATAATAGTTTTCGGGCCTGTTTTCGCCCCTAAAGTGTTATTAAGCTCAACAACATTAGTTTCCACTCATTTCTAGACAATTTTGATCACTTCACAGCTCACAAAATCGTTTTCATATACTGTAGTAGGGCCATAAGGTTATCCCGAGGTAGCTGGATAAATAAGCTAGGCGACAGCAGTGGGCATCACATACATGTGGACCTTACACTTCCAACCTGGCACATGTTGGAAGCAGAGCAGCACTACAGGGGCAGACAGGGTGGCAGTTTAATAACCCCCCCCCCCCCTTGTAGCTGCGCTCCTCTGTTAGAACCTCCACACCATTAGCAAGAGAACATTTGATTAGTTTAATATCTAACAAGACCCCTATCTGGCGTGAGGTCACGTGGTTTGTGAAGTTACCTCCTTATCAAACTTGATCAGACAGGCTAGGCGTGCGTTCCATTTCCTCCCTCACCACTTCATCACATTACATGTGTTCCTCCCGAAGCCATGCACTTGGTCTAGTACGCTGACCATCAGCAGCTGTTGGGACTACTTCTTCCCAAACATTTATCAATCCATCCATACTATCCCAAAAGGAGGATAAATACTCTGGATGTCACTGATGACATCTATTCTTCCCCAATAGAGAAGGACCGATCTTCGTTCAAAGCTATACTAGTAGCTGCGCTCCTCTGGTAGAAGATCCAATCAAGTACCAAAACCCCTGTTTGGCTTGATTGAGCACTCTTCCTCATGTTCAGCCAAGGAGCAGTGGGCGTTTCGTGCAGCACTTATTTAGTCTGCAAGGTAGTATCTGATTAGATCAGTTTAATATCTAACAAGACCCCTATCTGGTGTGAGGTCACGTGGTTTCTGAACGCTGGGAGCATTACCAGTTGCCTCCTCATCCATCACCTAATGGGTGGAGGGGGGTGGGGTAATTGGTGGCAGGGGTGGCCTAGGACCCCAGGTTAGGAGATCCCTATGTAATTCAACCCTTATAGACCGCTATCTATGTAGTAGGGTCAATTAATCTGCGACATCTGTCACCCAATTCACCGCTAAGGTTAATTTGTTTCAGCTGGCTGGCTAGGTGTGTTTTCCCTTACCTCCCTCACCACTTCACCAAATCACGTGTGTTCCTCCCGAAGCCACGCACTCGGTCTAGGAATGAATAAGACCATGGATGTCCCTGAGGACATGTTTTCATCCATTATAGATGGGGTGGAGAGCGAATCACCCATCTCCCCACCATTCATCCATCAAAGATTTAAAAATTTATGACGCTACAAAGAGTCAACAAATGACGCAGAAAGAGGTGCAAGAAAAATATTTGCTGGGGCCCTGCCACCCAGCCATCCATCCATCCATCCGGGACATCCCATCCAAAAAGAAGTACGATAGGAAGGGATAAGACCATGGATGTCCATGAGGACATATTTCCATCCATAATAGATGATGTGGAGAAAGAAACCACCCATCTCCCCACCATTCATCCATCAAAGATTTAAAAATTTATGACGCTACAAAGAGCCAACAAATGACGCAGAAAGAGGTGCAAGAAAAATATTTGCTGGGGCCCTGCCACCCAGCCATCCATCCATCCGGGACATCCCATCCAATAAAAAGTACGATAGGAAGGGATAAGACCATGGATGTCCATGAGGACATATTTTCATCCATAATAGATGATGTGGAGAAAGAAACCACCCATCTCCCCACCATTCATCCATCAAAGATTTAAAAATTTTGTGACGCTACAAAGAGCCAACAAATGACGCAGAAAGAGGTGCAAGTAAAAGAATTGCTGGGGCCCTGCCACCCAGCCATCCATCTGGGACATCCCATCCAAAAAGAAGTACGATAGGAAGGGATAAGACCATGGATGTCCATGAGGACATATTTTCATCCATAATAGATGATGTGGAGAAAGAAACCACCCATCTCCCCACCATTCATCCATCAAAGATTTAAAAATTTATGACGCTACAAAGAGTCAACAAATGACGCAGAAAGAGGTGCAAGAAAAATATTTGCTGGGGCCCTGCCACCCAGCCATCCATCCATCCGGGACATCCCATCCAAAAAGAAGTACGATAGGAAGGGATAAGACCATGGATGTCCATGAGGACATATTTTCATCCATAATAGATGATGTGGAGAAAGAAACCACCCATCTCCCCACCATTCATCCATCAAAGATTTAAAAATTTATGACGCTACAAAGAGCCAACAAATGACGCAGAAAGAGGTGCAAGAAAAATATTTGCTGGGGCCCTGCCACCCAGCCATCCATCCATCCGGGACATCCCATCCAAAAAGAAGTACGATAGGAAGGGATAAGACCATGGATGTCCATGAGGACATATTTTCATCCATAATAGATGATGTGGAGAAAGAAACCACCCATCTCCCCACCATTCATCCATCAAAGATTTAAAAATTCTGTGACGCTACAAAGAGCCAACAAATGACGCAGAAAGAGGTGCAAGTAAAAGAATTGCTGGGGCCCTGCCACCCAGCCATCCATCTGGGACATCCCATCCAAAAAGAAGTACGATAGGAAGGGATAAGACCATGGATGTCCATGAGGACATATTTTCATCCATAATAGATGATGTGGAGAAAGAAACCACCCATCTCCCCACCATTCATCCATCAAAGATTTAAAAATTTTGTGACGCTACAAAGAGCCAACAAATGACGCAGAAAGAGGTGCAAGTAAAAGAATTGCTGGGGCCCTGCCACCCAGCCATCCATCTGGGACATCCCATCCAAAAAGAAGTACGATAGGAAGGGATATGACCATGGATGTCCATGAGGACATATTTTCATCCATAATAGATGATGTGGAGAAAGAAACCACCCATCTCCCCACCATTCATCCATCAAAGATTTAAAAATTTTGTGACGCTACAAAGAGCCAACAAATGACGCAGAAAGAGGTGCAAGAAAAATATTTGCTGGGGCAATGCCACCCAGCCATCCATCCGGGACATCCCATCCAAAAAGAAGTACGATAGGAAGGGATAAGACAATGGATGTCCATGAGGACATATTTTCATCCATAATAGATGATGTGGAGAGAGAAATCACCCATCTCCCCAACATTCATCCATCAAAGAGGTAAAAAAATTAGGACGCTACAACAGCCAACAAAACGACGCAGAAAGAGGTGCAAGATGACATTGTCCTTGGGACCTCCCACCCACCCTTATGTAGTATACAGGACATGCACAGTTTAACAAACCAATCATTTCAGCGACAGTGACTTCAGCGGCAGGGACTGTCAACTGTGGCTGAAATGATTGGTTTGTTTGGGCCCCCACGAAAAATAAATGGCAATGGGCATTTCACAAACTGGCTTTACAAGATGTCATCCTCAGCATCAGATTCCTCAGCCTCATCCTCTTCTTCACACACAATTAATTTGTCGTCGCTGGAATCAACCAATACAGGAGGACTGTGTGTATTAGGAGGACATAAGTGCTGGTGAAGTTCGTGGAATTTGAAATTCATTTTTATGAACATCATCTTCTCCACGTTTTATGGAAGTAACCTCCTACGCCGATCGCTTACAAGGTTCCCAGCTGCGCTGAAGACTCTCTCAGAATATACACTGGAGGGTGGACAACTTAAGTAAAGCAAAGCCAGTTTGTGCAAAGGACGCCACATTGCCTTCTTTTCTTGCCAATAATGGAATGGACAATCTGACATACCTATATCGATGCTATCGGCAAAGTAGTCATCCACCATTCTTTCAATTGTGATAGCATCATAGTCAGTAGCAGTCGACATGTCCATTATGCTAGGAAGCTCCTTCAGTCCGGACCAGATGTCAAATATATTTCCGGACTGAATAGCAGTGGGTCTCCTAGGAAAATTTAGCTTTTTCCTCGCAACCCCAGTGGTAGAAATTGAAGGAGAAGTTGTTTGCCTGCCACTTTCCGCTTCAGCTGACAAATTTTGGAGCAAGAGGTCTTTGCACCTCTGCAGATTTGTTCCCATTGGTAACAAAGACACAATGTAAGACTTAAACCTAGGATCCAGTATTGTCGCCAAAATATAATGATCTAATTGTAAGAGATCGACGACCCTTGGATCCTTGCTAAGTGAACTAATAGCGTGATCCACTAGTCCTACATATTTTGCAGATTCACTGTGCTTCAACTCCTTCAATTTCGCCAACTGGTTTTGCAAAAGGCCTATCAAGGGAATGACCTGGCTCAAGCTGGCAGTGTCAGAACTAACTTCGCGTGTAGCAGCCTCAAAGGGCTGCAGGATCTTGCACACCACGGAAATTATTCTCCACTGAGCTTGACTCAGGTGCATTCCCGTTCCTCTCCCTATGTCATAGGTCAAGGTGTAGGTTTGGATGGCCTTTTGCTGCTCCTCCATCCGCTGAAGCATATAGAGGGTGGAATTCCACCTCGTGACCAACTCTTGCTTCAGCTGATGGCAGGGCAAATTTAGCTTTTCTTGCAAGTCTTGCAATCTCCTGCACGCACTTGCAGAATGGCGAAAATGTCCACAAATTTTCCGAACAACGGACAACATCTCTTGAACACCCCTGTCCTTTTTCAAGAAATGGTGCACCACCAAATTTACTGTGTGAGCAAAACATGAGACATGTTGGAATTCGCCCACATGTAATGCACTCACAATATTGGTGGCATTGTCGGATACCACAAATCCCGAGGAGAGTCCAAGTGGGGTAAGCCATTGCGCAATGACTTCTCGTAGTTTTTCTAGGAGGTTTTCCGCTGTGTGCCTTTTACTGAAACCGGTGATACACAGTGTAGCCTGCCTCTGAATAGCAATGGGAGATGATGTTGCTGTTGCTGCTGCTGCTGTTGGTGCTGCTGCTGAAGGCAATACATCCACCCAGTGAGCAGTCACAGACATGTAGTCTTTTGTTTGCCCTGTTCCGCTTGTCCACATATCCGTGGTTAAGTGGACAGTGGGTACAGAGGCATTTTTAAGGACAGTAACAACGCTTTTTTTAATGTCCGTGTACAGTCTGGGTATTGCCTTCCTGGAGAAGTGGAACCTAGATGGAATTTGGTAACGGGGACACAGGATCTCTAGCAACTGGGTAAAACCCACAGAATTAATTGCGGATACTGGACGCACATCTATTACCAACATAGTTGTTATGGCGTCAGTAATACGCTGTGCAACGGGGTGACTGCTGGCATACTTCATCCCCCTTTCAAAGGATTGATTTACAGTCAGTTGCTTGGCTAAGTGATCAGGACTAGCATTCCTGGTCCCTTTCCTTGAAGCAGCAGCAGCAGCACCAGCAGCAGCAGAAGCAACAGGTGTACCTGATATGGATGCTTCTGAGGAATCCAGGATAGGAGAGGATTCAGTCAGGATCATGACATTGGGTGCAGGACTACTTCCCAATCCCATAATCTCTGAGGATGGGGATGATGCAGTTGTTTGAGGAGATTGCAGGACCTTGGATTTAACAGAGAAAGGGGAGCAGGACGGTGACGCTGGGCGGGCTGCTACATGTTTGTTCACAGTTTCTTTTGACAAAAACTTCTGATGGATGCGCTGCAAATGACGTAACAGTGAGGAGGTCCCAAGGTGCTGCACGTCCTTACCTCTACTTACAATAGCTTTGCAAACGCTACACACGGCTTGACAGTTGTTGTCCGGATTTGGGTAGAAATAATTCCATACATACGAGGTGGATTTTTTGGTCTTTTGCTCTGGCATGACAATGGGCTTTTCCACACCCCGGACAACAACTGTCTCCGTCGGTGCCTTAAAACAAACAACATCATCCCCAACATCGTCATCATCCGCATCCCTCTGTGTGCCAGCTTCACCAACAGAATCCACATCCAATTCCTCAGAAGCATCCTCAATAACCAGGTCAAAATCTTGACTGGGGATGCTCTTGCACACACTTGTAGAGGGCATGCAAATGGTGGAATGAACCTCCTCTTCACAAACAGTATTTGAAAGGTCCGGCTCACATATGGCATCCGCGGACACACTTAGACTCTCCTCTGGGATTTGTGACATTTGTGAACTCGCCTTTGTCTTAAAAACTTTCATTCTTTTTTTTGTAGTAGCAGAAGGGCTACCATCATTCTTCTGAGACGCTGTACCATCAGTCAGAAACAAAGGCCAAGGCCGTAGCCTTTCCTTCCCACTGCGTGTGGTGAACGGTATATTGCCAATTTTTTCTCCGCACGTGACTTAATTTTTTTTTTATGGACCCATGTAAAATGAGATTTCTGCTTTGCTTTTACATGGCCTCTAGGCCTTTGACCATCGGCCTTGCCATCATGAATCTGACTGGTGGTAGCAGCTTCAGAAGTTCTATCAGGTTGCTGATCTCCCACTATTTCCTCCTCCATCATCCTCCAAAAAAATTTTTTTTTAATACTTTTATTTATTTTTCTGATTTTTTACACTGGACACAGCCTGTGACACTGGACACTGCCCCTGGTCACTGGACACTGCCCCTGGACACAGCCCGTTACACTGGATATATGTCGTCACACTGGACACAGGATATATGTCGTCACACTGGACACAGGATATATGTCGTCACACTGGCCACTGGATATATGTCGTCACACTGGACACAGGATATATGTTGTCACACTGGACACAGGATATATGTCGTCACAGTGGACACAGGATATATGTCGTCACACTGGACACAGGATATATGTCGTCACACTGGACAATGGATATATGTCACGCTGGACACAGGATATATGTCGTCAAACTGGACACAGGATATATGTCGTCACACTGGACACTGGATATATGTCGTCACACTGGACAATGGATATATGTCACACTGGACACAGGATATATGTCGTCACACTGGACACAGGATATATGTCGTCACAGTGGACACAGGATATATGTCGTCACACTGGACAATGGATATATGTCACGCTGGACACAGGATATATGCCGGCACACATTACATGTCACACTGGACACAGGATATATGTTGTGACTTGAGACAATGGACACAGGATATATTGTCGTCACACTGGCCACTGGATATATGTCGTCACACTGGACACAGGATATATGTCGTCACACTGGACATAGGATATATGTCGTCACACTGGACACAGGATATATGTCGTCACACTGGACACTGGATATATGTCGTCACACTGGACACAGGATATATGTCGTCACACTGGACAATGGATATATGTCACGCTGGACACAGGATATATGTCGTCACACTGGACACAGGATATATGTCGTCACACTGGACACAGGATATATGCTGTGACTTGTGACACTGGACACAGGATATATTGTCGTCACACTGGCCACTGGATATATGTCGTCACACTGGACACAGGATATATGTCGTCACACTGGACAATGGATATATGTCACGCTGGACACAGGATATATGTCGTCACACTGGACACAGGATATATGTCGTCACACTGGACAATGGATATAGGTCACGCTGGACACAGGATATATGCCGGCACACATTACATGTCACACTGGACACAGGATATATGTTATGACTTGTGACACTGGACACAGGATATATTGTCGTCACACTGGCCACTGGATATATGTCGTCACACTGGACACAGGATATATGTCGTCACACTGGACACAGGATATATGTCGTCACACTGGACACAGGATATATGTTGTGACTTGTGACACTGGCCACTGGATATATGTCATCACACTGGCCACTGGATATATGTCGTCACACTGGACACAGGATATATGTCGTCACACTGGACAATGGATATATGTCACGCTGGACACAGGATATATGTCGTCACACTGGACACAGGATATATGTCGTCACACTGGACACAGGATATATGTCGTCACACTGGACACAGGATATATGTCGTCACAGTGGACACAGGGTATATGTCGTCACACTGGACAATGGATATAGGTCACACTGGACACAGGATATATGCCGGCACACATTACATGTCACACTGGACACAGGATATATGTTGTGACTTGTGACACTGGACACAGGATATATTGTCGTCACACTGGCCACTGGATATATGTCGTCACACTGGACACAGGATATATGTCATCACACTAGACACAGGATATATGTCGTCACACTGGCCACTGGATATATGTCGTCACACTGGACACAGGATATATGTCGTCACACTGGACACAGGATATATGTCGTCACAGTGGACACAGGATATATGTCGTCACACTGGACACAGGATATATGTCGTCACACTGGACAATGGATATATGTCACGCTGGACACAGGATATATGTCGTCACACTGGACACAGGATATATGTCGTCACACTGGGCACTGGATATATGTCGTCACACTGGACAATGGATATATGTCACACTGGACACAGGATATATGTCGTCACACTGGACACAGGATATATGTCGTCACAGTGGACACAGGATATATGTCGTCACACTGGACAATGGATATATGTCACGCTGGACACAGGATATACGCCGGCACACATTACATGTCACACTGGACACAGGATATATGTTGTGACTTGTGACAATGGACACAGGATATATTGTCGTCACACTGGCCACAGGATATATTGTCGTCACACTGGCCACAGGATATATGTCGTCACACTGGACACAGGATATATGTCGTCACACTGGACACAGGATATATGTCGTCACACTGGACACAGGATATATGTCGTCACACTGGACACTGGATATATGTCGTCACACTGGACAATGGATATATGTCATGCTGGACACAGGATATATGTCGTCACACTGGACACAAAATATATGTCGTCACACTGGACACAGGATATGTCGTCAGTCGTCACACAGGACAGGACACAGGATATATGTCGTGAGTGACTTGTGACACTGGACAATGGATAAGATATAGGCCGTCACACTGGACACAGCCCCTTGTATTAATGCTGCCCCTGTACACAGTGTACTACTCAGTAGCACTGCAGCCCCTGCGTGTGAGCACTGCAGCACTGATTCAGTTAGTTAAATCACAAAAAAAACACAGGGTTCAGGGCTAGATAAAATAAATCACAACACAGGGCTTAGGGCTAAATAAATCACAACAGGGCACGGGCCACAGGACAGCCCCTGGACAGTGGACACTGCAGCCCCTGCGTGTAAGCACTGCAGCACCTAGTTAGTTAAATCACACTACAGGGCTCAGGCCTATAAAAAGTCACTGACTCTCAAGTCTACAACACAGGGCAGTGAGGGCAGGTCATGGAGCACAGCACAGCATGGAGCACATGGCACGGAGCACAGCACAGGGCAGTGAGGGCAGGTCAGGTCACGGAGCACATGGCACAGAGCACAGCACGGAGCACACAGAGCTTCCCAACCACCCTCTTCCCTCTCCAAGATTGGAGTGAAGATGGCGGGGCGCGCGTGCGTCTTTTATAAGATCCCTCGAGAATCCGACAGTGCGATGATGACGTTCGGCCTCGTTATTGGTCCGGAATTCAGGCGGGAACACCCGAGTCGGATCTGGCCCGGATCCCCGATATTCGGATCTGTCGGATCTCAGGGATCTGGACCCGCTCATCTCTAGTTATTTTAAGACATAACTTTTATTAAAGACTTTTGTGTTATGTGTAAGCTGCATTACTGTGTGCATTTTGTGTATGGGGCACTACTCTGGGCATTATGTGTAAGTGGCATTATTGTGGGCCTTATGTGTAAACTGCATTCCTTTAGTCTAGGCATTATGTGCAAGCAACTGTACTGTGGGTATTATTTGTACTTCATTACTTTGGGCATTATGTGTAAGCAGTATTATTGTGGGTATTAGTGTAACCTGCATTACTCTGGGCATTATGGGGGGGGGATTCAACACCGCTCGCTGCCTAGCCGAATGCCCACCCCCCCTTATCCCCTTGGTGCCATGCAAGGGGATGTACAGGAACAACATAACCATCAAATGATTTCTCTCCTCTTTGGAAATAAAAGTCAGTATAAACTGACTTTTATTTCCATCAGTACGTCATGTGACGTCAGCTGCCCATCCCCGGCAGGCATTGAACCGCCTGTGTCCCCATGAGAACGCCCTGCGTTTTCATGGGGACGCCCATAAAACGCTGGGCATTCCCTTGGTCCAGCCCCATTTCCACCCACATCCCTGCAATAAACAGCCTGGTGAGTGTGTAACTCGCTGAAACCAGTCGGTGCTGGGGTCTGTACATTTGCGAAAACGCCCACACACAGACCGCCAACCATAGGAACGGGGACAAATTTGTCCCAACCCGATCATTATATATCACCCCATTATATGTAAGCAGCACTACTATGAGCATTAGGTGTAACCTGTATTACTATGGACATTGTGTATATTGTAAGTAGCATTACTCTGGGCATTATGTGTAAAAGGCACTACTACTTTTAGAATTTTATATAAGGGGCACTACTGTATGGCATAATCTGTACAAATAGTACAAATGTCTGAAGTAACATAAATAATGTACTCTACTGTGTTTCTTTAATTGTTGTGGTTATAGCAAATGCACAAGCCATAGAGCTGATGTAATTTTCAGCATCCACAGACACTAACTGAGCTACTTACCTCCCTCACCTTTGTATGTATGTATGTATGTATGTACAGCAGGTTAGGACTTTGTAGCAGCATTTGCATAATGTCACATGGGACCGGCGCAATATGCAGACATGAATGCAGCTGCATCCTATTCAGGATTATCCCCATTTATTTGGTGGATATTCTGTGCATGCACTGTGCTCTTTCCCATTTTAAGAAAAGTCATTATGTGGACATAAATTCTATGGGAGTGGAATCCAAGGAAAAACCCACCCCAAACACCCTCATCGGGATTGGAACCAAATCAGTTTGAAATATGGAATAGTAGCTTTTAGAATAACGGGTATGGATCGTTTAGGTCGACACTCCTTATGTCGGCACCGGAAGGTCGACAGGCAGAAGGTCGACAGGGACTGAAGGTCGACCGGGGGAAGGTCGACAATGCTGAAGGTCGATGCGTTTTTTTTTAGGCATCTAGATCTAGACGTCTAGTTGTGGACACTGTCCAACTGTACAGCAGCCCCTCGCATCACTCGCTGCGCTTGCGATGCTTCGGGAACGTTGCCTCGATACGCTCGGCACACTATTTTTTTCTATGAAACCGTGTCGACCTTCTGCCGGTCGACCTAAGGACACTGTCGACCTTCAGTCCCTTTCAACCTTCTGCCTGTCCACCTTCCGGTGTCGACCGACCTTTCTTGGGCCGACCTAACGACTGTATACCAGAATAACAATCAGGAACTGGCATGTAATCCCTCTGCAAATGCCTATAGCAGATCTATCCTCATCTTTCATCCATTGGTCTTTAAGGAAAGCAATAGTTTGAGAAGCACGTTCAGGGAGCAATAGGACAGACAGGAAAGCAGAAATAGGAATGGAAGTGGGTCATATTACAGATTATATAGATGGTCATAATAATCTGAAAAAGCATTCTGTATACCTAGATTAGTCATGTTATCTTCATGAGAGTTAGAAAGTCCCTTAATAGCATGTCTAACTGATCTGCTCTCAGTGTCCTGGACAGGAGGAAGAACACCCTATTTTCCTTGCTACAAAAAGTTCTGGAGTAAACTGATTTAGAATTCCAAATCCTCTACTACATGAAACACTGGGATGATAAATGCATTGCTACACACCCCATTCATATATATGCAGTAAAGCTGTAACTTCATCTTTGCAAGAGATACAGCCACCGCCGCCAGCTCTCCCCCCCCCCCCTGCCCGCTCCCCTCTGGGGGGGGGGGGGATTTCAGTACGGCACTACCGTGCTCCGGGGGGGTCGGGGGCTGTGCCGTGGGATTGCAGGTGGGTGCCGCACGGGGATTGCCGGGGGGGGGGGGGGGGTTGGGGGCGTCGTATCTCTTAACTCACCTGCTCCCCGCTCCCTGACCCTGCTGGGATGAGTTCCGGCACTTTCAGCTTCTGCAGGTTTAAACTTTCTTTGGTACCTGGCGGCTCAGTACCGCCCTCAAGTGGCCGGTGCCCTAGGCATATGCCTAGAGCTGCCTAGTGGTGGCGCCGGCCTGGCCGTGGTTCAAAAAAGTTGGAAATTGCTGTTTTAAGTAACATTTATCAAGTGCATGCTATAAAATTAGATGTAGCAGCTTATTGGTTGCCATGGCAAACTCCTCCACTGGCAGAGTGCTTCATACATCTACCCCTAGCATTTATATTTCATATATTCTGAACTGCTTGGTACAACTGTCAAGCCTTGTCACCCATCATTCTACTTCATAGCATGTCTATTAGGGTGGACACAATAAATCTTATCTCCAGCACCCTTTTCTGTGCACTTATCCCAAGAACCCTTCTCTATGACCTTGGCCCAGATGCACTAAGCTTCAAAAGTGATAAAATGGAGAGTGATAAACCACCAGCCAATCAGCTCCTGCCTGACATTTTTCAAACACAGTCTGTGACATGTCAGGTAGGAGCTAATTGGCTGGTGGTTTATCACTCTTCATTTTATCACTTTTGAAGCTTAGTGCATCTGGACCCTTATCCCCAGCATCCTTTTATGTGCACTTATTCCCAGCACCCTTCTCTGTGACCTTATCTATAGTACCCTTCTCTGTGACCTTACCCCCAGCACCTTTCTCTGTGCACTTATTATTAGCACCCTTCTCTGTGACCTGTTGCAAGAACTGGGACCTTAAACAATATGGCAATCCATCAGAGCCTGGTAGTAGTTCCTTACTTTATTGGCAGAATCTTATTAGTTTAAATCTCTTAGCACAGTGATATAAAAGGCTAAGGGGGAAATTTAATAGTATGAGAGATTCAGAAAGTGAGAGATTTGGTAAGAAATCCCCAGGTTTTTTTTAAAGCAGCAATCATTTACACTGCAAAATCAACCCTTAATGTTGTCAATGTGAAGTCACTGCACCAAATTGAAAGCTGAAAAATGAGTACCCCTTTTTATCTGTATCTTTCATTTGGTTGTCCTTCTTTCTCTCATTCAACGCTAAAGGTAAAATTTAAAGGCAAAAACTCATATATCAATTTTCATAAATTCTGTTAAAACTCATAAAAGGCTAACTACTCTTCACCTCTATGAAGTGAAGTACCACGACTGACCACTAAAGGCCACTCGACAGACCAAATGACTCCTTTGTGTGCTAAAAGATGTCATATCAGAAAGTGAAAGCAATTTTTGCAGGGACACTACTCTGTTCTAAACTTGCTGGATATGGGTGGGTAGAGACAGAGATTGGTAGTAGGAGCAGTGAGGTGGAGAGTTTGTAGGCCAAAAACTGCCACAGCTCAAAGTGAAAGTACTTTACAGAGGTTGTCATTTTGACAGGCTTTTAACTAGTATTAGAATAAAGCAATGAATAATAAGTGCGTTAGAAAATATAAGTATGGTCTGAACACATTACTTAGCTATTATATGACAACCTGAGTATGTGTGCTGCTAATTCTTATCTCCACAGTTATACAGAGCTCTGGAAAATCACTTCTGCTGTTACATAAAAAAAAATTTAAAACATGATTGCGCTCTGTATAAACTTTTAATTGGGCTTATCTATTATTACCTGCCAGAACAAACTAAATATTATTCTGGTTTCAGAATTTTTTTTTTAACATTATGTTGCTAACAGCAACAAGATGTTTGAAATGTTAACATAAAATTTCCACAAGTCTATTTTGAAAGATTTTTTTATTTTGTTTGAGGAATTACTTGCTAAAATGTTTAACGAGGTTACTATTTTAGAATAAACAAAGTCGCTGTAGTTATCTGTTTATATTATTTTTAATTTGTTTATGTAAATAATGTAAAAGTAAAAGATAAAGGTACTGTGAAAACCAATAATGTAGAAGGGCCATATTTAGTTAGAATAAAAGTGGTGCCCCCCCTTGCAATCCTATTCAAAAGACATTCAAAGTATTCTGTGTTCTGGATTCAGGAGGTGATTAAAGGTACCCATACACTAGTAAGATTTATCTTCAAATCTGGCTGGTTGGAACAAAAACATGGTTATGAATGAGTGACAGTTTGTCAGTTTTCCAGCATTTCCAAGCAAATGGTCAACTGTCATTTGCTCTCATCCATAACCATGTTTTTGTTCCAACCAGACAGATCTGCAGATAAATCTGCGTGTGTATGGCCACTTTTAGAATTGATAGGATGTTAGGGTACCAAGGGGATGTGAGCGGGTGGGGGGGGGATGGGGCAATGGGTGAAGCTTTCTCGCTTGCTAGGCAGCAAAAGAACGCTGCTGAATCAGGCCCCCGGGCTGGTATTGGTAAATCTCTGGTTCTAGCGGTCATAGCAAGAATATTACTACTTTCACTTTCATTTTATTACCTCTGTCTTATTAGAAGGGAGGTTCTGGCTTTTTCTCCCAAAAAATTATCAATTGCACAGTCAGGGGGTTGTGGTTTTTATAGCTAGTCTAGATTATCCATTCATTCTCAGATAGAAGAAGTTTTTTGGGGAAGGGGAACTTGGACTGCACATCCTAATTGCATATATAATAAGAAGTGCCATTATGCACGTCATCTGTTGGGTCTATAATACTAATACCCCCTTCACACCAGAAAATACAGGGATTTACCTGGGAATACTGTCCCGGGATCATGCAGGGACATTCCTGGGTCGGCCCCTTTCACACCAGCCTGGTCCCTGCATTTTCTGCTGAGAAAGGGATAGGGAATTCCACCCGGTTCCGGGGCCTTGTGGTACCAGTGGGAGGGATCTATCTATCTGACTGTCTACTTATATAACATAGAGAAGATCACTCTATGATATCTACAAACATGTAATGATTTTGCCGTCACCATGCTATTATGGTGAAAGAACTCGAGCAGATGTTTCTAAATAAACAATAAACTCACGTTTATGGCTTATCATGTTACAAATATCGTTAGGCTTACTTGCCAGTATGTTTACTGTGAAGTGATGGCAGCAATGTTGGACTGTCTGGCCACACTTTTAACAAGATAAATTGTATAATTGTAGCTACATTTACACAGTGGACAGTGTTACCAGGTGAAGTTGCAGTAGGGACATTTGGAAATGTTTGAGGTTAGAGAGTAGTCCAGTGTCCATTCCAAACTCTCTTCATCCTAAAATGACCTTTTGCGGGCATATATCGCAGATGCAGGGCCGCCACTAGTAATGTGGGGACTGACCTTCAGCCCGGGCCCCCAGCGGCACCCACTCGCACGCGCCGGAACCCCCCTCGCACTCTGGCGGGGTGCGGGGGTGGGGTGGTGGTGCTGTGCCTCCAGAGGCCTGGGCCCAGGACAGCTGTACCCCTGGCACCCCCCTGTCGGCGGCCCTGCGCAGATGTAAAGGTGCTTTTAATTAGGGGTTAATAATATTTAGTTATTTGTTTTAGGCCAGAGTACTTTTAATTAAAGTAATTTTTATTGAATTTTTTTGAAAATATAAGCCCCCAATACAAGCATAGAGTATAACAGACACATTCAGTAAGTATTGCAAATACTGAAACAGGAATGGCAAGGTACATATACAGTGAAGCATAGACAGCAGATTGAGAATATCAAAACTGTATCATGGAGTGTTTATTGGATGAGCATCCGAAGGCGCCATTCGGGATCGCCCAATCCTCCACCAGAAATATAGAAATAGCAATATAAATGAAAAGATAATATACTCTCACTGCAATATCCAATAAAAATATATTGCCAAACTAGAGAAACAAATGTAACAAAATCTAGTGTCTGGTCAATATAAATTAAAATAAATTTAACTTCCCAAAACAAACCTCCCCATAACCCCCCACCCTGAATAACCTAACCCAACTCTAGGCATACTTGGATCCCCTAACCTCTTCCCTTCTAACTACATTACTACCTAATGCTATATTAAACTAATTATTAATTAATAAATAATAACAAGCTATTTACATTTTTTTAATATGATACACATGAGAATAATCTTAGGTTTTGGATCTACATTCCAAATTTTAATCAAACTAGTGTGCACACAGCCAATGATAGCATTTATATTACAAATGTTGTTCACAAGATCAGTGTTTTAATCCCTATACCATTCTAACTTTTTTCATATTTCATTAAGGCATTTCATTGTAAGTAAAGGCAAAACATTGAACAGGCCCACATAAAGTGAAAGTAGAGCAATAATGGGCCTGATTCTGGGAAAAAGACTATGAAACAGCAATTAAAGTAACTTTGCACATGCCTTAAGTCACATGTAACATGTATGAATGATAGGGGTATATATCTCTAATGCGCAAGGTGCAGCTAGGGTGGGATGGTTGACGGGACCAATACTTCTATGACCCAAAAAATATATATTGTGCAGTAAATATAGAAACAATCCCTCCACCAGCGCTTCAATATAATATAAATTACTTCCCTTAGTGAGTTGTCCCTCTTTGTTCAGTCAGAATATGGACTTCACAATAACTCCCAGGTAGCAGAAAAGTGGGAGAGAGAAAAAATATATATATATTGTAATACAGCTTTATTTTAACATGTAGAATCCATAAAATTACTTAAAATGATGACACATGAAATATGCTGGATTCAGAAAGGTGCATAGGTGCCATTAACCAGAACTGGTGGAACTAATAGATATAACAACAGTTAAATAAGTTTAACCCCTTCCCGACATTTGACGTACATTTACGTCATGGTCGGGAAGTACTTCCCGACACATGGCGTAAATGTACGTCATGGCTTTAAACTGTCACCGCGTCTATAGACGCGGTGACAGTTTAAACATGTCTGCTGTCCCTGACAGCAGACATGTCCCTGCATGCCCAGGGGGGGCTGCGATGCCGCCCCCCCGTCGGCGATCGCTGTGATTGGCTGTTCAGTGTGAACAGCCAATTACAGCGTTTTCTGTGTCACCGGCGAATAACGGATCGGAGGTGATTGGTGCTATAAAGTACAGCACCAATCACCACGGGGTGTAAGGGTGACACTGGTGTCACCCCACCTCACCCCGCCCGCCCCCAAAGGCCGTGATTGGTTCGTCGGACCGACGAACCAATCACAGCCATGGAGGGGGATTTAAACTAACGATGACTGCACTGCAGACGCCATTCCGGTCTGGAATTGCGTGCAGTGCGGTCACCGTGCCTATCTGCCGTAGTATACTGACCTGATCCTTGCAAATACTTACCTGATCACTGCTTGTAGCGTGCTGGATGCTTCCTGGATCCTGTTACTACTTGTGACTTCCTGTGTTGTGCTGCTGCAGTGTGATAGCGTTATAGATAGAGAGAGATAGAGAGAGATAGAGAGAGATAGAGAGAGATAGTGACAGAGAGTGCTATATTTTGTGCTGCTGCAGTGTGATAGAGTTATAGATAGAGAGATAGAGAGAGATAGAGAGAGATAGAGAGAGATAGTGACAGATTGTGCTATATATTTTTTATATAACTGACTGCTGCCCCCCCTTTTGTGCTGATCAGTATAAATTAACTGATCAGCAACTTTTTGGGGGCGCAGTTTTTTTTTTTAATATATATACCTGTCAGTGCTGCTGCTGCAGTGTCATAGAGTGATAGATAGTGAGAGATAGAGAGATAGTGACAGAGAGTGATAGAGAGTGCTATATTTTGTGTCTGCTGCCCCACTTTTGTGCACCCCCAGCAACTTTTTGGGGGTGCAGGGGTTATTTTTTATATATATAACTGTCAGTGCTGCTGCTGCAGTGTCATAGAGTGATAGATAGTGAGAGATAGAAAGATAGAGAGAGATAGAGAGAGATAGTGACAGAGAGTGATAGAGAGTGCTATATTTTGTGTCTGCTGCCCCCACCTTTTGTGCTGATCACTATATCTGAGGTGATCAGCAACTTTTTGGGGGTGCAGAGGTTTTTTTTTTTATATATACCTGTCAGTTGCTGCCAGTTGCACTGTCAGTTGCACCAAAGGTTGTGCACCTGCTGCCCCTCACTGATAATCAGTGTCGCATCAGTGATCACCTTTTTTTTTTTGAGGGTGCTGTGGGGTATTTTTTTAATTTTTTTTTTGCACACACTGTGATTTTGTGGGTGATTTTTTTTTTAACCCCATCAATTTTTTTTTTTTTTTATTGGGATCAAATTCCTGTATAAAGTATTTTTTTTTTCTGCACTACATACACACTACACACTACATACCCTCCTGGTTGAAATAAAGTTTGTACACCCCACTACACTATACACGTGTTGAAACATTTCACTACCAGAAACACAAAAATAAAAATGGCATCCTAAATGTCATCCCAAATGTCATCCCAGTCATCCAGAAGAATGTATTCAGCGGAGGAGGCATATGCCATGCTTGCCTCTGACTCTGACACAGCCAGTGAGGCAAGCGGGGAATTTGAAGGATTCATCTTAAGCTCCTCTTCCTCCTCTAGTAATGAGGGACCCCCTCAAAGACGCCCCCGTAGAGCAGCTGAGACCCCCCCCAATAATTGATCTCGTATGGACCCCACCACCAGACAATTTTGAGCCCCAGGTTCCTGAGTTTTTGGCCATGCCAGGAATCCAATTTGATTCCACAGGTCTCAGAGAAATTGACTTTTTCAAATTATTTTTCTCTGATGATTTTATAAATTTAATGGTGGACCAAACTAATTTATATGCCCAGCAGTTTATTGCTCAAAACCCCACGTCATCATTTGCTAGGTGGACCCCTGTAGATGCAGTAGAGATGATGACGTTTTGGGGTCTGGTGTTTCATATGGGCATAGTAAAAAAGCCCGAAATTAGGCAATATTGGAGTACAGATGTTCTGTACAGCACCCCATTTTACCGTATGGCCATGACTCGGGCTCGTTTTGAGATGATCCTTAAATTTTTGCATTACAACGATAATGCACAGTGCCCACCCAGAGATGATCCCACCTTTGACCGGCTATTCAAAGTCAGGCCGGTCATTGATCATTTCAGTGCCAAATTTGCAGAGATGTACATCCCTGAAAAATTTATTTGCATAGACGAGTCCCTTATACATTTTAAAGGAAGGGTTAAATTCCGCCAGTACCTTCCCAGTAAGAGGGCAAGGTATGGCATAAAAATGTATAAGCTGTGTGAAAGCACCTCAGGGTACACCCACATGTTTAGGGTATATGAAGGGAAGGATTCAAGAATTGAACCGCCAGAATGCCCCCCCTCCCTCGTAGGTGTTAGTGGAAAAATTGTCTGGGATTTAGTGCACCCCTTCCTGGATAAAGGTTATCACCTCTATGTGGATAACTTTTACACCAGCATCCCCCTGTTTAAGGCCCTTGGTTCAAGAGGTACAGCAGCTTGCGGTACTGTGCGCAAGAACCAAAGAGGCCTCCCAAAAACGCACATTGCCCAAGTAATGAGAAGGGGTGAAAGCAGGGGAATATGCACCGAAAATATGTTGTTGGTCAAATATAAGGACAAGAGGGATGTCCTAATACTGACAACAATTCAAGGAGACAGTACCACCTCCGTCCCTGTACGAGGTACCAGTACCGACACCTCAAAACCTAATTGTATCCTGGATTACAATAGGTACATGGGCGGAGTGGATCTTTCAGATCAGGTACTGAAGCCGTACAGTGCCCTGCGGAAAACAAAAATCTGGTACAAGAAGCTGGCCGTGTATATCATCCAGATGGCACTGTATAACGCTTACGTGCTATTCCGTTCTACCGGCCAGAGGGGGACATTTATGCACTTTCAAGAGGAAGTCATAAAGGGCCTAATATTTGGGAACCAGCAGGCAGAGGGCCCCAGTACTTCTAGTACTGGCCCCCGTATTGTACCAGGGCAGCATTTTCCTGATGAAATCCCCTCCACTGGAAAAAAGGGCAGGACACAAAAAAGGTGCAAAGTTTGCTATAAAAAGGGAATAAGAAAGCAAACTATTTTCCAGTGTGACACTTGCCCCGACAAACCCGGCCTATGTATAAAGGAGTGTTTTAAAATATACCACACATCTATGGATTATTAGGTTCATAATTTCACCGTGCTTCGGGGGTCTTGCTAATGCCACATAGCACCCACCATTCATTCCACCAGAATCTGAGCCGCAAAATCCCAAAATCACTCCTTCCCTTCTGAGTCCTGCCATGCACCCAACTGGTATTTTTTGGTCACATGTGAGGCATTGCCGTACTCGGGAGAAATTGGGGCACAGATTTTGGGGAGCTTTTTCTCCTTCATACCTTCTGAAAATGAAAAAATTTGAGCCAGAACTGCATTTTTGTGTAAAAAAATGTAATTTTTCATTTTCACTGCCCAGTTGTATCAAAATTGGTGAAACCCCTGGGGGTTTGAAATGTACACTATACCCCTAGATGAATTCCCTGAGGGGTGTAGTTTGCAAAATGGGGTCACTTGTGGGGGGGTTTCACTGTATTGGTGCTTGGGGGGTCTTGCTAATGCGACATAGCACCCACCAACATTCCACCAGAATCTGTGCTGCAAAATCCAAATATCACTCCTTCCCTTCTGAGTCCTGCCACTTTTTGGTCACACAAGAGGCATTGCCGTACTCGGGAGAAATTGGGGCACAGATTTTGGGGTGCTTTGTCTCCATCCTTACTTGGGAAAATGAAAAATTTTGAGCCAGAACTGCAATTTAATTTTTCATTTTCACTGCCCAGTTGTACCACAATTGGTGAAACCCCTGGGGGTTTGAAATGTACACTATACCCCTAGATGAATTCCCTGAGGGGTGTAGTTTGCAAAATGGGGTCACTTGTGGGGGGGTTCCACTGTATTGGTGCTTTGGGGGTCTTGCTAATGCGACATAGCACCCACCAACATTCCACCAGAATCTGTGCTGCAAAATCCAAATATCACTCCTTCCCTTCTGAGTCCTGCCACTTTTTGGTCACACATGAGGCATTGCCGTACTCGGGAGAAATTGGGGCACAGATTTTGGGGTGCTTTGTCTCCTTCCTTCCTTGGGAAAATGAAAAATTTTGAGCCAGAACTGCATTTTTTGTGTAAAAAATTTAATTTTTCATTTTCACTGCCCAGTTGTACCACAATTGGTGAAACCCCTGGGGGTTTGAAATGTACACTATACCCCTAGATGAATTCCCTGAGGGGTGTAGTTTGCAAAATGGGGTCACTTGTGGGGGGGATCCACTGTATTGGTGCTTGGGGGGTCTTGCTAATGCGACATAGCACCCACCAACATTCCACCAGAATCTGAGCTGCAAAATCCAAAAATCACTCCTTCCCTTCTGAGTCCTGCCATGCACCCAAATGGTATTTTTTGGTCACATGTGAGGCATTGCCGTACTCGGGAGAAATTGGGGCACAGATTTTGGGGTGCTTTGTCTCCTTCATTCCTTGTGAAAATGAAAAATTTTGAGCCAGAACTGCATTTTTGTGTAAAAAATGTAATTTTTCATTTGCACAGCCCAGTTGTATCAAAATTGGTGAAACCCCTGGGGGTTTGAAATGTACACTATACCCCTAGATGAATTCCCTGAGGGGTGTAGTTTGCAAAATGGGGTCACTTGTGGGGAGGTTCCACTGTATTGGTGCTTGGGGGGTCTTGCTAATGCGACATAGCACCCACCAACATTCCACCAGAATCTTAGCTGCAAAATCCAAAAATCACTCCTTCCCTTCTGAGTCCTGCCATGCACCCAAATGGTATTTTTTGGTCACATGTGAGGCATTGCCATACTCGGGAGAAATTGGGGCACAGATTTTGGGGTGCTTTTTCTCCTTCATTCCTTCTGAAAATGAAAAATTTTGAGCCAGAACTGCATTTTTGTGTAAAAAAAATGTAATTTTTCATTTTCACTGCCCAGTTGTATCAAAATTGGTGAAACCCCTGGGGGTTTGAAATGTACACTATACCACTAGATGAATTCCCTGAGGGGTGTAGTTTGCAAAATGGGGTCACTTGTGGGGGGTTCCACTGTATTGGTGCTTGGGGGGTCTTGCTAATGCGACATAGCACCCACCAACATTCCACCAGAATCTGAGCTGCAAAATCCAAAAATCACTCCTTCCCTTCTGAGTCCTGCCATGCACCCAAATGGTATTTTTTGGTCACATGTGAGGCATTGCCGTACTCGGGAGAAATTGGGGCACAGATTTTGGGGTGCTTTGTCTCCTTCATTCCTTGTAAAAATGAAAAATTTTGAGCCAGAACTGCATTTTTGTGTAAAAAATGTAATTTTTCATTTGCACAGCCCAGTTGTATCAAAATTGGTGAAACCCCTGGGGGTTTGAAATGTACACTATACCCCTAGATGAATTCCCTGAGGGGTGTAGTTTGCAAAATGGGGTCACTTGTGGGGAGGTTCCACTGTATTGGTGCTTGGGGGGTCTTGCTAATGCGACATAGCACCCACCAACATTCCACCAGAATCTGAGCTGCAAAATCCAAAAATCACTCCTTCCCTTCTGAGTCCTGCCATGCACCCAAATGGTATTTTTTGGTCACATGTGAGGCATTGCCGTACTCGGGAGAAATTGGGGCACAGATTTTGGGGTGCTTTGTCTCCTTCATTCCTTGTGAAAATGAAAAATTTTGAGACAGAACTGCATTTTTGTGTAAAAAATTTAATTTTTCATTTTCACTGCCCAGTTGTACCACAATTGGTGAAACCCCTGGGGGTTTGAAATGTACACCATACCCCTGTATGAATTCCCTGAGGGGTGTAGTTTGCAAAATGGGGTCACTTGTGGGGGGGTTCCTAACTTTTAGCATCTTATGGTGCCTAGAATCCTACATGGTGCCTAAAAAATAATCTCATAAAAAGGAGGCTCCAAAATCAAGTAGGTGCTCCTTCTATTATGAAGCCTGTGGTTTGGTCATCGTGCACACTAGGGCCACATATAGGATATTTATGAAAACAAAAGAATTGGGGGAATCAATTTTTAGTCACATTTCTCTAGTAAAATCTACTGTGTTCCTTAGAAAAATGTATTAAAATTGCAAATTTGCAAAAAAAATGAAATTTTGAAATTTCACCTACACTTTGTTTTAATTCCTGTGAAACACCTAAAGGGTTAACAAACTTCCAAAATGCTGTTTTGAAAACTGTGAGGGGTGCAGTTTTTGAAATGGCATCATTTATGGGGGTGTCTCACATACAAGTCCCTCAAAGTCACATCAGATCTGAACTGGTCCCTAAAAAAATCAGTGTTTGAAATTTTCTTGAAAATTTGAGAATTTGCTATTCATATTGTAAGCCTCCTAGTGTCCAAAAAAATTAAAAAGAAGTTGAAATAATGATGGAAACATAAAGTAGACATATGGTCTATGTTAGTTATTAACTATTTTGAGTGGTATGATTATTTGTCTCACAAGCAGAAAATTTAACATTTTGCAAATTGCTAAATTTTCCATTTTTTTACGACATTTTGGTATTTTTCACAAAAAAACACAGACTGTATCGACCCAAATTTACCACTAACTTGAAGTACAATGTGTCACGAGAAAACAATCTCAAAATCACTGGGATAAGTAAAAGCAAAAAAAAGTTATCCCCACTTAAGTGATACATGTCAGATTTGAAAAAAAGGGCTCTGTCAGGAAGGCAAAAACTGGCTGTGTCAGGAAGGGGTTAAAGGTGGTATAAACCAGTGGAAACCCGGGTAGCCACCTGGTCACGCTCTCCCACATATTGGTAACTACAATCCATAAATGGACACATCCTTTTGCTTTGAAAAAGACACCAGACGGGATTGAAACACGTCAGCACCACTCAGGATCCAGGGAGATTGCTGCTGAAAGTAACTGATCTGTGGCCAGGTGGCTACCCGGGTTTCCACTGGTTTCTACCACCTTTAAGCTCATTTGAACTGATTTAATATCTACCAGTTCCACTAGTTCTGGTAATTGGCACATATGCACCTTCCTGAATCCAGCATATTTCATGTGTCTTCATTTGAAAATTATTTTATGGATTTTACATGTGAAAATTACAGCTGTATTACACAATATATATTTTTTTCTCTCTCCCACATTTATGCTGCCTGGGAGTTATTGTGAAGTCGCTATTCTGACTGAACAGTGAGAGAAAACTTACTAAGGGAAGTAATTTGTACTACTGTATATCAGATGTAACATGTGCAGAGAGTTTTAGATTTTACAGAGATGTTTCCAATCTCAAAGTCTCTCCGAGTGTTTATTGGGAAGGGGCCACCACTCGCCCAGGAGCAGATTTCGGGGAGGGAAAGCTAGGGCTCTATTCCCTGTGATGCACAAATGCATAGTCAGGGCAGCATTTACAGATAAGTGTGCATATAGTGATTTTGGACACCCAGAGTAACCCAACAGGGGAGGACTCTAGAGCAGTGGTTCTTAATTTTTCTCCTCAGGGACCCCCAATAGTGCGCGTTTTGCAGGTCTCCTCACAGAATGACAGGTGAAATAATTAGCTACACTTGTGATCTTTTAAAATGTGCCAGTGAGTAATTAGTGCACCTGTGTATCTGTGAGTTGACCTGGAAAACATGCACCGTTGGGGGTCCCTGTGGACAGAGGTTGAGAACCACTGCTCTAGAGGGAGGGAAATCTGAAGGTTAGGTAAAATGTTTCAATCTTAAGTGCATTGCCCAGTAATGCCCATTCCATGTTTCAATGAAATTCTATTTCTAATTTTTATTAGTAGGGTATTGCATTACAGGCATTGGATGGTGCCTAAACATAGATGTTTTCAAAATAAATAAACGGTTTAAATATGTGTCAGTAAATATGCTTTGTCCAGCCGTTCTTTATCTGTTTTTCGTTGTGTGTGGTTATACTGAGTATATTTCATCACAAATGCATCCAGCAACTCTTTAAATTCTTATGAATTAGGCAGAGATTTAATCATTCTATCACTTGACATAGTTGATATTAATATAAAAAGTGTTCTTAATGCCATCAAGACTCCATATCAAATGCCCGAATGCTTTAACAGAGACAAGGACTATTGATCTGTAAAAAAGAAACCATAAAATCCTTTCTATTTCAATCTCTGTACTTTAAAGTTAGAGCACTTGCCAGGAAAAATAAGAAAATTAATGCGCAGGTTCTTCTGGAACTGACAACGATGGGATAGGTCACACACACTCAGTGCAAAGGTCTATCAGCTTTCTCCACTAATATCTAGATGCAGATAATAGCATTGCCTAGGTCAGTGTCAGAGACCGGCCGGGCAGCGCTAGCGCTGCTCCGGCGGCCTCTGTACGGCGCGACGTACATGTTGCTAAGCAACATGGACGCGGCCGCGTCATGTTGGTGCGCCGCGGCGTCACCAGGAGATGCCGCCGCGTCACTAGCCCGCATCACTCCCCGGGCGCTCACTCGGCGGCCGGAATCCAGGCACCGCCTCCTCCTCCTCGGCTTCAACGGTTGCCTAGGCGACGGGGGGACGCCAGGCAGCCGTACGGAGGAGGAGGGTTCACACGCTGCCAATAGGAGACATTTCTGAGCTCCGGCAGCCATTTGTCCCAGTCCCTATTTAAACGCAGGGATGGGACTGTTTGGCGCCGGTTATAGCTCTTGCTTCTCAGAGTGTTCCTGGTTCCAGGTCCTGCTGTGATTATCCTGCCTTGTCAGCTCTTCGTCCAGTCTTGGTCCTTACCTCCCCGTGCAGCTCCAGCCGAGTGGATCATCCCATTATCTGCAGTATTCCATCCTCTCAGATAAGTGGGAATTCTCTTACTTTGTGCTGGGTTGTTATTGTCGGTATTGTGTCAGCTTTGTGTATTGTTACACCTGTGTGCCTTGGCACTTCCCAGTTCGGGAGTCAGAGTCATTTATTATTATTGTGTCAGCTTTGTGTATTGTTACACCTGTATGCATAGGCAGCTCCCTGTTTAGGGTTCTGGTCATCTGTCATTATTATATCAGCTGCACTGTGTATTGTTCCACTGGTGTGTTTGGGACTGCACCCTGCCTGGGTTCAGACCCCTAGTAATTCCTGGGTATCCTTTCCTTGGTATACTTTTGTCCAGGCTTCCTGTTATTTCCCTATAGTAGTGGTATCCTTACATCACCCCTTCGGGAGCTGGTCAGTCCTCGCCTCCGGGTTTTAGCTAGGTTTGCCCCTTGTTAATCCTTGACCTTGGCGGCGGCGTTGTCATCCATAAGACCTGGTGGCATCGGGGGCGGAGCCTGACTAACGGGCTCTGCCGAACGCGGCTATTAAAGGTGAAGCCTAGCTAAGCACGCCTCCGCCAATTTCAGTCGGTGACAACGGAGTCAGGGGTGGCGAGGACACCCGGCGACCCTAACATTATAACCGGCCAAACACACTACTCAGGGAGTCCCGGTGATCAGCCATGGACCCTGCCCAACAGGCCGCAACCCACAATTTGGTGGGTCAAATGCACACTATTACCCAAAGATTGCAGGAGCTTACACTCAGGGTTAACACACATGAGGAGAGGGTACATGGGGCCTTATCCTCCGCAAGAAACCCTGAACCAAAGATAAATCTCCCAGATCGCTTCTCTGGGGATCGTCTGCAATTTTATAACTTCAGGGAGGCCTGTAAGCTATATTTTAGGCTCAGACCGCTGTCCTCTGGCTCTGAGGCCCAACGTGTGGGTATTATTATTTCTCTCCTCCAGGGGGATCCTCAGACGTGGGCGTTCGGCCTACCTGCTACAGATGAGGCTCTCTCCTCGGTTAATTCCTTTTTTAAGGCAATGGGGCTATTGTATGACGACCCAGATAGGGCCGCATCTGCTGAAGCTAATCTCCGTGCACTGCGGCAGGGGCCAGGAACTGCCGAGGTTTATTGTACCCATTTTAGGAAATGGGCCATAGATTCAGGCTGGAATGATCCAGCGTTACGTAGTCAGTTTAGGATTGGTCTGGCAGAATATCTCAAGGATGCTCTGGTTCATTACCCCACTCCCACTTCTCTGGATGAGATCATGCAATTGTCCATTCGTGTAGACCGGCGCTTTCGGGAACGCCAAAGAGAAAGAGAGTCGGGGGTGCTCCCCTCATCTGCCTCTGGGGATTCTTCGGAGGTTACCAGAGAAGAACCCATGCAGATAGGAGCAACCCGTCTTTCTACCTCTGAAAAGAATCGCAGGAGGCTCAAGGGTTTATGCCTTTATTGTGGGGGACAGGGTCATCGTGCTTTGGTTTGTCCCTTGAAGGCGGGAAAAGACAGGGCCTAGGTGAATTCGGGGGGATTCACTTGGGCCTATCTCGCTTTAACCCCATAGACTCGATTATCATGCAAGTTACTGTTTCCTTTGGTGGTCAGGTGTTTGAGGTTCCTGCCTTTTTGGATTGCGGCGCGGCCGGTAATTTCATGGATGTTCACTTGGCCAACTCGCTAGGGTTCGATCCCCTTCCCCTTGGGAGCACCCTTTCTGTTTGTGGTCTGGACGGTCTCCCGCTCTCCAATGGCAGTGTTACCTCACACACTCCTCCTGTAAGACTCTCAGTGGGAGCGCTGCATTCTGAGGAGATTTCTTTTTATCTCTTCCAATGTCCCTGGGCTCCATTAGTCTTAGGTTTGCCGTGGTTACGGGAACATAATCCCTGTATAGATTGGGCTTCAGGAGAGATCACTCAATGGGGGTCTTGTTGTATTGATAAATGTCTTTCGTTACCCCTCCGGGTTACTCGCCTGGTCTCTCCTTCGTTACCCCTCTCTTATAGGGATTATTCAGATGTATTTTCCAAAAAAGAGGCTGAAACATTACCTCCACATCGGCCTTTTGACTGCGCCATTGATCTCGTCCCCAAATCTAGACTTCCCAAGGGAAGATTGTATGCCCTTTCGGGTCCAGAATCACAGGCCATGGACCTGTATATCAAAGAGAGTCTCGAAAGGGGTTTTATCCGTCCTTCTAAGTCCCCCGTGGGGGCGGGTTTTTTCTTTGTAGAGAAGAAGGATGGATCATTACGCCCATGTATTGACTACAGAGCTTTAAACAAGATCACCATAAAAAATTCTTACCCATTGCCTCTCATTTCTGTTTTGTTTGATCAGATTCGAGAGGCTATTGTTTTTTCCAAAATTGACTTGCGGGGAGCCTACAATCTCATCAGAATTCGACAGGGAGACGAGTGGAAGACAGCTTTCAATACCCACTCAGGCCACTATGAATATCTGGTGATGCCTTTTGGGTTGGCCAATGCTCCCGCAGTGTTTCAGGATTTTATTAACGAGGTGCTTCGTCCGTTCCTGGGCTTATTTGCAGTTGTATATCTTGATGATATTCTGATTTTTTCTAAAAATCTTTCTGAGCATCGGCAACATGTCCGCATGGTCTTGCAAAAACTGCGGGAGAATCAGTTGTACGCCAAGTTAGAGAAGTGTGAATTCGAAGTTCCTCAGATCTCTTTTCTTGGCTATATTATCTCACCCAAAGGCTTCTCTATGGATCCATGTAAAGTGCAGGCCATCCTGTCTTGGGCTCGGCCTTCCAACCTTAAGGCGGTTCAAAGATTCCTGGGGTTTGCCAATTACTATCGGAAGTTCATTCGGTCCTTTTCTGATATTGTGGCTCCCATCGTCGAGTTGACCCGTAAAGGGTCGGATCCCCAGAATTGGTCCCCGCAGGCCATGGAATCATTCAAGAAGTTAAAGAGTGCTTTTTGTTCAGCTCCCATTCTCCATCACCCTGATCCCAGGAGTCCATTCTTGATAGAGGTCGATGCCTCGGATATAGGGGCTGGGGCGGTCCTCTCTCAGAAGAGTGAATATGACCAAAAAGTTCATCCATGTGCGTACTTTTCTCGCAAATTTTCGGCAGCAGAAAAGAACTATGACGTGGGTAATCGGGAACTTTTGGCCATCAAATGGGCTTTTGAGGAGTGGCGGCATTGGCTGGAAGGAGCGAGGCATACCATAACGGTACTTACGGACCATAAAAACTTGGCCTATATCGAGTCGGCTAAACGTTTGAATCCGCGACAAGCGCGATGGGCCTTGTTTTTTACTAGGTTTCGATTCATCATCACCTTTAGACCTGGTCCTAAGAACACCAAAGCAGATGCGCTTTCCCGGAGTTTTTTAACCACTCAAAGTGGTCAAATGGATGAAACTCCCATAGTTCCGTCCTCGATCATCATGGCAGGATTGACCCAAGATTTGGCTTCTCGTATTCTTGACTCTCAATCCTCAGCTCCTCTGGACACTCCTCAGGATCGTCTTTTTGTGCCCAAGAACCTTCGAGAACGGGTCCTCAGAGATTTTCACTCCAGTAAAGTCACTGGTCATCTAGGAATCACCAAAACCCTGGAACATCTGTCCCGAGCAGTTTGGTGGCCCACCATGAAGCAGGACGTTTCCCACTTCGTTTCCTCTTGCTTCATCTGTGCTCAGCATAAGTCCTCTCGATCTTCTCCTGTGGGTCAACTTCTTCCTTTGTCTATTCCGGAAAAACCTTGGTCCCATATTTCCATGGATTTTATTGTTGACCTTCCCTCATCCGCCCATTTTACTACCATTTGGGTTACGGTAGATAGGTTTAGTAAGATGGCACATTTCATTCCTCTGCCTAAACTCCCCACTGCCAGGGAGTTAGCCCAGTTATTCA
Organism: Crinia signifera; assembly: GCF_055691185.1. Lineage (NCBI taxonomy): Eukaryota > Metazoa > Chordata > Amphibia > Anura > Myobatrachidae > Crinia > Crinia signifera. The sequence continues at coordinate 169,261,132 of NC_139217.1, forward strand.
TTATTCACATCTTCAGGCTTCACGGTCTCCCTGTGGACATAGTGTCGGACAGAGGTTCCCAGTTTGTGGCCCGGTTTTGGAGATGTTTTTGCTCTAGTCTAGGGATACAGGTCAGTCTCTCTTCCGGATATCATCCACAGTCCAATGGACAGACGGAAAGAGTCAACCAAGCTCTAGAGCAATATTTACGTTGCTTTGTGTCTAAATGTCAGACCAATTGGGCAGATCTGGTACCATTGGCCGAATTTTCCTATAATAACGCCTACCATGTGGCGTCTAAGAGCTCGCCTTTTTTATGCAATTTTGGCTTTCATCCCAAATGTAATTCATTCGATATTCCTGGGGAGAAATTTCGTTCTCCCTCCGCTGTGGTGTCTGCTTTAAAAAAGGCTTGGAAGAAAGTCCACCTCGCTCTTAGACAGTCCTCAGCACGGTCTAAAGTCTTTTTTGATAGACACAAGAGACCATGTCGTTTTAAGGTGGGCCAAAGGGTCTGGTTGTCGACTCGTCATATTAAAATTCGCCAGAAATGTCCTAAACTAGGACCTAAATTCATTGGTCCATTCCACATTATCAAACAAATCAATCCAGTAGCCTTCAGGCTACAGTTACCCAGGTCCTTAAGAATCAATAATGTCTTTCACTGTTCTCTGCTCAAACCCGTCTCGCCATCGTCTCACTTTAGGCAGACTTGTAAGCCAGTTATGGTTCAGGGCCATGAAGAGTTTCTGGTCGAACGGGTCTTGGATTCCAAAGTTTCTCGGGGCCAATTAAAATTCCTGGTTCACTGGCAAGGTTTCGGGGCCGAAGAGAGATCTTGGGTGCCCGATAGTTTGCTTCATGCTCCCAGATTAAAGTCTGAATTCTTTAAAAGATTTCCTTCTAAGCCTGGCTGTAAGGGTTCGGTGACCCCTCCTCAAGGGGGGGGTACTGTCAGAGACCGGCCGGGCAGCGCTAGCGCTGCTCCGGCGGCCTCTGTACGGCGCGACGTACATGTTGCTAAGCAACATGGACGCGGCCGCGTCATGTTGGTGCGCCGCGGCGTCACCAGGAGATGCCGCCGCGTCACTAGCCCGCATCACTCCCCGGGCGCTCACTCGGCGGCCGGAATCCAGGCACCGCCTCCTCCTCCTCGGCTTCAACGGTTGCCTAGGCGACGGGGGGACGCCAGGCAGCCGTACGGAGGAGGAGGGTTCACACGCTGCCAATAGGAGACATTTCTGAGCTCCGGCAGCCATTTGTCCCAGTCCCTATTTAAACGCAGGGATGGGACTGTTTGGCGCCGGTTATAGCTCTTGCTTCTCAGAGTGTTCCTGGTTCCAGGTCCTGCTGTGATTATCCTGCCTTGTCAGCTCTTCGTCCAGTCTTGGTCCTTACCTCCCCGTGCAGCTCCAGCCGAGTGGATCATCCCATTATCTGCAGTATTCCATCCTCTCAGATAAGTGGGAATTCTCTTACTTTGTGCTGGGTTGTTATTGTCGGTATTGTGTCAGCTTTGTGTATTGTTACACCTGTGTGCCTTGGCACTTCCCAGTTCGGGAGTCAGAGTCATTTATTATTATTGTGTCAGCTTTGTGTATTGTTACACCTGTATGCATAGGCAGCTCCCTGTTTAGGGTTCTGGTCATCTGTCATTATTATATCAGCTGCACTGTGTATTGTTCCACTGGTGTGTTTGGGACTGCACCCTGCCTGGGTTCAGACCCCTAGTAATTCCTGGGTATCCTTTCCTTGGTATACTTTTGTCCAGGCTTCCTGTTATTTCCCTATAGTAGTGGTATCCTTACATCACCCCTTCGGGAGCTGGTCAGTCCTCGCCTCCGGGTTTTAGCTAGGTTTGCCCCTTGTTAATCCTTGACCTTGGCGGCGGCGTTGTCATCCATAAGACCTGGTGGCATCGGGGGCGGAGCCTGACTAACGGGCTCTGCCGAACGCGGCTATTAAAGGTGAAGCCTAGCTAAGCACGCCTCCGCCAATTTCAGTCGGTGACAACGGAGTCAGGGGTGGCGAGGACACCCGGCGACCCTAACAGTCAGTTCTAATTCAGACAATGATGTTTAACGGGTTGGTTCATCTCTCACACATATTACCTCCATTCTTTCCTGCTCTGTATATTTGCAATTCTCAATAGTGTACCTCCCCTCTATCTTTCCTTTAGGCGGGCTGGACTGGCCATCTGGCACTTCTGGCAAATGCCAGAGGGGATGATTTCTTCTTGCAAGGTGGAGGCTCCTCCTCCCGACTGGTGCACAGAGAGAACCGCTAGACACGCGGCGGGTCCAGTGGCTCTCTCTGTGCGCCGCTGAGGTCCAGGAGAGAGGGAAGCATCACAAACCGCTTTATTCCCCTCTCTTCTGCAAGTCGGGAAAAGCAAAAGCGTGTTTGGCATGTACACGTGCATGACAAAGGTCGCGCATGTGCACAAATGCCAGAGCCGATTCGGTGGCCCAGTCCATCGCTGCCTTTAGGAGTCTACATAACATAACGCATTAATCTTATAAGGATGGCTCTGGCTTTCTTTAAATTTGTAACAAGGAATATTTAGGAGCTGCAAAAAAGAGCCTAGCCACAGCTCACCTTCTTTCCATGTTTTGTCATTTTGGGACTACAGGACCCAAATGGCATTATGCAAATAAAACATAATAACAATTTCTCTTACTTGAATTATCTTCTACTCCATACTCCTTTGACGGCACCAAATCCGCCGGTTTTCAACCACCCTGATACTCATTTCAGTGTTGTCTGCTGATGCAGCTATGTTTACAGTATATACCCTGTACTTGTCCTTTAACTTTAAAAGCAATCATAGACTTATGCGATTTGGAATAATTTCACCCAATTCCGATGGATCGGGCTGAGATATCGGGAGAAATTGGACAAAATCGTATGTAACCCCACATGCGATTTTGGCCAATTTCCCCCGATATTTTGTCCTGATTCATCCATCAGAATCGGGTGAAATTATTCCAAATTGCATAAGTCTATGATGGTTTTTACATCACATGTCAAAGGATTGCATGCGATGTATCGCATGCGATCTGCCGCTCGGGATCAGATGGCCATACTCTGCTGGTCTACATGAGTTTGGAGTTTTTTGGTATTATTTTTAACTTATTTACAATCCACATGGATTCCTATTGAGAATGGTAAAGTGTTGTGAACAACACAGAATCAAATAGGTCACCTGGCCCGAAGCACAGCAAGCCATGCAACCTGACACTATTTTGGGGTTCATGTGTCGACATTGACGCCAAAAAAGTGAAAAACTCACGTTAACCTTTTTTATGTGTCAACTTTTTCATGTTGGCCTTTTGCTTGTTTTGACTTTATTCATCCAGGGGACTTATATTATTTGAATGCACCGAAAATAGATACAATTAATAAAGGGGCCTCTAAATGAAATATTTATTTTCTAGTTTCATTATCAAAATCCAAAAGCAGAATCAGTAAACAAAATGTGCCAATATATTTATAGTAAATACTGTAAGTATGTCTCCCTATAAGTGCAACAGTTATTGTCCACTGCACATTTCTTGGTGAGAATAAGCATGATCTCTGCATGCTTTCACCACATAGGCCTTGAAATGCATTCGGTAGGATAATATTTATAATACTTTTTTTTTTTTTCATTTATCTGCAAAATTATGCAATTGAAAGAAAGTAATGCTTTTAATGCAAATGGATACTATAATTAATGATGGAAAAGACATCGATTTGTAGTCTGCTGCAGCTACTCCTTCATTCAGAATGACTGAGTTGTGTCATTAGTGCTCTTTAATTAGAGTTTTGCAGCCAAGTTTAAAAAAAAGTTAGCAAAATGATCTGACATACTGTACATATTCGTATTCACTGCTAACCGACTATAACAATACCGTCAGATGTTGAAAGTCTATTATTTGGGAGAAAGAAAAGTTGCAGATTCATTAAAAATCCATTGTACAGTGATGATATGATACATTGGGAGCCAGCTAAAATGAAAAATTATTCATTAAATTCAATTGTCAAAGTATTTTGAATACATCAAACTCAAATTTAACAAGATATGCCAGGAACTTGTGTAAGATCCAGTAAAGTACATTTGCAGCATACTACAAGATCAGATTTTTGATTTTTTTTAGAAGTCCTTTAATGCTATAGACCAGGGATGTCAAACACAAGGCCCGCGGGCCAAATCTGGCCCGCCAGACCTCTTCATGTGGCCCGCGCAGCCGCCGCCAGCCTTCACCTTTTATTCTCGTTTTTTTTTTAAACAAGAAAGCCGCCTCTTCAGCGCATGGGCGGCAGCCTACAAGCCAGAGAACGTCTGCCCTCTAGCGCAGTGCCGCCGGTCGTCAACCCCTCCTCCGCTCCCACCTGCTGTATAGGAGCCAGAGAGAGGAAAGAGCAGGTCCGTCATGGTGAATGGTGCTGCTGCTGCTGTGCGCTCCAGGTCACTTACTGCTGAGTGTGCACTGCACAGTGACCGGGAGCACGCTGCCCCCCACTCCTGGATAGATAGTGCGAGGAGCGCTACTCACTGGAGGGAGGGGGAAATGCGCCTGTGTGAGAGCGCAGCTGTATCCTTGGTGGTGGAGCAGCTCAGACTGGAGTGGACACATCTGAGCGGGTAAGTGTCAAACTCTCTGCCTATGTGTGTGTGTGTGCACTGGCACATTGCAGCCCATCATTAATTGCTGTGTCCCATGATAATAAGCAGGACATATGCCCTAAGACTGAGTGCTGCCCCCCTGTGCAGGCAGGGTGTGCCCTAATGCACTGCAGTTCACAGCAATAGCAGGAGGGAAATGCTACTGCTGAGTATACAATAATTGAATGCAGTGACAATAATTTATGATAATAAAGAGTGGACACATAGTCCTACAGATACAACCGGCCCTTTGAGGGTGACCAAATTGCTGATGCGGCCCCCGATGAATTTGAGTTTGACACCCCTGCTATAGACAATAGGCAAATTTAAGGACAAAAAATGTACTTTAATTTACTTTAAGGACAAAATTGATAACATCCGAGATGAAATGGTATGCTCCTCCACAACCTATAACCCTCTTTCTTTCCCACCTGAACCCTCTGGCACTTTCTCTTCATTTGAGCCCACAAATGAAAAGGAAGTATCCGCACTCTTCTTATCCTCCTACTCTACTACCTCTCCTCTTGATCCTATACCTGCGCAAGTCATTAAAAATCTATCTCCTGTGATTATTCCAACCTTACCTAAAATCTGCAATCTCTCTCTTACTACTGGTACTTTTCCTTCTCTGCTCAAACATGCAGTGATAACTCCTATTCTAAAAAAACTAAATTCTGACCCTAACTCTCTCTCTAACTATCGTCCTATATCTCAGCTCCCATGCCTCTCCAAGCTACTGGAGAGACTTGTCTACTCTCGCCTCACAAACTTTCTTAACTCTAACACCCTATTAGACCCACTTCAGTCAGGATTTCGCTCTCAACACTCCACTGAGACAGCACTGACTAAAGTGGTGAATGATCTGGTAACGGCTAAGTCTAAAGGCCATTACTCACTACTTATTCTTCTTGATCTTTCTGCTTCATTTGACACCGTCGATCACTCTCTTCTCTTACAAACACTACACTCCCTAGGTCTCCCAGTGGTTTTGAGTCGAGTCTCTGATTGTCTCTCTGCCATCTCATCTTGGATGTCTTGTCGTCAACTCAAACTCAATATTTCCAAAACGGAATTACTTATATTCCCGCCAACTAAGAAGTTACCATCCTGACATCTCCATCGCTGTTGACAACTCGATAATCTACCCTACCCCACAAGCTCGTTGCTTAGGGGTCATCCTTGACTCTGAACTGTCCTTTCTTCCCCACATTCAATCTGTCTCCAAATAATGTTACATGCATATAAAAAACATATCCAAAATACGACCCTATCTCACACAAGACACTACCAAATCTCTTATCCATGCACTCATTATATCCCGCATTGATTATTGCAATAGTCTCCTAACTGGTCTTCCCAAGAACAGACTCTCACCACTGCAGTCAATTTTAAATGCTGCTGCTAGGCTGATCTTCCTTGCAAGATGCTCATCGTCTGCTGATCCGCTCTGCCAGTCCCTCCATTGGTTGCCTGTATATTACCGTATTCAATATAAAACACTTCTACTTGCATATTAAGCTATTAACCATACTGCACCAGCATATATCTCTGCACTTATCACAAAATATCTCCCATCTCAACCACTACGCTCTACACAGGATCTGCGTCTCTCTTCTGCACGGATCACTAGCTTCCATTCACTATTACAGGACTTTCATCGGGCTGCTCCCATCCTATGGAATGCCCTTCCACGCACATTAAGACTCTCCATCACTCTCCAAACTTTCAAGCGTTCCCTGAAAACTCACCTCTTCAGGCAAGCCTATCATATTTAAGTTCTACATGCATAACCCTCCGAGGCACTTATGTATTATATAGCTTCCCTTCTGGACTTGTAACTTGGTGGGACTGCTATGCTATTACTGGTGCCTGTCCTTGTGTTTCCCCCCTATATCCCTATAGATTGTAAGCTTGCAGCAGGGCCCTCCTACCTCCAAGTCTGTCTGTTGTTACCCAGTTTGTCTTATCACTGTCTACTATTGTAAAGCGCAACGGAATCTGCTGCGCTATATAAGAAACTGTAAATAAATAAATAGGCAAAGCAGCCAACTGGAAAAGAAGGCCTGTGTTATATGCTGTTTATTTAAGAAGTAGCTGTAGGTTGACCGTTTTAATTTTTGGTCTAACTTTTTTGCACAATTTGCTTCACTGCTAATGGAAATATGGGTGTACAAGCTTGAGGATGTATCAAAAGTTTCTGTAATCACTAGCAGATGCCTAAACAGATACTTAGTCAGTGGCTTAAGCAGGCATAACCAAACTCATGGTTATACAACTAGTAGATGGCTCAGAGCTTTAGGAGAGAGAGATTTGTATTGAAGTTCACCAGCCATTGAGGGAATGCAAGTACTGGGTAGTGGGTGTAGTATGCTGGAAGTTGAAGACTGCAGTCTCCTACTGTAGCACTCCAACACAGTCCCAAGATAGCTCCACTCATGCTCATTAATGTCTTCAGTGGCTATCTTGGGACAAGGAATGAAGCTTCCATGGAGATGCAGCAGCATTGAGTCTTAGCAGTAGAGCACTCCACTTACAACAAGTGCTATTACTTTGCTTACTGCTGTACTCAGCGATGGATATGAACTTGCATTGGTTTAAATTATGGTGCTTCAGGAAAAAATATTTAAACTTAATGTCACCCAAAAATTCCACAAACCCATGTTTTCTTTTTTTTGTCTTCAACCATTTGGATTGACATTGTGGCAGATATAAAGGAGGGGAATGGTCCGTTCACATATTATAAGACTGTTGTAATATGGGAGGGCTGCTTCCCCATCTTAGGCTCTCTTATACTGACTTATTTCCCCATTTGATAGTTTTTTATTCACAATCAACTTGAGTGACCGGAAGGTGTCATTTTTTAGAAGTGTCACAAAAAAACGCAGGCATGCCCAGGAGTTTCCGGGGAGGGTTCTGTGACATCAGCTCTGGCTTTGATTAGCCTGTTTCTATCGCAGCGTTGTGGAAGGGTCAGAGTTACGCACAGACTGCACACAGTGGAAAAATCATTCCATGTTGAGTGAGTTGGGTATGGATTTGCAGATGGATAACTATCAGCAATATTTTTGCCATTTGTAGACTTGCACAGGGCGGGATTTCACTCTGTCTGGATGACAACTATCTGAATGCAGGGCTCTTTCGCACAACAGCGATCAGGTCTGAATACTAACCATAATCCCTTAGCCCATTTTTGGGGTTGAACTCAACACTTTGGGTTTAGCCATTTTACATGGCTAAATCCCAGGAGTGAAATGTAATAGGATGAGAGATTTAGAAAGTAAGAGGTTTGGTAAGAAATCAGCTTGATTTTGCAGTGCACAAACTTTTTTGAATTACGCACCCTAAAGTATCAGAATTGTTTTTGCAGCACCCCCAAGTCATAAGTTTCTTATTGAGATAACAATTATATTAAATTAGGTAAATTAGGTAAATTGTGTTTACATGTCTGTCTTGGCTACATATGTTATGATGACTGGAAGCCACAAGCACAAGTTTTGCCTTTTATATTAACCATAAATAAATTGAACTGATTGTACACCCAGGGTATCCCTGCAATGGTTCCATGGAACCCCACGGTGCCAGGGCACACAATTTGGGAACCACTGCCATAGATCATGAGCCAATGTCTAGAATTGCCAAGGAGATGCTTTGACATTTCATAAATTATGGGATGTACAGTCTCAGTCTCCCATTGGTCTGCATAGACCCCCTAGAGAATCTTCCACGTAATGGCCCATTATCCCATTCCCTCCATTTCCTCCCTTTGTTTATTTGATGCCCTCACACACGAAGGAGTGTATTTTTTAGATTATTTTGTTTCTTTTTATTTTCACAAATATGGTTTATGTTCTTAAATCTTCGTATTACTTACTCAATTCATGTTTTTGTTATGTGTCATGGGTGACACATTTGTTTTTAACCAAAAGTAACTATGGGCCTTATTCTAGTTCACTCTTTCTGACAAAATCCTTCTTAGATGGACAAAACCATGTGCACTGCAGGTGGGCAGATGTAACATGTGCAGAGAGAATTAGATTTGGTTTAATTATTTTGTTTCTGTGCAGGGAAAAGACTGACTGCTTTATTTTTACACTGCAATATAGATCTCACTTTGAAGTAAAACTCCACCCAAATCTAATTCTCTCTGCACATGTTACATCTGCCCCACCTGCAGTGCACATGGTTTTGTCCATCTAAGAAGGATTTTGTCAGAGAGTGAACTAGAATAACCCCCTATATAACAATATTGAGATTCCTGTCTATCTTGTTTTAGCTGAAATGATCAATTATCTGAATCTAGCTCGGTGGCCAAATGTTTGTTTATATCACATTGCAACTAAGCCATTGGAAACTAATTTGGCATTAAATAAGAATTATGCAGGTGAGACAAAACATTTTCGAATTACTAAAGTATCGTTAAAGGTTTATACGGGCTGAATAATTCATTTTTATATTGTGTTTACAATACATTATGGTAGCTTGTGCTGTTTTTATCAAGCTTTCAATCCCTTAATACATCTACCTACTCTGTGGATGTCTACTCTGATATAAAGAGGTTGGTATTGATATTCTGGCTCATAGGGGTACATTTACTAAGATGGGAGTTCTATTGAGGATGAGATGTTGCCCATAGCAACCAATGAGATTATATCTATTATCTTCTAGAAGGTGCTAAATAAATAATTTTGGTTGTTATACTGCGCTTCCCTCGAGTAATGTGGTTCGGCGCTGCTTTTGCCTCAGGGGTGTCCCGAATCCCCTGTGGGTCATAAATGCAAAGAAAGGAGGATGGCTCAAGCGCTGCCTATATGTGTATTGAATGAAGAGGATTTGCAATATTGGGTACAAAAAGTGCTTTATTTATAATAATGTGTGTTAATGTTTATTATACATGCAAGAAATATGGTGTGAAGGGATGATGCGTGGGCCCGTCTGGGTAGATGCTGCGAGCCCCTCGGGGAATCAGGGCATCAACAGATCCCTTTTCACCATAAGCCCAACTGGGTTTTATGTCTCTCAGTACTAAAGTCTTTATGCTTCCCGGGGGAAGTCTATGTGGTGGTGCTGTGGAAGAAGGAGATAAGCAGGGAGCGGCGTCCTGCTAACCTGCTTCTTACCCTGTCGGCGTCGCGGAGTGGCACAATGTTGTTTGCAGTGCAGCCGCACTGTAAGTGCTCCCGGTGGTGCACCCTCATTGCGGGCGTGCGGGGGTCCGCTACTACCAACTCCCTGGCCGGTGATTGATTTTCTGTGTGAGGTCATGTTGCGCTGCAGCCCCAGCGTCTTACTGCCCGGAGTCTGTCCTTGGTGCCCGGCTCCACCTGCACTGTCTGTGGCGTCGCTTCCGGGTACCGGGTCTTGCGAGACCAGCGGCGATTCCCCGGGTGATGTCACTACAGTGCTGGTGCGCTCTGACTCACGCCGGAGGAGACTGTGCCGCTATGAATGGTGTGGCACCTGATGTGTAGGTGGTGATGTCTTCGTGTCTTTGGGGCCTACGCGTTTCGGCTTGAACAGCCTTTTTCAAGGATAATGTAATGTTCCAAAAGTCTTCATTCATAACCTCTGCTCGTTACTGATTGGCTGCTGAATTCAGTCATGTCATTGGTCCTCTGGTAGTGAGTGGGAGGTGGTAGGGTGATGAACTCCCTGAACCCTCCCCAATGTTTCTTGGAATGCAGTAGCTGTCAAATCTTAGGTTTTCCTAGAACATGCTAGTGTTCGTCCTCCTGGGTTCTACTAATTGTGTGTGCAATTTAATACTCACCGTTTGTGTGGTGTGGATAGAATGCTGTTTAAGACATATTGGCCAATAATAATAAATAAATTAATTACTTAATTAACTGAAATAAATGGGCTAATCGTGTGGTGCCCCATAAGAGTTGGTTTCTGGCTGTTTACATGGTGGATAGAGTTGCAATGAATAAATTATGGCAAAATGGAAAGGAGAGAGATAGGGCTGGGGAGCTATGCTTATCAGACATCCCTGCGGCGCAACTTGCTCTCACTGGCTCTCCCTGCCGCCAGATCTGCTGCCGGATCATCTGTTCTGCACGATCAGTCTCTGCACGCTGCACCGCCGCTGAGGCTGTGTGGCTGCTACTAAACTTGAGTGAGTAGCTTGGAACTGACAGTGCTGGGTGTGGGTAGTGGGGCCTGGCAGGTTGGACGGACTCCCAGCCATTACTGCAGGAAGACTCCTGCATGTGACATCCACCCTTTACACCGGTGCTCAGGGCTGTCTCCTGAACCTGATCTGGTAATATTGGCATTGGTATATATCAGCAATATAATCCTTGTCTGAAGTTTATGGACATATTCTGTTTTTGAGGTGATCCTGGGGAATAGTTAGGGCCGTTACAATACTTACCTCTTTACTGGCCCCTCCTGCAAACCTGGTGGTGTGCAAGCCACCACCAGTTACTTTTACTATTGCACTTATTTACTTAAACGAGTCTGCTGGCCAGTATATATACTCCTACATCTGATGGATAATTAAACATGGCGGCCTCTCTGCAACACATAATACAGGCTATCTATGCCTCTGCCGACAGGCTCCTGGCCAGGTTTGACGCTGTACAGAGGGACAACCTCCATATCTCCTGCACTCCTGCTGAGGGACATACACCTCAAAATTGTGATTTTACAGCCAGTACTGAACCGGCACTGCACTGCTCCTTGGATGAACTATCCTGGATGGCCTCCTCCTGTTTTGGGGACATTTCTTATCCTGCTTCAGGTCATTCTCTAATCTCCTGTATTTATGATAAATATGATGCTGCTGATGGGGAGGTTACCCCTCATGAATGTGGGCCTATAGCCCTTATAAATCATGTTCTTCCTTGTTCTATGGAGGAGTACTCCCTGAGGCCTCTCCCTATACCACATTCGGATGCTGGTGGAAACTATATAAACTATCCTATACTGATTACTTCTGCTGTTTTTTTAAATTCTGTTTTTTGCTACTCAAATATCCTGACTTCCTTTCAGTGCATTCACGATCCTTTGGAACTAGAACGTATACACGGCCCTCTGAAATTTCAACTCTTGGTGTATATGGCCAATAGTTTTCCTCTTGCATATCCTGGACTACCATGGAAGGGGTCCGATATCCCTGGTTCTAATCTCTGAAGTCATCTCCTTTATATTCTTGTGTGTTTGGGGACGGGTCTCCTGAGTTACCTTCGCTTTATCAAGGGATTGACTGCTGTCCGTAAGTTTTTTATATGCTATTATAATTTAAGATTTTTTTTTTCTATTTTTTCTGGTCAATTAATATTCTGCTACACATTTTTACATCCTGTCAGCATTATGCTATATTTGATATATTCTCTATGGTGTTTTTTATATCTATACGTTATATTACTGTTAGTGGATTTTGGATCTGCATACTTTATAGACACTTTGTTAATAATTTATTTTGTTCAGATGTCTACAACTTGTGTATTGGCGGGAGGGTTACAGTTTAACACTGCTGCTTTACTATATTCTAATGGTATCTAATTGGTGATCAATAGGTCACTACCCCCACTAGTCCATATATCCTTTATCCGTTTTAGGTTGGGTGAAAGGGTTGGGTTTTAGGGTGGGGTTAGACCAACTAACATGCATCTGAGGGTAAACTAGGTATAGTTTTTACCTGACCTTTTCAAATTATTTTATTACAACAATATGTCTGTCACACTATATATTTCTACAACTCCTTTGCCCCTGTCAGTCCATATGGCAATTATTCTTCAGTCGGGTGGGTGGGTGGGTGGGATGGGAGGAATAAACTAGGTTTTGGTATAGGTTAGGTAAAAATGTGTTACTAATATCCTGTCTGTGGGATTCTATTAGATTTTGGCTAAGACCACTAGTTTATCTCCTTCTATAGTTTAATAGGTTCTCCCTCAATATGACTCCAAAAAGTTAATTAATCTAGAAGGTTTATTTTGGGCATATCCTTCGTATAATATCCTGAAAGGGAGGGGGGAGGTGCCTGTTTAGATTAGCATAGTCTAGGGGGAATAAGATTTGAGAAATCCAAGTACGCCTGAGTTGGGGATGGGTTGTACAGGGTGGGGGGTTATGTGGGAGGTTTATTTTGGGCAACTGTTTGGGATGGTTTGTTTTGGGGGTTATTTTCTCAAGGTAGACTTCACTATTTTTTGACCTATGATTTGATGTGATGCTATCTTATTCGTTCTTATCAATATTTGCTTAGTACGCTTTAATACACGTACGACCTCTGCTTCTGTACCTATTGTCTATGCAATCCATCCAGTCTGAATGCCGCCTTCTACTGGGTGGATTGTTGGTTTTTCACTGTAACTGTATCCGTAATTGTAACAATTGTCATCTCAGTCTGTGTATTGTTACTACGTGATGGATGGTTTCGCATCGATTGATTCTGACAAGTCTACCTTACTGTTTATTATTGTAAACTCTAATAAAAATGACAGAATAAAAAAATAATAATAATAATAATAATATTAAGGGCAGGATGTATTAAAATACATCGCTGCCCCTTGTCGCATCACTGCAGCGATGCTAGCGCATATGTACTAACATCTGCTACTAGCATCACAATGTGGTGACGGAGGCCCCCTGCTATACCTGTGATGTGGTGTGCGGGGGGGTCTCCGTCACATCCCGGCTTCAGTGGCTGTGCCTGACGCAGCCTCCCCCCCCTGCAGCTTGAAGGACCTCCAGCTGTGACATGTTGCTAGGGGAGGAGGAGTTTGACGTTGGACGGGACTGGGTCGGCATCTGTGGTCTGCGCGGGCGGCGGTAACAAGCCTATAGATACCCTGCCCGGCGAAGACGAGACGGCTGGGTCTTAGTACATTTGAAAATGTGGTAAAACCCCGAAAACGGGGGTTTTACCGCATTTTTCCCTTCCCGGAATATATATGCTAACATTACATGAATTCAAACAGTATATTATTTTTTTTAAATCTACAATTTTCTATGTAAATACATGACACACATTTGAAAACTGAAGAAATCAACTACACAATAACAGGATTTACTTTATGGAAAAGAGGAATACACATAATGTTCTTTAGTTGTCAGCTGATTGTTTGCTATTGAAGCATCCTAGAACAGAAACATGTATATAAAATAAATTGAACTATAATGTGATATTTTCCCTATCTAATTCAATTTTACACTTAATAATGATGGATAAGGATGAACTAAATGTATGCATCTGTACTGCTCTATATCTTGTTGGCTGCTTCTTCTTTGAGGCTATCATGTAATTGACATGCAAATAGAGGCACTTTGCTCCTTCGTGGTGTTTCCTTGCTCTTGAGCGCTATTAATCCCATTAATTGCACATAAAAAGACTGGTAGCAATTCTACAAATGAGTAAACACAGAGATAAATTGTAATGGTGCTAGCACAGCAAATTGGATTCAAGCCTTCATTGTACAATCCTGTTTCATTTGGCCAATTTTATTATCACTGTTACTGGAACAAATCACTTTATTAAACAGAAGGGGCTTTTACTAAATCCCTTGTTCTTGTGGGTATTATCACAGTTCTGGTCAGAGATTGCCAAAGTCCATAATGCATTGCAGACTCCTGTGGACACGTTCAGCAAAATTTCATTTTCTAACACAATTCATGAATTCAGAGCAAACGTCTTTTCCTAGCCTGACCTTTGTGCCGCTTGTTAAGTGTTTAAAGACTGGACAATCTAAGTCTAATGCAATCATGGAGTTCTGTTATTTACAGATATCAGATATCATTTATGCACCTCACATAAAGTCACATTTACAGTACTATATGTATTGGGTCATGTGAATAGTCTTTTTATTTATCATGTAATTAATTTAATTACAGTATATGGACAACTAGGGCAGTACAGATGGTATAATGGCCCTAACTGTGCAGAGTTTGTATGTTCTCCCCGTAATTGGAAGGGTTATCTCCGGGTACAACGGTTTTCTCCCAAAATCCCAAAAATATAATGATAGGCTAATTGGCTCCCAACAAAATTAACCCTAGAATGTCTGCGTGTGCCTGTAAATGTGGTAAGGAATATAGAGTGTAAGCTCCACTGGGGCAGGGACTGATGTGAATGTTCAAATATTCTCTGTAAAGTGCTGCGGAATATGTGTGCACTACATAAGAAACTATTAATAAATAAATAAATAACTAGTTAAAATATTTGCATGGATAAGTAGTTTAAGTATATTTAATAGTTATAAACCGATATTTCAATCCAATTTACAGTAGAGATGTGCGGGTTTGGTTTTACTTGGATCTTATTGGCTATCGGCTGTCACATGTTTTGGATAATAAATAAGGTCCCGCTTTAAGAACCGAGTAAATCCGGTTAAAACAAACCTGCACATCTCTAATTTACATTTATTAAAGGTTCTAAAAATTAAAAGGTGATGTTGCCCATAACAACCAATCAGATTCTGTCTCATTTCTCAATTGCATCCTAGAAAAAAAAATAGACAGAATCTGATTGGTTGCTTTGGGCAACATCACCTCTTTTAATTTTTAGAAGCTCTAGTAAATTTACCACTAAGACTTTGTTGCTGGAAAGATCCTGTTGTATATGGCGTGATATTATTTTATATTAACGACAAAATCAAAGTACTTTGACTTTTATAGAACAATAATTAAAAGATATAAAACATAGTACTGAAAAAGAGATGAAACACACAGGACAAGAACATGTGCGAATCACACGTGTACATAATAAGGGCAGCTGTGTAAATGTTCAAACACCAGAATAAAACTGCTACTATTGATTGCATTTGGTAAACGTGACAAAAGAAATGATATGGTACTCAACATGTGCGATGTATAAAACAGGGACGCTGGCAAGGGACAATTTCTTAAACACGCGCTGTTAGAAATCAAGGCCAGTTGGGAGTAATGTAGGTGAAGCCAGAGCAGTAAAGTGGAACCTGCTTTACTATAAGTATTGTCTTCTCTGCATAAGAAAAGCCTGCCTCTACAATGAGCCAGCTCTGGTAGCCTGGAGATCTTTGGATATATTTAAAACTATTCTCTGCTATAGAAACTTTGTGAAAAGCAGTAGATGGTCCACCAAGTTTCCATGAACCATTACCTTCCCACCCACCATGCAAGTTGATAAACTGTAACTTTGTAAATCCTAAACATAAAAAAACACTGCGACTTTGCTACCAAGACTGAAAGTGTACAGTATTCCCTGGTTAAGAAAATGGACACAACAAATTTATTATGCATTTAAAATGTATTTATTGCAGAATAATACAGAACATGCAAAGGGGTAGAACGTGATTGTACATAAACACACCATTCACTGTGTTTTGGTAAGAGTCCACAATAAACGTCTTGGTTTACATTCTGAAAGTTCTTAATATTATATTGCTGATCCTATATAAACAAGTATTTTCAATTAACTTTACTGTAGCTGGACAATGCAATGAAGAATTAGCATTAGACTAAAGCCCCATACACACGAAGCGGCGCAGCTTTTTCTGCTGAGCGACGTGTTGCAGCACGAACGCTCAGCACATAGCGGGACACCCGCTCAGCGCTCTGCGATGCTGTGTGCTGAATGTTTGTGCTGAGCAGTGCTTTGCCTATTTTAATAATAGGCAAAGCCCTGCGATAACGTTCCGTGCTCCTTTTCTAAGCGATCTAATCAGATTGCTTAGAAAAGGGGCTCAGTGTGTATGCCCCTTAAGATCAACAGCGGTATAATATTGTTTGAGATTCTTCAGCCAATACCAGAATCTGAATTTGTGCAACAGGTTGTGATAAATCAGATCTTAAATCTTCTACATTATACTGGTTTGCGGTAAAGATAAGCGGTTTCCTAGGAATCTGAAAGAGTGCGAATAATAGGGATCCTAACCTAGCCACCAGACTCAGATCCCCAAAAAAGGCTGTACGCCGTCTTCCCAGCATCGGGTTCTCATGAGACTTGCATCCTATATAAGGTGCCCCTCTGTGCAATATACGGGATTGAAGCCTGGACTCTGCGTGCTCTGCTGTGCACTTTGCTGTATTTTATTTCAATGCTGGACCCCACTGTGCATACTGTGACTTCTGGCCATACCTCACTGAGCAAACAGTGACTGCAGGCCATACCCCATTGTGTATACAGTTCTGTGACTGCAGGCCATACCCCACTGTGCATACAGTACTGTGACTGCAGGCCATAACCCCACTGTGTATTCAGTACTGTGACTGTTAGCCATACCCCACTGTGCATACTATGACTGGAGGCCATACCCCACTATGCATACAGTACTGTGACTGCTGGCCATAACACCCTCTAAGATGCGCTGGCCTGGATAGGAGAAAGGGGGAGGGAAAGTTTGTTTGCAGCACCTCTGAAACTGTCACAAATCACGGTGTGCCCAAGCCCCTTACTATCGTGCTGGTCTGCGCGGCTTCACAGGCCCATTGCTTGTGTCACTCCAGGCTGCAGCTCATGACACAATGTCCCCTGTGTCCCTTGCACCCCCTGGGTCTTTGCACAGCGTCCTGTGCCAGTTCCACGTTGGACCCATGCTGCATGGGCGCCACCATGACACCTCTGGTCAGCTGACAGAATGGGCCAATTGGGCTGTCCGCTGACCTGAAACCTGACCCTGTTACCTGTGTCAGAATCCAGGTAATTCCAGCTACTTCCTAGTTCTGATTGCTGCTGCGGCTTGCAGCCAATCAAAGATAGGCAAGGGGGATATAAGCCAAGGTTGTAGCCCAGCCTCCTTGCCTTGAACAAATGTTCATTCTGCTCCCTGTGTGTTTGCCTCAGAGACAAAGATTCCCACACTCTATCCAGTGCTCCCAGCGATTCCACCTTCAGTGTCCTGCAGCTGCTACTGTTATCTGGTTCATCCACCATCTTCCAGTTCTCCTGCTTATTACATCCCTGCGGTTCAGATTGCCCAGCTATCCCCAACAGAGGTCACCACTGGCCCTGGCTAGCTGTCCCTTGCTAGCTCCCAGGCTAGAACTATATATTGGCTCCCAGGCCAACCTGTTACCTTGCTAGCTACCAGGCTAGAACTATTTACAGGCCATCAACAGTATCATCTACATCTGAGTTGACTACTCATTGTTACAGCCTTCAGAGACTATTTCCATCTCAAGTCCTGACTGTCGACAGTACCGTCAACACCTGTGTCGACTACCTAATACTACAGTCCTAAGTGATCATTATTTATTTATTTATTTATTAGCAGTTTCTTATATAGCGCACACAGATTCCGCAGCGCTTTACAGAGAATATTTGACCATTCACATCAGTCCCTGCCCCAGTGGAGCTTACAATCTATATTCCCTACCACATGTACACGCACACACAGACATTCTAGGGTTAATTTTGTTGGGAGCCAAATTAGCCTAGCAGTATATTTTTGGATTGTGGGAGGAAACCGGAGTACCCGGAGGAAACCCACGCAAGTACGGGGAGAATATACAAACTCCGCACAGTTAGGGCCATGGTGGGTATTGAACCCATGACCTCAGTGCTGTGAGGCAGTAATGCTAACCATTACACCATCCGTACTGCCCATTATCATCAGTATCCTGACTGTCGACACCCTACATTGACCACCAGCCATTGTGTACATCAGAGACTTTTACCATTCCTGTCCTGGCTGTCAACATCTCCAGCCGTTGACACTTCTACCGGCTCCCAGTCCGTCAACACTTCTACTGGCTCCCAGGCTGTCGCCACACTTCTACTGGCTCCCAGGCTGTCTCCAAGTATCTCCGGCTCCTAGGCCGTTGACACTTCTACTGACTCCCAGGTCGTCTCCAAGTATCTCCGGCTCTCAGGCCGTCGACAACTCCTACCGGCTCTCAGGCCGCTACCTGTGATTTCCAGCTCCCAGGCCTACAAGACATCCCTCAGTTCCCTGTCAACATCCTCAACACCAGCCAGCTGCTGCCAGAGGACCAGGGCAGGGGGCCGCGACCTGCTCGTCAGACGCAGCCAAGTCCAAAGCTCCTCCTGTTAGTGAGGGCCAGTGGAAAACATAGAAACTAGATTAAAAGAAGGCGCATTAAGTGGGTAGTCACCCAGTAATCTCTATTTGTACAAGAGTATATATCTCAATGAAATCGTTTAACCAAACTTCACTGAATGTAAAAATACTGTTTATTAATAAACCACATAAAAAACAGTCATAATGTGGAAATCGTTCATTAAAGATTTCCAGCATCAGTGAATTTCAATGATCACAGGTACGTACAGGTATGACATAGTTCCACATTAGATACAGATGAATTGACATGTGATTTTAAGGAATTTTAATTGCTGTTAGATGCCCTTTATGCTATTACTGTAGTTCACAATTTGGACCCTGATGAAGTAAGATAAAACATTTTGGGTTTTCTGTCAATTCAGCTGTATAAAATGTGGAACTATGTCATACATACATGTGATCTTTGAAATTCACTGATGCTGTTATTGAGGTTAATAATACTGTAGGAAAAAAATCCAGGCCAGGTTTTTAAATAAAGATCCAAAACCAAAACCAATCAAAGGCAAAACCAAGTACAGATCCAAAATGAAAGGAGATACAGACCCAAAACCGGAGCACAGTGCACATCCCTAGTTTGCAATATACTTGTATATTGCAAGACATGATAAAATAGGCCATTGTTAAAGGAGAGTCAGTTTTATGTTGAAATCACTTTCTCTCTCTCTATATATAAAACAATCGAAGAAAATTGATTATTTAACAGCCATGTCATATCATGAATAGAAAGTTAGAAAAGTATGGATGGTGTAATGGTTAGCATTACTGCCTCACAGTGCTGAGGTCATGGGTTCGATCCCCACCATGGCGCTAACTGTGCAGAGTTTGTATATTCCCCCCATGCTTGCGTGGGTTTCCTCCGTGTACTCTGGTTTCCTCCCACAATCCAAAAACAGGTAGGCTAATTGGCTTCCAACAAAATTAACCCTAGAATGTCTATGTGTGCGTGTACATGTGGTAGGGAATATAGATTGTAATCTCACTGGGGCAGGGACTGATGTTAAAATGTTCTCTGTAAAGAGCTGCGGAATATGTGTGCGCTATATAAGAAACTGTTAATAAATAAATAAAACACATGACATAGAAAATGGGAAGGAATTTGTAACATAAAAAACACTTTTAAGAATGCATACACACAGTTCCATAACTAGACATTTTAGTCCCTTGTGCCAGGAAGAGAAATGGTGTCTCCCCCTCCATATTCAAAACCACGATAGCGCATGCTATAGATAAAGGGGTGTGACTTTTGTGAGGAAGGGGAAGGCCACAGAATAGTATCAATTCACTTTACACCACACCACATACACAGTATAGTAGCATCCGAAACTCACATTGGGCCTAATTCAACACCATCCATAAAGGGGTGATGGTGGGTGGTATGTGCATGAGCATATTTTTGCATGTGGAGACCCTGACAATGAACGGCTTCGGCGAGTTACATACTGACCGAGCCATTCGTTGCAGGGAGGAAGGGACAGGGGCGGATGGTGGCGGAAACAGAGCTAGCCCATGGGAATGGCCAGCATTTTATTGCCGTCCCTATGAAAAAACGGTGTTCCCATGGGAACGCAGGTGGGCCAATGCCTGCTGGGGGCAGGCAGCTGATGTCACAGGATGTCAGCAACCCACCCTGTCTTCAGCTTAGCGCTCATAAATAAATGTCAGTTCAGACTGACTTTTATTTGCAAAAGAAGCAGAAATTAGTTGATGGTCGGCGACCATCGAATGACTTTTCCTGCTAGCAGATGCTTGCTAGGGGATGACTTAGCGAACACATTCCCTCGCATTACCAAGGGAATTCGGTGGTGGGGGGGCAGTGTTCAGCGAGGCAGCGTTTACCGCGTAGTAAGCAGCGAATGACCGCATTATGCAGTACAGTGTCATTTAGTCACATTACAACGCACAGTAATGTCCATTAGTCACATTATACCACATGGTATTGTCCATTATTTACATCACATCGCAGAGAAGTGTATGTTATTCATGTTACACCGCATAGTAGTGTCCATAATACACATTACACTGCACAATAGCATCCATTATTCACATTGTACACCACAGTAAATCCCATTAGTCACATTACACCACAAAGTAATGTCCTTTAGTCATATTACACTGCACATTAGTGTCTGTTATTAATGGTACATTGCACAGTAGTGTCCACTATACACATTGTACATCACAGTAATGCCCATTATTCACATTACACTGTGCGGTAGAGCCACTTATACACATTATGCTAGAGTAGAACTCAGCTCCTTCATTCCACATCCTCCTCATTCCTACTCATCTGCATTTCCCCTCAATCATCATCAAACCCACCACCAACACCACTGTGGCTGTGGAGAATTATCAGAATCATTTACTTTCCTTCTCCTTCTCCTCCTCCTCCTCATTATCAACATTTCAACTCCTCATCATTTATCTTCCACATTCATATATATCATTCCTCCTCTTCATTCCCCAGCTGCTGTGCATCATCAGTCCTCCTCATCACTGCTCCTTCTCCTCCTCATCATCATAATTACTCTTTCCAAATCCTCCTCCCTCCCGTGGGAGCTACTCTACTCTGCTGCTTACCTTCCCTGCTGCACTAGGCCAAGGAGTAGCTTCACTCTGTACTATTCCTGTCGGTAGTTACTGTGTCACTGTAGTATTCAGATGGTAAACTTAGAGTTTGTGAAGCACATGGAGGGACAGCACGGCTGTAATGTATGTAGCTCAAAAATGCATTATGGTGGCAGCCTAGCACACTTAGCACCACCCTTGTTATGGCTTTGCATAGACATGAATATGTGATTTTACTGCATACTCCTGCATTTTCATACTTACCCCAACAGGGGTGCGAAAAAAAAATGCAAGATATAGGGGCAATGTAGGGTGCAATTGCAGTGTTACAATTGCACATCTTCTGCATCACCCCTACTTTGCATTTGATTGATTGAATTACCCACTATTGTACAGAATATGGTAAAGTGCTAAGAACAGTTAAGCTGGGTATCTAAAATACAATGCACATTTAAGATTAAATGTAATTTACCATTTTTTCTTGAGAGGAAACACCTGGTATAATGGTTAGCATTACTACCTCTAATTAGAGATGGGCAAAACGAGTCACTAAGAAGAGCTGGGATCGAGTGATAAATCCGTGGAAAAGATCTGAATCTTTTAGATGGCTCATCGGTTCACTTTATAAAAAGGGGTAATTTGATAATAATGAAGCATAATTTGATTTACAATCATTTATTGCCATTTTTGTGTAACTTTTTTTTTAAAACAGTGAGCTGAACAAATAAGAACATACATGACCGAGTAAAAACACTGATTGATGGCTGGGTGCAGAATCTCCATCGATGGCAACCATTGATTGTGTCTGCACCGATGGCCATCCCTAGCAGCAGCAGCCCTGTTGTTCTTTCTTTCACTTGCAGTCGCAGCACTGTTTAACTCAGTCTCCAGAGTTAGTACATCTCAGCTGCCACAGGTGGCAGTGCTGAGATCAGGCAAATGCTTTGTAATGAAAAACAAAACTGAAAGTAAAAGAATGACCGTTCACCTTTTTGGGATCGGCGGCTCACTCACTCTTTTATGGGATCCGTCCAAAAGAGCAGATTTGTTTGCGAACGACCCATCTCTACCTCTAATGTCTTGGGTTTGATTCCCATCACAGACCAAACTGTATGTAGTTTGTATATTCCCCTGTGTTTATGTGAGTTTCCTCCAGATGCTTTAACTTACTCTGAGGCTAGTAAAATATGTTGGTACTGTAGATTATTTGGTTACTAACAAAATTATCCATGGTGTGCATCTGCAGTGGTAGGGAATATAGATTACTAACTTCACTGGTGCAGGGACTGATTTAATGCACTACAGAATATGCGTACACTATATAAATAACTGGAAATAAATAATAAACATCTGATATCGTGCATACACACTATACAATTATTTCTTCTAATCCACACTATTGATCTGTCCTAACAATCAGAAGGAATAGAGGATAACATCTTCAAGTACTATCGGCAAGTAGATTGTCAGACTGCACTCCGTAAGATGTGCACAATACCATGATCACATGCATCTTATCTTTTAAGCATAATTGAAAAACAATCATGAGATGAGACCAAATTATCTGCGATAACTAAAAATTGTACGTCCATACACAGTATACCAATTTTTGGCCATTTTCAGCTGATCTGCCTGATCATTGTATATTAATAGATGGATTGTCAAGGATTTGGTAAAGAGCTGAGAGTAGTTAAGCTGGGTACACACTATAAGATTCTCCCAAAAAATGGTAACAAATAGACCGATTCAGACTGATCAAAACAATCCCCAAAAAATGCAAACATGCAGAGCACACACTACTTAATAACACACATAGGTCGTTCTGATTGACTTGCAACGCTGCAAAAGTCAACTAAACACTGCCCGCATGAATGCCCGCAAGTCGCACGCATGCAGTTTTTACCCTCACGCATGAGAATGGATGTTTTGCATCATAGGTGCCGATTTATGTTTTTGCTGGTGGGTGCTCAAGCCAAAAATACAGATGAGTGGCTTCATGGGGAAGGGGTGTGGCCACAAAATAATGCCAATTTATGTTATGGAGTACAGTTGTCTCCAATATTCAAATTACAGCAACAGAGTTCCACATCCATAAATGCCCCCACAGTGCAGGTACATAAATGCCCCCACAGTGCAGGTACTCCGCAGACAGAATACACTCTTCCCAGCATACTGTTTCCCAGGTGGCGGGTCTGGCAATGTGGGTGCTGCAGCCGCAAGTTAATATAGCGGCCCAGCAGCGGGACTCGGGCCTGTGGGTGCTTTTCAATTTCCGTGGGTGCTCGGGCCCTTGAGCACCCACAGAATCGGCACCTATGTTTTGCATAAACATCCATTCGCAGCTTGCGTGTGGGTACAAAATCATTTGATGGTCGCCGACCATTGAATGATTTCTAATGCGTTTGCAAAAAAATCACTTTCTGTCGACTTAGATATGCTGCGCCTTGGTATGGGAAGAGGGCGGGCAGCTGACATCCGGTGACGTTAGCTGCCCGCCTCTGTCACCTGCGTGACGGATGAATTATCATGGGAATGCCCTGCATTTTCATATGGATGCCCTAGAAACCCTGGGTGTTCCCATGGGCGCGACTCCAGTCTGCGGCCACACGCCCCCCGCCTGAACTGGTTCATGTGATCAAGCTGGTGTCTATTGAATCCCACCTTCCGAAACAGGCAAGCGGACTGAATATGGGCAAGGGTCCCACCTGTCGGGATGTACTGACAGTTGGGACCCAGGATTGAATACCCCCCTATATCTTGCTGGTAGAATTTTTCCTGACGTGTTTTCCATCCAACCCAATGAAACCACACAGCAGCATGAATTCATCTTATCATTCAGACTGTAAAGTCAGTGAAATGTATAAATACAGGGTACTTGTTTCCTAGCACAGCGCCCATCGCATACCATTACATAAGGTATGTGATGGTATGCAATGCGATAATCGGGTAAATGAGCCGGATTGTACAATTAAATATCAAATGGCATGCAATGCGATTTTTAATTGTACAACTCTGCTGGGTGCTTACAATGTTAAATGCACTCCCATTGCCCTCGCCACCCCCACTATCAATGCCAACCTGAAGGGCGGCGAGCGCAGGGAACCCGCGAGGGGCGGCGGTACGCGTCCTACGACTTTTTCATGCCCCCACTATCCACGTTGGCGTGGAGTTGATTTTAGATAGTGCCCGAAGCGTGGCAAGCGCAGCGAGCCCCGTGCGGGGACGCTGCGCTCGCCACGCTTCAGGCTCGGTGGCTCGCTGCGCTCGCCACACTATCTAAAATCAACTCCACGCCAACGTGGATAGTGGGGTTATGAAAAGGTCGGAGGACACGTACCACCGCAACTCGGGGGCTCGCTACGCTCGCCACGCTTCGGGTTGACGTTGATAGTGGGGGTGGCGTTCACAATGAGGGTGCATTTAACATTGTAATTAAAAATCTCATCGCATCGCATGCCACTATATTGTATGTGATGCGATGTATAAGATGCTGTAAGATCAAAATCGTGCTAGGAAACAAGTACCAAATACAGTTCAAAAGGGTGATGTAAAAATTGAATTGAAGACTATTGGAATAATACGGCTTTTCAAAATAATCTTCCATCAATGCAAAATTTACTATAGCTTTGCTAATCTCTATCCTTTTAGTGTATTTTATGTCTTTGCCACCAGACACCACTCTGCAAAGTTAAATATTTCAGAGTCAAATTTGTTGCATTCTCACCCTCATCAAGCCCATTTATAAGCTAAACAGTCATGGATCCCAAGGATCAGTCTAAAAGTCTAAAGCTCATCTAACACAAGTGTTTTATCCATTCTTCATTTATATAATTCCAAACGCAAACCTTTTAAAACATCACCTCCCAACATCCCTTCAAAGGCAAGGCTTGAACTGGCCTGTTTACATAAAGTGCACATGTATTCAAGGCAGAGATGTTTGATTTAAAGGAAGAAAGGAAAGTGAAATCAAAGACTCTAAACTGCACATGAAAGCCAATTGCTGCCAACCAATCTGTTCAATTTCCAACCATTTGCACTTTATGAATAAAGGTCAATCCAGCATTAGTACCCAAATGTTAATGTCCCAATGAAAGTCTAAGCTGCTTTAACAGCTGAACAAGTGAAAGTGAGAGTCTGAGGAGGGGGCAGTGGGTGTTTGGACACACCTAACCATCCAGTTACAAATAGGAAGCAATTATCTGCTAAGATAAAAGACATATTAGCAAGATAAACTAAGGCATACACATGGAAATCCCAATTGGTTAAAGCACCCCTTGTATGGTTCACATACTTTAATCTTGACTACTTAGTCATTTTTTGATATTTCTTTTATACCAGATATTATTTTATTTTAAAAATGTCCAGTAATAACACAAAGTGTAATTTTCCATTAGAAAATGAAACGTTTGGACAGATGATAATTTATAATTTAACTGCCTACATACGATTCTTATCATGACTCCTAACTACTTTTATCAATATGTCTGAGCATCTTTGTACACACTTCTGTATATTGGGTAATTGAGAACAATTAAACATGGTAGTTTTGTAACAATCTGCAGGTCTGAATTTTCAGGTCTAGCAACACTAAACTTTGGCACAAATTGGTGATAATTAATTATTATTTGAAATTCCCTATATTTGATGTTGCAATCTGTTAAATCTGTGGATACATAAACCACTGTGTATATATAGATGCACAACATTTATTGAATGCTATATATAGTTATTTGTTCTTGAAAACTGATAAATAATTAAAAGTTATGTTTTAAATATTACAATTATCCAAAAAGAGTGCTCATCACAGGGACTACCTTCTTTGACTGGGTTATTTCAATCAGGTTGATGCAAACGTCATGGTTAGCGCGATCCCAGCTGGCGCATCTCCCCTTCAGTGAACAGGATGAGGCAGTTCTGCTTCTGCCCTCCTACGGTCCAATATGTGGGTCACCTAACGTGCTGGCACTTCCGATAAGTGACGTGGATACTCTTGATCCTTGCTATAACACAGATTGATGTCACCTACACTATTGCTGTGGATCATAGAAGCCTAATACAACATACCCTGCCTCAATGAGAGAATGATGTGTATGTACCCAATATCTTCTTTTTGATATACCTGGTCACGCAAGTGAAGGTGTGGGATGTACTTCCGGCTCAAGGGGAGTATAAATATTGATGCATTGGCACTTGTAAGACATCTTGACAAAGGTCCCAGAGGCGGATCGAAACGTTGATCCTTTTCTGCCATGCTGCCTAATTAAATACTCTTCCTACATACATAATATAGATTGTAAGCTCCACTGGGGCAGGGACTGATGTGAATGTTCAAATACTCTCTGTACGGTGCTGCGGAATATGTGTGCGCTATATAAGAAACTGTTCATAAATAAAGAATAAACACCGCAACAATAGGAGCTGACTCATTCAGGCACACAAAAAATCCAGCTGGTTATTCATGTAATACGCTACCCAGAGGCATACCTATATATTTGTTGGCCCCATAGCAAAAGTTGTAAGGGCCCCCTATTTAGCAACTGATGGTGATAAATGTATGTAAAACATATTACTATACAGCAAAGATGGGCCCCCTTCAGCTCTGGGCCCCATAGCAGATGCACCCCTTGCACCTATGGTAGTTACGCCCTTGAGTCGCTACCATATGGACTCTTCAGTCACCAGTCACTATCTTTTTTTAAATATTTTTTATTCATTTACGTCTTTTGTCAAAATATTTTTTTTGTAATATATGTTTTTAAGAATTTGTACATTAAATTACCTATTATCAATTGAGGATACTAGCATTATATACTACTTATTAATTTTATTATCGTTATATTATAAATATTTAGTGCAGCTATATCATATTTTTATTTCATACTGCAACAAGACTGGTGACTCCTCCTTTGAATATATATATATATATATATATATATATATATATATATATATACATACAGTATATATGTGCAGTGTGATGTGCCGGTCTACTGGACTTCCTATATATATATATATATATATATATATATATATATATATATATATATATATATATATATATATAAATATAGGGGGTGTAATCACACTCAAGCACGGAGAGACAGAGGACAAGCTGCCGCTGCAGCTGATTCTCTCAGCACACAGCACTGTGCAGCATGTATTGGGCTGGGGAGAGAGGCTGCTGCATCGGCAGTTAGTGCTTGCTTGCTCCCTGTAACGGGGGGTGGGGGAAGCGATACTGAAGCCCCCATTTGGCATCTCCATCAGACCCAATATGGCAACATTACACTGGTATTTGAAAACAATGGGAAAGGGATGGAGAACATGATAGACAGGAGGTGCTTATTATTCTCACTGACTGTGGGGTAGGGAAGCCAATCCCGGGGAATTTTTTCAATCCCGGAATTCGGGATTGAAAAATTCCCAATCCCGGGATTCCTGGGATCCCGGGATTGGCTTCCTTTATGCAAAAACCCGGCCCAGCCGCCCGCATATTTACTTACAGTTGCGGTGCGGCCGGGCGGGTGGGCGATGGAGCTGGGGGTTTAGGTAGTAAAATACAGCCTGGGTGGGCGGGCGTCCGGCGCTGGTATGGGGGTCCGGGAAGAGGCAATGGCAGACAGGCAGCCTGGGTGGGCGGTATTATGAAGGCGGCGGGAGGTCAGTGAGGCCACGGTGCACGCAGGATGCGGCTGCTGTTATGTGGCCTGCGCAGAGTGACCTCTGATGTCGTCACGCTGCGCAGACCCGCACTACCCGGGACGGGAGAAGCTGGGTAGCGTCTGAGCACTAGCTCAGACGCTGCCCGGCATTAGACTGCGCATGCGCAGTCTAATCCCAAAATCCCGGGATTGGAAACTCCAATCCCGGGATTGAAATCCCAGCACTTTAGGGGCCAAATCCCGGGATCCCGCCAATCCCGATCCCGGGATTGGCCACCCTACTGTGGGGTATGGCATCTCCATCTAGAAAACCTGTAATTGCCGTTGAATTTGTCTTTAAAATGGTTATGATGCAAATTATAGTATATAAAAATACACCAAGGTCTATGATTACTTTACCACACAAATCTATGGTATGTCTTTGGGTTCTAACGTAGGGCCTGATTCAGACCTGATTGCACGGCTGCGAATTCGTACAGCAGCTGATTATCGGTACATTGCGCATGGAAACAAACCATAGCACTCCTGCACATGGCTTTTTCTATATGAACGCCGTTCGCAAGGTGATTGACAGGAAGCAGGCGCCTGGTTATGGAAACCGGCCTCTTATTGGGAGTGCTAATAAAAATGCAGGCATGCCTAGAAAAACACTGGTGGTGTCTGACAAAATGCTAGACATTTCTAAGAGTTTGAGGGGGGGGTGTATAACATCAGCTGCCGCCCGGATTTGCCTTTACTTATCGCAGAGCCGTGTAAGTCCAGGGTTACGCAGCGCCTCTGATGAGTTGTACCCACTGTAAAAATCATTCTATGATGAGCCTTTTATGATGGGTTTTGAACATATTTGCTCAGATGCGAATGGATGTGTATCCGTACACATCCATCTGCACAGCATGCACATTGATTCACAAGGCGGGATTTCCCTCTAGCGGGGCAGTGGCTTAACTGAATGCTGGCCGCTGCGAATTTGTGGCCATGCAGTCAGGTGTGAATTAGCCTCTTTGTTTTGATGCTTGTGGGAGAAAGCAATGGCCGAAATGCACTAGAAAACGATACTTGGGCAGCAGTGTGAGCTGCTTTGAATCTAACAACTGTCTCCTTTGAGTTATGTTAGTGCATGCACAACACTGGCTAATACACTTGGGAAGAGCCAGCCCTGACCAATTTGGAGAGGCAAGATTTAAGCTGGGACTCCTTATATAACATGGGGGACCAGCCTATGCCTAGTGTTGGCTCTGAATTTGGGCAACCACAAAGAAATACAGTATAAACTTTGGTACTTGTGTATTTACAGGGTGCCCACTAAGCTATTTGCTTAGTGGGCTATTCTGCGTAGTGAAATCGCATCGCATCGCATGGCACGTTTTCGTTCCATGCGATGTGATATCACTAGTTAATTTATTCACTGTACCCTGACCGCCGATCGCATCGCATCACACACTAAATTGTATGCGATAGCATGCAAAATCGCATGCGATTTGCACGCAATGCGATTTAGCACAACACCCCCATTGTACATGTCTATGTGATGCAATGGGATTTAGCACACCCCCACTATCCACGTCACCCTGAAGCGTGCCGAGCGCAGCGAGCCCTGCGAGCGGATGCATTACACGTCCTCCCGACCTTTTCATACCCCCACTATCCAGGTTGGCGTGGAGTTGATTTTATAAAGTGTGGTGAGACACCGAGCCCAAAGCGTAGCGAGCGCAGCGAGGGGACACAGAATAAATGTAAAGTAATCCGCGTTTGCTCGCCACGCTTCGGGCTCGGTGGCTCGCACACTTTATAAAGTCAACTCCACACCGACGTGGATAGTGGGGGTATGAAAAAGTCCCCTCGCCACGCTTCGGGCTGGCGTGGATAGTGGGGGTGTTTTAAGAACACATTCACACCTGCCATATCATACATCTGAGACCGTAATGACGACCTGTTAACTGTTAACTGGATTTTACTTAATAATTAAGAAGAAATAATCAAATTAACAAATTACAATTAATCAAGAACAAAGAAAATAATAAAAGAGTCATTCTTCTGATTCTGCATCAGCCTTTGGAAGAAGAGAAAGTGCATAAATAATATGCTCAAAAGCATTTTCAGCGCCCACAGTCTTTTGCCAGATAAATTCCTTTAAGTAGGAATTGAGATTCTGGCATGCGGGATTTACAGGATCCCCAAAGGCGCTCAATGTTTTATGTTTGAACACCAATCTCTGGATCGACGAAATTAAACCTGTGGTTCACCCGAGCATGGTGGTGCCCTGCATGCGCCAGCTGCTCGGTATTATAGGCACGTCAACAATCAGAGTAGATTGTCGTCCTCGATTCAATTAATTGATCGATGGCGGCCATCAGGGTACTGGCATCACGTCTTTGTACAGGTGTAAGAAAGCACTCACCGGTGTCTCTTGAAATGCCACCGAATAGCCACTGTTGAGGTAGCATCCGTCCCACGTGACTTTTCCTCTGTACAAAGAGGCTCTCGTCGACTTCCACGATTTTCCCTGGACTGCCAATACGGCGATGGGGCTGTGACATTAGGTCCACGGTGCAGGCCTCCCCCATCAGGTTGTTGTATAGCACCTTTGTTTTATTTGGAAGAATACCACTGCCTCCTCCTCTGTCTGCGGCAAGTTGAACATTGTGACAGGTTCTGCAGCCATTACTCAGTCACTTCTCCGTCACCTCTGAATAAATCTGGGAGCGGGAACACTATGCAACTTCTGACTGACTATGCTATCTACGCAGCACTATGCTGATTCTGACAGTGCCGCTACGGTAACGGGCGCCGTGATAATATACAAGTACCATATTAACTAGTGAGATTGCCTAAACTTTCATTTAATCACCTCAGCTTTTAATAATTTTGTTAGAAAAGACTTTCTAAAACTTTAATTTCCAGCAAATCTACTAGATAACATATAGATGTATGGTATAATATGTGTGCGTTTTTTTAACCACAGTACAACTACACAATATCTTATTTAAGCTCTTAACATTTAAGTATCCTATAAAACATTCTTTCATCATAACAAAGCAATAATTTAACTGCTATATTTAAAATGAAAAAAAAAAGGAATATTTAAATAACTGTTATTGTAAGTGTTAATGCGAACAATGTATTAAAAATAAAGTCATTGCAACGTTTCAGTTGGCAATCATGTTTAAGCCTCGAAGCTGCAAAATAATTAGAATAAAAAAAGATTCTTTTAAAATGTGTTTATTTTTACAACCAAAGTCCCCTTTTCCTTCTTTCCTATTTCCTATCTATATTTGGGTTATGAGAATATATCTTAGCTGAACTCTCCACCCCTGTTTTCTCAAGTCTTTATCTTCTGCTGATTTAATAATACAATATTTAGATTTACCTGATGATTAATACTATAGACATGTATGAAGTGCCATTTAAGGGGTCGTGCAAAATGTACACAAATGGTTGCACCTTTTATCCACATAAAACACATCATGCTCAGACTGTTTTGAAAGTAAATCCACTTTTCACGATTCTATAATTTGTGTTTCCTGTCATCAGAAACAAAAGCAAATTTGACCATTTCTTGTACTGAAAAAAAAAAAAAACCCAAGCACATGTGCTTTGTGGAAAAGCCTGCAAATCCCCACCATTTACCAAATTAAACTAATTGAAAGCACTAGCAAAAGCCACATCTGTAGGCTGACGTTTGTCCCTGCCTTTCACTTTCGGCTCTAGAAGCTGTTTTCATTCCATTGATCCCTGAATAGTCATGCCTGTCAGGAAGCCATATCAACCATTATCATTCTAATTTTACTGGCTTTCTTGGTCCCTAATCTAATTTGCAATGATGCTTAAGCATTTCGCAAGGCCGCAGCACTTTCTTCAGAATTTCAACAAGAGCATTAAACCCCCAATTTACATTAATGAAGTGCACATTTAGTGAGGGGAGAGGGTATATGGAGGGTCCTTCAAGTACAGTTTTAGTTGCAGGATTGGTACAGTTCTTAGAGAAAATAATAAAATAATTATATATAGTATATATATATATATATATATATATATATATATATATATATATATATATATATAACAAGCAGAAAACACTTCTAATGTATACTGTAACTGACCAACACGTTGCTGTCTTTAATATACTGTGTGCCTAAATAAATCCATTTGGTGTTTGTGTTTTGATCTGGAGTGCCGAGATTCCTTTCTTTGGCCCTCTCCTCTTTTTGTGCTTTGTCCTTTCTTAAGGACCCCCTACTTAAAATCTCACACAGTATCTTATTCAATGCCATTTACTGCCCCAGGGTAGGATGTATTCTTGTGGCAGACATGGCAATCCCTGGATTCGATCTGATTCACACGGGACCACAAATCAGATCGGAATCTGAAATAAATGGCATACAATGTGACTTTTTCACAAGATTTATTGGCCTGATGGGTCAAAATCGTGTGAAAAAATGCCCATATTGTACTAATATATTGGGGTCTTTCAATGGCACCTAGCCGTAGGTCTCTGCCACCCTAATAATGACTTCAGTGTTTTGTCGCCTATTGCAAGAATCTTTATTTGCCGTATGCTTGTCTTAAACTGCCTTGTACTGTAAGTTGTTGTATTCTTGTTTTGCTCATTTATAGATGTATGAAGCAGTGATAAGGCAGTAGAAAATATAAAGTGCCCGGTACTTTATCACCATCCAATCAGCTTCTAACTGTCCCTTTTTAAACCCAGCCTGTAACTTAACAGTCTGGAGCTGATTGGCTGGTGATAAAGTACCAGGCACTTTATCACTTCTCCTCACTTATTACTGCTTCATACATCTTCCCCTTCTGTGTACTAATACAAAAAACATTCCAACAATAGTCAGTTGGTGCCCTTTTGTACCAATAATTATAAATAGTTATTGTCTAAAACCCAACAAATACAGCAATCGTACAGTATCAGTATCTAGACTTTATTTAGAGTTATTTTTTTCATGTAAAATAGGGGTTCGATAACAATTTTATGCGTTTCTTCTCATAGAGGGCCAGATTCTCTAAGCTTCAAAAGTGATAAAATGGAGAGTGATAAACAGCCAGCCAATCAGCTCCTACCTGCCATGTCACAGACTAGTGAATGGTAGGGCATGAAACCTTGCCCATGTCAACCTAATGCTTGTGTCAACCTAATGACCCTGTGGACCTAAGCCCATGTCAACCTTCTGAGGTGTGGACCTAAGCCTACGTCAACCTTCAGTATTCAACCCAATGCATGTCGACCTTAGGTGGTCGACCTAACAACAGTATACCAATGATTCATTATTTTCGACTTCGACCCTGGCATATTGAGTGGATAATTTGAACACCTTTTACAGCAATGTTGGCACTCAAAAGGTTAAAAGGGGCCTTAATGACCATATGGATAAGCATGTGTAATAACAGTGGAAGCTGCCATATTGTTTCCTTTGCCGAAGAGAAATAAAATACCTTTCATAAATTCTAACTGAATAATGCCACTTGTTCAAATGATTAAACATGGCGAAGTGCTGGCACGGTGTTGCTACACAATGTCCTCTGAATGAGACATCTATTAGCCAGGGTTTTATTCCCTGTGTTCTGATACAAAAAATCTGATACAAAACAAATGGATAACAGCATAATCACATCCTATGGTCTTTTTCTTCCTGTAAGTCTGCAAAACCACGTCCAGGCACGAGTGCTGTGTGCGCTGAATACTAGTAAACTGAATAACATTTACTTAACATACAAATGTAAATGATATGCATATTGAAAGCCTTCTCATGCGTTCCCTCTTAAAAACTATTTCCATGCTCACGTGGGTAGGGCAATCAATATGGAGCATTGCTGCTCATCATATGCAAGAATCACTGGATTGGATCTCATTTGCTAAAAGAACTGAATATCTTCATATTAGCTGGATGATTAAAAATCTGATATTGCTTTGGCTTTTTTCTATATCAGATAATATTTAATGGATATTTAATGCAAAAGTGTATTCATTAACAATCAGTGGGGCTCTGTTCTTAAAGAACTACAACAATGTGAACGGACTTAATCATGATTAGACTCTTTTTTAGACTACATTTTTAATTTCCTAAGTGCAAAAGCTGCCACCCGTACTATTTATTAGCATCTGCATAATAGCCTACACTACATTGCAGTGGCCCCATTTTACATTAACTGCATTATCACGATCCATAATCCTGATTATTAATAAAATAAATTGTGAGCTGTGCATCAAAGGAAACTGTTTAGATTATTATTATTATTATTATTATTAGCATATTTTTATTACAGTAAATTACTTTTTAGATAAATAGAAGCACAAATACATTTTGTACCTGCGGTCTATAGGTGTCTTTTTTAATAAATTGTTACCTTACCTACAATTACTGGTCATTGTATTATGCCTTCATCTCTGCATCACTACAGTAAGTTTCTATGTCACCTGCTCCAAGCAACAGCAGGTAGAGTTAATGGGCATACACACGGGGCGATTTCAGCCCAATTTCTAAGTGATCATTTAGAATTGGAGAATGGATGTGTATGCTCCCTGCGATGGCGATGCGGGGTCCCGCTTGTCGCTAATATCGCCGGCAGGGAAAGACAGTGCTTACATTGTCTTTCCTCCTAAGATTGTGGGTTTTTGCCTATGAGCATAAACAAAATCCCAGTGAGAACAGATCGCTCAGCACACATCGCAGGTGCACCGCATGTGTGCCGCGATGTGTGCTGAGCGATCTTGCTTAACAAAATGCTCAGTGCAGGCTCCCCCCAGTGTGTGTGGGGGGCTTTAGATTTCTGAACATAAATCTGGGACAAATAGGAAACTGTCTCAGGGCAGTATTCAATGAGAAAAATTCGCCCTGTTTTATGGCGAATTTGTGCTTTTTTCGCCTTGGACGGATCATTTTGCTCTCGAAAAGCGAGCAACCCTATTCAATGTGAAATTCGCCGTCTTTCTAAGTGATTTTCGCCGTCTCCCTCTGTGTAGCAATTCTCCATCTTTTCATGGAGAGCTGGAATGTGAACTTTTAAACTAAAAGGCTTTTTTTTTTTAATTTTGGTGTAAAAAAATCAGGATTCTTTTTCTGTGAAGGGGCATGTTATTTTTATTCATGTGCTTATAGCACATGAATATATATTTAATTTTTAAAAAAAATATTTTAGTGTCTGCATTCACATCTGATCCATCACCAGTTAGCGTGCTCAATTATATAGATAAAACAATAGAGAGGGCACTCTCTAGATATACAGTTTTTAACAGTATTTATCAACTTGATTTTTTACCACCAACTTTGAACAAAGCTATTTAGCTTTTTAAAACTCATTTCTAATGATAATAGGTGCTCCAGTAAGTCAGCTCCCAACTGCCATTATTCAAACACTTAATAGTTCATTAACCCTTTGATTGCCAAGTTAATTTGTCAACATAGGTGTGAAAATTGGCAAGCAAACATTTTTATTCATCAAATGACCTGTAATGTTAACCTTACATAGGAAATATAATCTTCTTTTACACAACATTTTTTATTTGAATTTATATAACAAACGTGAGCGTTTTAACTGGTATTTTGAAGATCTCTCACATAGATTTTGGCACTCAAAGGATTAAACACTGCAGGGAATTCAGAGTAAATTGAAGACTTTACAGTATTATTTTAGGATTACCCAATGTATATTGCAAGGATGAAGAAGCAGAACCTACAGGTTCCTCATTGCTCAAAATTCACTGCATGTACATTTTCTAAGATGGGAGTTCTATTGAAGATGGGATGCTGCCCATAGCAACCAATCAGATCCTATCTATTATATTCTAGAAGGTGCTAAATAAATAATAATAAGAATCTGATTGGTTGCTATGTATGCAACTTCCCATCTTCAATAGAGCTCCTATCTTAGTAAATTTACCCCCGAGCATCTATTCACAGGAGATAGAGCGAATGGAGGCATGGCCAGCAGCTCAGAGCCCCCATAATGATGACAAATGGAACATGGCTTCCCAATACGTCATTGTACCATTTTAAGAAGGTAAGTATCACTAATATGACAATTCACTGTGCACTACCATTCCTGCTACAGGTACACCACCAATTTTCCAACATCTGTGGTTCCAGACATCTGGAGCCCCCTGCAGTATGACCCGCTCAACACAATTTGTTCCTCTGAAACCCACCTTCCCCCCACAACTTGTCTCCCACTTGCCGGGCATCTAAGCTCCCGCAGCGCGTCTCAGTACCCGCAGCACGACCACCCCCCACAATGCGATCCCCCTCCCCTGCATCCCGATACCCTCCCACTGCCTTTCTAAACCCTCCCACTGCCATCCTAAGTACTTCTAAGCCCTCCCACAACCCCTCCTACAATCTAACACCCTAACAATCCTAACTTCCCCTGGCACCTGATGTGTCCAGAATAAAGCAGATTCCGGACCATCGGTTGCCGGAAAATCTGTGGTGTACCTGTGCTATAGGTATTTCAATAATATATATTAAACAATAGGCATTTTGGTACTCTTTACCTAGAAGGGCGCCCGCGATTTGAATCGCGGGCGTCGGGGGTAAAAAATCGCGGCCATCGCGGGCATCGCGGGTAAATCGCGGGTACATTAAAAACGGGTGCCCGCGATGACCGCGATTTTCCCATAGGGATCAATGTTAAAAATGGTGATTGACTGCGATTTTAATGTTAAATGCCTCAATGCCCGCGATTTGGCCATAGGAATCAATGTTAAATGGGCCACAGAGCCCTAATAGTCACCGTGAACTCTGAAACGGCCCCCACAATTGTTAACGCCACCCCACGATCAACGTGAACCCGAAGCGTGGTGAGCGCAGCGAGCCCGCGAGGGGCGGCGGTACGCGTCCTCCGACCTTTTCATGCCCTACTATCCACGTCGGCGTGGAGTTGAGAATAGAATAGTGTGGCGAGCGCAGCGAGCCACCGAGCCCGAAGCGTGGCGAGCGCACGCGGATACCTTCACAGGTAAATGCGTCCCCTCGCGGGCTTCACAGGTGTCCGGTTTTCGCCACGGACACCTGTGAAGCCCGCGAGGGGACGCGTATAACTGTGAAGGTATCCGCGTCCCCTCGCGGGGCTCGCTGCGCTCGCCACGCTTCGGGCCTCGGTGGCTCGCTGCGCTCGCCACACTATTCTATTCTCAACTCCACGCCGACGTGGATAGTAGGGCATGAAAAGGTCGGAGGACGCGTACCACCGCCCCTCGCGGGCTCGCTGCGCTCGCCACGCTTCGGGTTCACGTTGATCGTGGGGTGGCGTTAACAATTGTGGGGGCCATTTCAGAGGTCACGGTGACTATTAGGGCTCTGTGGCCCATTTAACATTGTTTCCTATGTAAAAATCGCGGGCATTGAGGCATTGAACACTAAAATCGGGTCCAATCTCATTTTTAACATTGGTCCCTATGGGAAATCGCGGCCATCGCGGGCATCGCGTCGCACCCGATTTTTAGTGCATTCGATGGTCGCGATGGTCGCGATGGGCGCCCTTCTAGGTAAAGAGTACCGGCATTTTATCTAGCAGGACAAAAATACATTATTATTTACTTTTTGCTGTATTCAACTAGTGTTTATGTTAAATATCGACTTATGATATAAATGTCTGGGTGTTCAAATGAGAAATGAGAAACGCTATTACAATTTCTTTCACAAACCATCTATAAAGAAAAAAACAAATACATCTCCAATATACATAAAAAAATATACACTAGAAGATTACACAAAATGTGCATTTCCTTGTCACAAATTGCTTGAATTACTTTTATTATTGATTGCATTGATGTAAGTAGAATGGCAGCAGGAGGTCCATTAATCACTGCTTGGGCTGTATATTTTTAAACCGTAAAATCTAATGTAATGAAGATGAGAAAGGATCAGGACAATGGTAAGTAGATTGCAAGCTCTGGTCTACACATGGGATACTGATAAGAATCTGTATACTCAAGAGAAAGAAACAGATTGCTGGTAAATAATAGTATCGTGGATGGTTAGATGACACAAAAAATGTAACTAAACAAGAGTCAAGTTATTTTCTACTGTATATTATTCTACTTACTAAAGAATACCAACAGTTCAACTGCAGTAAATGTATACTTATTATTTCTGTGGTCAGTGGATATACAAATATGCAGAAGCAGCAGTAATGATCCAGAGATTGCTAAAAGCAATGTTACTCAGTTAACAAATAATGCAAAGAAAATACATATTGACCTTCTATTGCACCATCTGTGACTTAACTTACAGGGACATTGGACAAGGAGAGAAAGATATTGGACTACTTGTTTCTATCACCCTATTATCATTCTCTTAACAAACAGATTGAAATAAGTTGTTTAAATGAGGTGTCTGACATATGGCAGTGTTTTTTCTTTCTTAACAGGCTATTGAACACTGTCAATGTGAGTAACCTTGTATTCATTATACACAAATGGGTAGGGTCTGTATACTGAATACAGACTGAGAGGGATGGATTGAACAAGTGCACTAGGATTAAACCCCAGGCAAAATATACTTTATTAATAAAATAATGCAAACAATATTAGCAATTCTATATGGTTTATAGGCCGCCTATTTAATGCATAAATGGTAACCTAAACATCAGCTGCAGTGAAAAAGGCTGTGGTAAAACGATTATGAGCACAAAATCAAACGATAAAAAGAAACTAAAATAAGGTTTTTCCAAAGTAAAGACATGGGTGAAACCGAAGTGTGAAGGGGTCGTTATTACAGGTGCTTTATGGCAGATGCGCTACATCATGAAAGAATGAAAAGAGAGTTAGCCCAGGCTTAGATTAGTCATAGGCCAAAAGTAATATTTTACTGGTGGAGATTTTTTATTTATTTTTTGATCAGCAGGGGTAAAAGTGGGGATTCAACCACCTGGTTTGGTAGGTAGAACACAGTTTATCCTCCTCCACACATACCCCTGCACTACAAAAAAAGCTTATCCCAGTGGTTTCCTTTTCTGTCACGGTGTATGTGATGTCATGCCATCACTGCCACTGAAGTGAAGAAAAGCCACTAAGAGGTGCATGCATTGTGCATGCTGAAGACAATATGTACTCCTTAAACATGAATGTGTGGCATACAGATGGAGCCCCTCTCTTCTTTGCCCGGCTCTCGCCAGACCGTCCCCGCTGGCGAGAGCCGGCGGAGAGGGACTCCATCAGACTGGGATGCAAGTGCAGGGTTAGGGGGGTTCGGGGCGGTGGTGGGGACCGGCGATGGCGGCAGGGAAGGCGTCGGGTGGCGGCAGGGAGCTCTGTTGCCTGCAAAAATGAAATGTGCTACATCTGTACATATATGAGAAGGCGAACATTAACAGAGGAGGGGACCTGTGTGCAGACTCTAGGTGGGCCCCCTCCTCTCTGTTGTTTTGTAGACTCAGTCTACTGCGCAAGTTTCCAGAAACATGGCGTCCGCCATGTTATGGAGACAAAATTCAGCACTGCGCATGTGTGACAGCCATTTTGGTGGCGATTTTTGCAGCAATTACAGTGAAACTATGAAGAGGTGAGTATGAAAATATGGGTGCAGTGTGTTCACCTATTATAGAAATGCCCATGTGTATAAAGAGTACTACTGTGTACTGTAACTTGAATAAGGGGCACAACTCTGTGTCATAACGTGACTACTATGTTCTATAATATGAATCAGGAGCACTACTGTAATACCCTGCTAAACTTTGTATTGTGTGTGACGATGAAGCACGCTAGAGTCAATTGGTTTACAGTGGTGGCTAATTCCCAGCAGCATCGGAAGCTGCACAAAAAGTCAGTAGCATGTCACATGACCAGTGTCAGGAGGAGAGTGAGCAGCAGTTGGGCAGTGCAATGTGTGAGGAGAGGTCTAAGGAGCAAGAGTGCGGCAGATAGCGGGAGCATGGAGTGTGCTTATACTTACTGGGGGTATGCAGAGATGGCTCATCGGTGGTGGGGATTCCCTCTCAAGTACTTGCTGTCACCTGTGGAACTGCAAATGATCAAAGGAGAGGTGTGTTGAGTCCAGCCTCAAAATACATTCATAACAGCCAATGAAAGAGGTGTTCTCTTATTTACTTACACATCTGTATACTGATTAAAGACATTTTAACTCAGAAAAGGACATTTTTCCTCAGAGAGCTAAAGTCTGCTATATTTATGCACAGCCACAGACAGAAAAGAGAGTTTTACCTCATAAAGGCTGTAATACGCTCTTCTCTCTCCCAGATGTATATATTGAAATATATACTATCCCAGGAAGGTTAAAAGAAGATAAGAACCTAATCCAGGGTTAACACAGAGACTGCGTTTACCTCAGATGATAAGTGTACAACAGGCAGACATTTATTTGATTCCTCATCAGAAGGATAAAAAGAAGTAATTTTCCCTGACTAATATTATTTGATGGAGAAATAGTGACTGTAATAAGCAAAAAGGTGTTAAGACTTTATACATTTGGCTTCATGCTAAAGTGAGTTACATGCTATAAAGCAGTGGTCTCCAACCTTTTTGGGTAGGGAGCTACTCGCGACAAAATAAACCGCCCGAAGAGCTACTAAAGTAAAAATTTGTAAAAAATCTGCATAATATCCAAAAAAATGCCCTTTACACATAATGCCACAAACCGTAAAGCCCCTGACACATTATGCCACACACTGCAATGCCCCAGACACAATATGCCACACACTGCAATGTCCAATATGTCACAAACATACCTCCCAACACTGGAGGCAGAGGAGAAGAGACATCTGCACGTGCCGAAGGCACGCGTCAAAAATTAGAGGGTTCAGCTACTACCGTGGTACTCCTGCGAGGCCACGTCCCCCATTTTTTTGCTATTGGGCTTGGCCAGTGCTCTGAGAGCTGCCGGCCATGCCCCCAGCCTCTCTGAATAGACGCTGTGTCCATTCATAGAGGCTGAACTGCTGCTGAGAAACAACCTTGTCCAGTGATATCTCATCCAACGTGCTAGCACTACAGTGGCGGTGCCAGTGGCTGGCCTTTAAACAAGGCGCTTCCCTGTTTAAAAGAGCCTGTGGAGGGGGGGGTGCAATGGGTGGTTGAGGGGGGTGGGTGAGGAGAGTGAGCAGGGTAAGGCAGTCTGTGGGTGAGGGGGGCGGAGGCCACAGAAGTGGAGAAGGGAAAAGAGAGCAGGAGAAGAAAACGTGTGGGGGATGCCACGGATGGGGGAGATGGGGCGCCTTGGATGAGGGAAGGGGGGTGAAAGGAGAGAGTGAGCAGGGGGAGGCAGCCTGTGGGGGGAGAGGGAGGGCTGCGGATAGAAGAGGGGGGATGGGAGCATGAGAAGGGAACCTGTGTGGGGAGAGGGGGATGGGGGGTGAGGGTGCCATGGTGTGGGGGGGCCGTGGATGTGGGAGGGGGTACCAGAGAATTGTGAGCAGCAGAAGGAAACCAGTATAGGGAGAGGGGGTGGGGAGTGACACGGAGGGGGGCGCAAATGGTGGGGAAGAGGAGAAAGTGACAGCAAGACCCTGTAAAATATATAAGAAAGTCTCCATACAGAGCCTACTGTACCCTGTTCTGATACATGTCTTTGTGGTGCTGGACCTGCTGAGCAGATGCCTCGTGGAGCCTCGTCTAGTGTCAGCAGCACAGACTCTCCAAGATGCTGTGTCTATCCAAGATGTTCCCCACCTCTAGCATCTGACAGGGAGCGCAGCACTGCAGGTTACCCAGCACTTCCGGGTAACGCTGCAGCGCTGCGCTCCCTGTCAGACGCTAGAGGTGAAAAATTACCTCTAGCGTCTGTCACAGGGGGAGGGGAAGGCAGTGGCAACTTACAATAGTGGACAATGGAGGGGCGGGCAGCAGCGGACAAATGGAAGGGGGTTGGCGGCTGACAATGGCGGGGCGGCCGGACGGCTGACCGGGCACAGAGCAGTCGAGCCACCCGTATCGCTGCCGCGAGCTACTGGTAGCTCGCGAGCGACGGGTTGGCGACCGCTGCTATGAAGGATATGAAGAAAAGTGGAGAGAGAATATATAGTGTTGTTACAGTGTTGTTACAAAGTGTGACAGCCAGCAATTATTACCTGATTCACTTTCACTTGTGGATTACAAATGCAGTAAGCCTATTGCCAGGATACTCAGTGTAGGACTCCAATCTACAAAACATAAACAGACGCTTTAGTTATAGTGACAACTGCAGCAGTTATATTATTGCGCAATAATAAATATTTTAGCATATAATACTGATAATATTGTCATTTTGATGTAATGTGAAAATGGTAACAGTAGATCTGTGTTGAATAATGAAGCTGCACAGGCCCTGAAGCGAGACCCAGTGATCCCCCTGGGTGATCTTGCCGTGTCCTTTCGCAGAAGTCCATCGGACCACCGCTCTGCTGAATGAGATCATGCAGGCTCCCTGGAAAAAAAGGGGGGTTGTGACCTAATCCTGCGCTTATAGGTTGGCAGCACCACTCTAAGACCCCGCCGCTAATGGGGGTCTGATTTAGAAGATAGAACAGGAGATGTATACCAATACCAATTATTATTATTATACTTAGTTACCACCTTTATTAAGCTTGGCTGTATGTATTGCTATGTATATGTGTACTGTATAAGGGTATAAGGGAAGTGTTATTATTATACTTAGTTACCACCTTTATTAAGCTTGGCTGTATGTACAGTATTGCTATGTATATGTGTAATATATAAGGGAATAAGACTGCCTCTAAACAGATCGGTATTTATTGCCATTTAGAATATACAGCAGAATTGGGAAAGACACCAGTCGGAGAGGTGTCTCATTGCGCCCCCCATTTTGGTATGTACATTTATAAGTGTGCCCCATCCAAATATCCCTATGACTGTGCCCCTTCTGAATATCCTTTTTTTTGCAGTTAAACAGTTTCAGTACTGTCTAATATTTAAATAAGAATTTATTACCACTTTGTTTCTTTGATGTAGTAATAGTGTTCTCTCTATGAGAAAAATTCTTTTTGATAATTATTTGGGCTGCACAAAGACTTTCACAGCCTGTGCGAGTATTGATGTCATTATGGGCCCGTATGATAAATATATTAAATTGGCTCATTAGCACTCTGTTGGTTTTCAGAAAATCGAGTTATAACATTTACTTACTGAAGCACCACAGTGTTGTCAGAACAGCGACGGTGACCACACCATCCAAGCGTACACCCTAGAGTGTGGGTTCTCAATTTATATGTGCCTAATTAAGGTGTAAAAGGTTTACTGGTATGTCTATCTTATATATACTTTTTATTACACCTGGGTGTTGTCAGAACAGTGACGGTGACCACACCATCCAAGTTTACACCCTTGAGTGTGGGTTCTCAATAAAAATGTGCCCAATTAAGGTGTAAAAGGTTTACTGGTATGATTATCTTATATATACTCTATTTTTCAATAGCAATAGCTTATGTATCATAATTAGATGACTGTAGAGAAAATACATGTAACGGTAACATCACAGCGGAAACTACATTCTGTGAAAAATAAATATGTAAATAACCAGAATAATAGATGGTACGTATAATGTAATATAATGTATTATTACTAAATATATATTAGATCATAGCAGAGTAGATAATCCTGAATGTTCATTGATGCCCTTAGGCACAAGTGTGCCCAGGCGTATGATCCATCTGGCTTCGCAACGTAGCAACATAAGACCACGGTTACCTCCTCTATTGGATGGAGGAATGTGGTCTATCATCCTATATTTAAGGGAAGTTAAACTATGTTTGAACTGAGCAAAATGGCATGCGACTGGTTGGTTGCTATTCCCTGAACTTATGGCCTTTTTGATGGCCGATCTATGGGCAGCCATGCGTTCCTTTAAGGAACGTACAGTTTTCCCAATCAAATAATCAAATTTGTATGTCAACTTGATTGGATCAGAGCCACTATTGTACAAATCAATATAGCTACATAGTCCCTCAGGGGGACCTCTCCAAAAGATCTTCTGTAGTGATTGTACTGCACAATATTAGCGCTGATAGCCACATCATCGAAAAAGAAACT
This sequence comes from Crinia signifera, assembly GCF_055691185.1. NCBI lineage: Eukaryota > Metazoa > Chordata > Amphibia > Anura > Myobatrachidae > Crinia > Crinia signifera. The sequence continues at coordinate 169,304,968 of NC_139217.1, forward strand.
TTGCTCAAATTCAAACATGAAAATATTGGCATATGAGGGGGCAACCGCCGCCCCCATAGCCACGCCCATCTGCTGCAAAAAGAACTGGCTATTGTACAAGAAAAAGTTTTATGTAAGTATCAAATACATCAGTTCAATTACAAAATCGATGTTTGGTCCTATGTATACCTCACTATTCTCCAGGAAGCGGCGTAAAGCCGCAAGTCCCATGGAGTGTCGGATCGCGGTATACAATGAGCAGACATCGATGGTAAACATACACACATTTTCACCCAAATTAGGAAGTAATTGCAAAATATGTAATAAGACTGTAGTGTCCAATAGATTGGTAAATTCTTGATACCAACTCGAATGCTGTATCTTGCCGCACACCACAGGATCCCCACATGCAACACATGCAATTACAAGTGCGGGCACCCAGCAAGCATACAACTACTAGGAGGCTGTGCCGGGCATGAGGAGTGTAGTGTAGTATGGCTGTTAGTACAAACAATAATTTGTATACATATTAACTACTTGAAAATAATGCTTATCTGAACTCTTTGGAAGTTCAGGACCCTCTCCAACTTTGCTCTCTTGAATTAATTGGATAGATAGATTTACACTTGTTGGATCCTTTAATAATACCCACATTCCAAAAGTCCAAAGATATTAAAGCATAATTATTATATTAAATATATACATATAGAGCCATCCTCATCTAGCCCTTTAATAGGATTAAGTTAAAATTCAGTCCCTGTCGACCTTCTGCCTGTTGACCTTACAATGTCGACCTAAGGAGTGTCAACCTTTCTTGGGCCGACCTAACAACCGTATCCCACAGCTGAGAACAACAGATGATAATAAGCCTTGGTGAGCCATGGCTCATTAGGGTTCTCCAGAGAAGGTTAGTTTAAGAAGGCTCCATCTGTAAGTGGCTAAAATAGTCAGAAGAGTAGCAATGGTGTTGGTGCCAAGGCCAAATAATAAAATGTGTGAGGAGCAGGTAGTGGAGCTGCACTGCTCTTATGACTGAAGCCCTCCAGACAGGAAGTAAATCAAATGTGAGTTGGCCACTAAGCGGCAGGGTCAGCCCTGGTTAGCACTGGACAGGACACATGCAATTAAATGTAAAAAAAAATATTTTAGCAAGCCAGACAAACTCAAATTATAATCTATTCTTAAATCTTCCTATCTGCCTCTGGGAAAGGAGTACTATTTTATATATACTTGTGGGTTATCTACAATGTAGGCAAGTTAGCCATTTTTGACAAAACAATAATTGTTATGAATAAGGTCTTTGTTATAGCTACTAGGGCCTGTGTTAATGCAATGAAAGAGTTGATCAATGAACACCATAGAAACTAATGAAAATAATGGAGCCGCTGTTTTGGGTGGTATATATACAGACAAATAAAATAATAAGATTTCAGCCTGACTGGAGAAGGTATGGTGGTCTGAAAATATAGTGCTGAAGTAAAAGGGTTTGCAGAGTTGTGGCATGAACAATAGGAAAGGAACACATAAAAAAGTTATAAATTCATCTATTTGCTCTTCCCTGACCCTTGCTTCTGCTCCTCTTCACAGCAACTACCCTGGGAAAGACACAATGCTTTCCCCTGTCACAATATTGAGAAAAATTGAATTGGGGAAGAAAGACCACCAGATGCTTTATTGTCTTAGACGTTTCCACATAATTAGCTGGGAATAAAGATCCTCTGCATGGTTCCATTGCATTGAATGAACTTGGATATTACGACACAGCAGTGCGTTTTATGATTCATGCTCTGTTATCCAGTGGCTTTTCGAAACCTGCCAGCTACTTTATCACTGCCGGCCAAGACAGGGACCACAACTTAAGATGCAACAATGCAAAGTTAACTGTGCATGACAGATGTCCGTGAAATTGTTTAACACACACTCACTCACATATATATAGAATACAAAGCTGTCTTTTATTGCCTTTTATTGGCCTCCCGCTAGGAACCCAATTCCTAGTACATGTAAATTAAACTTAAACACCCAGATAAATCAGTTCATTGTCCTCAAGTTATCAATGAAACTTTTTGTATTTTTATCAGTTGAGAAAGAATTGTATATAAGTTTGTGTAGAGGAGGTGCAGTTTCATCTTTAATCATGCGCAGATACTTGCTAGGAACTACATTTATATTTTTAAAGGTTTACAATGTAACAGAGATCAGTGGCCATAACATGCAAATCAATTCTGTAAAAAAAATGTTTAGGCAGCTCTGCCCGGTGATTGATAGAAAATATTTGGCCATTCACATCAGTCATCGTGTCACAGTGGAGCTTCCACTCTTATAGACCCTATTCAGGTTCGTTTGTTGGCCCGCGTGCGTTTGCGCGGGGCTGATGTTCGTGCTTTGCACATACGCATGCACATTTCTGCACTTGCATGCGCGTGCACCCATCTTTGCTTTGCGGGCAGAGGGCTGGGCTGTCTCATTAGCATATGGGGACGCCCAGGGTTCTCTTGATAATGCAGCCATGACGGACATTCGGGGGATGGGCAGCTGACATCACCGGATGTCAGCTGCCTGCCCATTATCCCCTCCGAGCGTACATACATATATAAAGTTGCTCACAGCAACCTTACATATGCGTGCACCTTCTACAGCTTTTGATGGGCAGCGACCATCGAAAGATGTCGGAGGGTCCCAGTGGCATGCAAATGGATGTTTATTTAAAACATCCATTCACAGCCAGTGCGAACGTACGCACCTTGCGAATGGTGGGCCGGCTTACCACCATTCGCAAGGGGGGATCTGGTTCACTCGCAAGGATGGGAATTCGCATCCGAGCAAGTGAACTAAAAGAACCCTCTTTGTTCCCTACCACATGTACGCCCCCATACATACACCCTAACTTTAATTTTTTTTCCGGTTGGAACCAAGTAACCTACTGGTATATTTTTGGTGTGGGAGGAAACTGGAGCACCCAGAGGAAACATATACAAACAGGGGAGAACATACAAACTCCACACAGTAAGGTGGGAATTAAACCCTGGATTATGGCAGACTCACTTATTTTGCAAATTTGTCACAGTTGTGTCTATGTATTTATTTTATTTAAAACAAACACAGTTGAATATTAGGCATCAATGAAACTGTAAAAACCCTTGTATGAAAAAGGAAAGCAGGCGGTCCCTATTTGGATAAAGGATTAATTTACCATAACCTAGGCAACAAAGCAGTGGTGCTCCTGCCATATACATAGCTCACTGCTACTTCATTAATGAGTTATGCAATAAATCGCTTTTTGAAAGATTACACTAATATTGCAACGCTTATGTTACTATTATTTCATCAGAATTAATTTTCATGACGATGTCACTTAACAAGCCGATTTAGATACAAATACAGCAAAATGAAATGAGAAATGATTAACTATCTCATATACAAGAAGCACCTCTGAGCAAGAAATTAAGCTGTGTATTACTACAGCGTGCACAGTGTTTGCAGACTCCCAATAAGGATTCCTGTTCTGCATAAAAACTTATTTAATTTCATGTGCATGGAACAACAATTAAATATATAGGGTAGTATTCCATTTTCTTTATCTTGACCAATCTCCCTTTTAAATGACGGGAGATCATGGGGTGACATTTTTATCCCGCTCATTATCGTCAGGTTTAGCCAGCAATCACAAATATCGCTAGTGAGAGCCACGCTGCATGATGCAGCATGGCCCCTCCCCCTGCCATCGCTCATTGCGACAGGCATCAGCAAGTGTGTATGCCTTTGCTAATGCTGGCTACCCCACCAGGTCCCATTCCTGCCTATATCAAACTGGGCTCACATTGTCTAATGTTTAACCAGCTTCAGAAAACATTCTAGATTCAATCTGACAGTTAGTACAAAAAGATAAACTGAGGCATATCTTCCCACTGTTATGATAAACTCATTAGCACTGGGGATGGACACAAGAGCATTATCTGACTGGTGAAGGAGTTGAACTGTCAACATTTTCGTAAACATATTTTTTTGTAAATGACAGACAAATTGTCTTCCCTCTTTATTAGGGAAATAGCTAATGACTTCTTGTAAAAGTGTTGACTCCTCAATAGCTGAGCATAAAGCACCTCAGCAGGGTGCCAATTAAATACTATGGTGAGTGTGTCTGAGTTCCAGTCTGTGCATGCCTGTGGTAGGGCGTTTCTATGTTTGTATGTGTCCTGAGAGGTGGGTGGCCTGCTCAACAATTTGCTGGTTGTCTTATTCCCACCCCTTTTACTACGACCCTGGTCAGGCTACTTTTATGCCTCTGACAGCTTCATGAAGCACAAAACATGGAGCAATACATGCCATGAAATTGGCAACAAAGCCAAGCAAAAGGAGGAACAATTCCCTGTCAGGATGTGATCACAATATGGCTGATTGGATCTGGAAGCAGATGCCAGGAGCGGATATTGTTTGAGTGACTGAAAAGACATGACCCCCAAAAGCAGAGAAGAAAACGAGGCCCTCCTCATGAACCAAAGAGGGAGGGAAGGAAAGGTGAAACCAATGAATAAATCAGTCCGTGAGGACCAGGAATTAAAAAGAAATGCTAAAGAGAACTTTTATGAGGGAAAAGAGGGCCGTCCAGTCTGTAATGGCTCTACCTCCCCAGCTTGCAGAACATTTTCACAGACAATAAGTTCTTAACAGATGGGAGCCTTGGTTAAAACAAAACAAAAAAATACTAAGTTCTCTACAGTTTTCATTCCTGTTTGTTTAGACTGCTCATAGTTAGGACAGGTGTCTGCAGAACGGCAATCTACCACAACTGGGTAAATGGTTTTGTGCGTCAGAATTGGGGAGTTTTGTTAACAAGGGTTTAATATTACACGATTGCTGGGTTTCCCTGGCCTACAGAAAATGTACTGTACACTCATACAGCATGAATTCAGTCAGTTTAAGTTTTCAAATACTTTTATTCACATGTGTTATGTTTTTCCATGTACTGAATTTTGTTACATAAACTGAATACATGCTAGAAAACATGTTAAAGTATGTTCAGTGAAATACATTTCTGTAGATGTTTTCAATAAAATAGTTAACAGGGTTATAAATGTAATGAACGAGCCATATTTGACTCCTGTGTTTGAATGGTATACGGTCATCAGGTCCACCCATATACGGTTGACATGCATTGGGCCGATTACTGAAGGTCGACATAGCTTATGTCAATGCATGAAATAGGTTAACATGGCTAAGGTTAACAGGGTTGGAAGTTCAAAACAAGCATTTGGATGACAATGGCAAGGTCAACAGTCAAAAGGTCGACATAAGTTTTTCAAATTTTTTTTGAGCCAACATGTGCCAACAGGTGGTATTTCATGCCCTACCATCCACTAGGGGGAGGGAGAAAAGAATAGTGAGTATTTGTGTATTATCACGGCGCCCATGATGTGCATCGTAGGGCATGTCATCGCATCGCATGCCATATAGCGGCATACAATGCATGCGATGTGATGCATTTTTTAATTGTACAAGCACTCTGATGGGTGCTTACAATGTGAAATGGCCCCCCATTGTCAACACCACCCCCCAGTATCAACGCCAACCCGAAGCGTGGCGAGCGCAGCGAGCCCGCGAGGGGCGGCGGTACGCGTCCTCCGACATTTTCATACCCCCACTATCAACGTCAGCGTGGAGTTGATTTTAGATAGTGTGGTGAGCGCAGTGAAAACCTTATGTCGACTTTTTAACTGTCGACCTTGCCATTGCTGACTTAATGCTTGTGGCAACCTTCCAACCCTGTCCACCTTAGCCATATTGACCTTCAGTGATTAACCCAATGCATGACAACCTAAAACAGGTCAACCTAATGACCCCTACCTGTATGTATAATGGCTGTTTTTCTAAATACAGCATTATAATACTTTTCTGTGTTTTTTTATTTTTTATTATGATCATTAGCAAATTTGCATATAAATGAGGATTCCCAAAAGGGCTTAATTCTGCAAACCATTATCCGCAGTTTTAGAATTCTGGCATTTTTGCACAGTAGCACGGCTTACTGAATTAGGCCCCCGGTTTGTTAGCGATGTCATCTGTAAATGCACCTCAATCTGTGGATATATTCCTAGATGTGGCCACTGATGATATTGTTAGTGAAATCGGTCATTGTGTACACATTATGGGGCTAAATAAGATTGGATCATAATTGTGAGACTTTGCAGTCGACTGCAAGGAGAAACCCGCTCCAAGACAGAAAGGGAAAATGCCCCTTGCTAAATTGTGAGAGAATTGCTAATGGATAGCTAAGCGCTATCCACTCGCAAATCAATAGGCAATTCCCGAATCATGGAATAGTTTTTGCCACCTGTGCAATTTTGAGTACATCTGCGGCCACTTCGGTCATCACTGATGTCAAAAACCCTCCTAAAAAATGCCTGGGCACACCTGAGGTTTTTCAGACACACCCAGAAAATGGTAAAAGGGGAAAGGTGAGATGTGGAAGACTTCTGCACCAGTAGGTGCTCACCATACCTAGGAAGGGAAAAAATTGGCAATGTACTTGCAGAAGAGCAGAATATCATTATATCCCCATGATTAGCCATTAGTAGGTATAGATTACTTTAATTAAGGGGATATACCTCATAATTCCTATAGCAGCCTATAGGAACTTTTATGGTTTAGGGTAGGCATGTCCAAACTGTGGCCCTCCAGCTGTTATGAAACTACAAGTCCCATCATGCCTTGACAAAGTTTTGCTATTAGGTAATGCTAAAATTATGGCAAGGCATGCTGGGATGTGTAGTTTCACAACAGCTGGAGGGCCACAGTTTGGACATGCCTGTAGGGGATACATCTTCACTATTTAAAATCAGTAGTGAGAGAATGAGATGAGTAAGCCAATACCCCCTTGAATAAAGCATAATAATGATTCATTTGTCTTCTAACCACCAACATTCTTATAGAAAGAAGGTCAGCAAACACATACAATATATAGACTGAGAGACCGTCCATATAAGACTTTTCGGTACTTGTGTATTATCACGCATCGCATCGCATACCACTAATTAAGGTATGCGATGGGATGCGATGGGACCCGATTTTCGGGTCCAAAGACCCGCACTGTACAATAAAATATTGCATCGCATTGCATGCCATTAATATGGCATGCAATGCGATTTTTAATTGTACAAGAACCCTGATGGGTGATTACTATGTTAAATGCACCCCCATTGTTAACGCCACCCCCAGTATCAACTCCAACCCGAAGCGTGGCGAGTGCAGCGAGCCCACGATTGGTGGCGGTACGCGTCCTCCGACCTTTTCATACCCCCACTATCCATCTCGGCGTGGAGTTGATTTTAGATAGTGTGGCAAGCGCAGTGAGCCACCGAGCCCAAAGCGTGGCGAGCGGACGCGGAATACATGTGAAGTAATCCACGTCCCCTCGCGGGGCTCGCTGCGCTCGCCATGCTTCGGGCACTATCTAAAATCAACTCCACGCCGACGTGGATAGTGGGGGTATGAAAAGGTCGGAGGACGCGTACCGCCGCCCCTCTCGGGTTCGCTGCGCTCGCTGCACTCGCCACGCTTCGGGTTGGCGTTGATAATGGGGGTGGCGTTAACAATGGGGGTGCATTTAACATAGTAATCACCCATCAGGGTGCCTGTACAATTAAAAATCGGGTCGCATCGCATGCGATCGGATCGAATGCAATGCGATCAATATGATGCCCTATGATGGAAATCTTGGGCGCCGTGATAATACACAAGTACCCACTTTTCTTTCTTTGCCCTGCGCATTAAAAATTAATTAAAGTAAAAAAAATCACAATCAATTTTTCTCTTTATTCATTGTTTGTGTGTATTGCACCCATAGTATACTGTCAGAAGTTCCCTATCTGATTGTTCGGCCTTCACGCAGCATTATACAAGCTGAACATTAATTGTTTGTGTGTACTGCACCCCAATACACCATACTGATACTGTTTGAAGTATTTGTGTGTTAATTACCCAGCCAGCTTGCCGCAGATCTTTGCCTAAATTGAATGAAAACAACACTGTGAGCTGTAAAAAGTCAAAATTGTCTGTAAATGGCTGGAAATGAATGTTATTGAGGTTAATATTACTCTAGGGACAAAAAAAACGCTAAGATTACGCAATTTGGGCGTTTTTTTTTTAAATTCCAAATCCAAAGCCTTTCACCGCTGTTTGACAAAGCCAAATCCAAATCATGGCGATGAATCCAAATCCAAATCTTGTGTGTTAAAACTGAAATCTAAATTGCAGTGTAAAAATAATGTGGCCAGTATTTACACTGCACAGAAAAAAAATAACTCACACAAATCTAACTCTCTCTATACATGTTACATCTGCCCAACCTGTAGTGAAAAAAACATGTTACTGTACATTAAAGGTAGTGCAGATATATCATGTTTAAAGAGATTTAGGGGGGCATTCAATCCTGTTAGAATTTCCTGGCGAAATGAAAAAACAGTAGTAATTTGCCGGTCAGTATTCAATCACGTGCGTTTTTGTCTGTCTTTGAGTCCATTTTACATTTTTGAGTCCATGGGGGACATTTACCAAAATGGATTCGTAGAAAAAAGGTGTATTCGTAGGGAGAAATACACCTTTTTTTTACGAATTTGTATTTTCGGGATTTACAATCCCAAAAATACAACAATTCGTATTCCTAAAGATGGAACATTCGTATTTGTAGTTACAAATACGAATGTCTACACCATCGATAGAATACGACAGAAATCACCATTCAAAGAATGGTGGTTTCTGATTTACTAAGCAGCCGTACTGATAATACGGCTGCTTAGTGGTGTAAAACACCCACGCAAATACGACAGGAAAATAGAACACCATTTTCCTGTTCTATTTGCGTTTTAGCCTGCACGGATCAGTCAGATCCGTGCAGGCTTCGGTGTAAAAAAATAGAAAAATTAAATAAATAAAAAAAAAAACGGCGTGGGGTCCCCCCCACAGCCGAAACCAGCACCAGGCTGACGGAGCCTGGAGCCGGTAATTAAAAATCAGGGAACCCGACAAATAGGGGTTCCCCGATTTTTAACAACCAGCCCCAGGCTCCTACTCTGGGGCTGGTTCCCAAAATACGGGGGACAAAATGAGTAGGGGTCCCCCGTATTTTAAGAACCAGCCCCAGGCAAAACCAGCCAGCAGGGTAATGCCACAGCCGGGGGGAGACTTTTTATGCAAGTCCCCCTGGCCAAAGCATTAACCCTACCGACCAGTCAGCCTGGCCAGGGGCCCTGGAGGAGTGGGGACCCCCCCAATAAAGGGGTCCCCCCCCTCCAGGACTTACCTGACCAGGCTGAAGCCTGGTGCTGTCCTCGATGCCCCTGGGCGGTGGGCATCGAGCTGATAGAGGTGTAAAAAAAAGAACAAACTATTGTTTTTGACTGTGGCACTACAAGTGCCAGCAAGCCTCCCCAGCAAGCTGGGACTTGGAGAACCACAAGTCCCAGCCTGCTGGGCATTAAAGGGCCCGCTGGCACTTGTAGTGCCACAGTAAAAAAAAATAGTGAAATAAAACACACTGACACCCATTTAAAATAAAAGTTTAATACACACATAACAAACATACTGATACTTACCTATCTTGATCCCGTAGGTAGGTCGCTGGCTCTGGTGTCGGCGGCTCCGGGGTCGGCGGCTCCGTGTTGGCGGCTCCTGTGTCGGCGGCTCCGGGGTCGGCGTCCTGTCCGAGGATAATCCATGTTGGACCTGTGGAAGGAAATCCTACTCACCAGGTCCACCATGGATGGTCTTCTGTCTTCATCTGTCGACATCCTGGAAGTCGTCAGCAGCTGCCGGCATCTTCCGCGACGCTCCCCGGCTTTCAGAGCCGGAGAGATCCTCTCTCTTCGCCGTCTGGGCTCAGAATGAATTCTGGCCAATCAGGAGGCGCCTAGCCGCCTAGCGGCCAATCAGGAGAGGTCTCTCCTGATTGGCCGCTAGGCGGCTAGGCGCCTCCTGATTGGCCAGAATTCATTCTGAGCCCAGACGGCGAAGAGAGAGGATCTCTCCGGCTCTGAAAGCCGGGGAGCGTCGCGGAAGATGCCGGCAGCTGCTGACGACTTCCAGGATGTCGACAGATGAAGACAGAAGACCATCCATGGTGGACCTGGTGAGTAGGATTTCCTTCCACAGGTCCAACATGGATTATCCTCGGACAGGACGCCGACCCCGGAGCCGCCGACACAGGAGCCACCGACCCCGGAGCCGCCGACACCAGAGCCAGCGACCTACCTACGGGATCAAGATAGGTAAGTATCAGTATGTTTGTTATGTGTGTATTAAACTTTTATTTTAAATGGGTGTCAGTGTGTTTTATTTACTATTTTTTTTACTGTGGCACTACAAGTGCCAGCGGGCCCTTTAATGCCCAGCAGGCTGGGACTTGTGGTTCTCCAAGTCCCAGCTTGCTGGGGAGGCTTGCTGGCACTTGTAGTGCCACAGTCAAAAACAATAGTTTGTTCTTTTTTTTACACCTCTATCAGCTCGATGCCCACCGCCCAGGGGCATCGAGGACAGCACCAGGCTTCAGCCTGGTCAGGTAAGTCCTGGAGGGGGGGGACCCCTTTATTGGGGGGGTCCCCACTCCCCCAGGGCCCCTGGCCAGGCTGACTGGTCGGTAGGGTTAATGCTTTGGCCGGGGGGACTTGCATAAAAAGTCTCCCCCCGGCTGTAGCATTACCCTGCTGGCTGGTTTTGCCTGGGGCTGGTTCTTAAAATACGGGGGACCCCTACTCATTTTGTCCCCCGTATTTTGGGAACCAGCCCCAGAGTAGGAGCCTGGGGCTGGTTGTTAAAAATCGGGGAACCCCTATTTGTCGGGTTCCCTGATTTTTAATTACCGGCTCCAGGCTCCGTCAGCCTGGTGCTGGCTTCGGCTGTGGGGGGGACCCCACGCCGTTTTTTTTTTTATTTATTTATTTATTTAATTTTTTTTTACACCATGCAGCCTGCACGGATCTGACTGATCCGTGCAGACTGCTACAAATAATTCGTATTAGCGGCCGTATATACGGCTGCTAATACGAATTCCTACGACATCGGAGGGTTACAAAGCAGTCGTATATGACTGCTTTGTAAATCCCCCTCCGGAACACGACTTTGCATACGACTGAAACAGTCGTATGCAGTCGTAGGGAAAATACTAATACGAAAAACTAGGTTTTTCATATTAGTAAATTTCCCCCCATGTCTCGTGGTCCAGTGTATTGTCCTGATCAGGGCTGCCGCTCAGCAGAAGATGCAGTGCAGGGATGCATCGGGCAGGAGAGGTGCTCTCCCTGCACTGCATCAATGTTGCTGTTATCTGTGGCTGCTTTGCTGCCTCATCGATACACTATGTGGTGTGTAATTAAATCAGATGCGCCCTTCACAGCAGCCTATTTTCTGTCTCCTACTGGTTCTATCATCCAGCAATCAATAGTGGCAAAAAAAAAAAAGGTATGGAGGGTGAATCATAGGTGCTTTGGTCTAATATGTTAATATAAAATGTATGATCCTAGTTTTTTTTTCTGAGCCAGGAGCTCCCAAAATACACGCAGCAGGTCACGTGCCACACAAGAGAAGGTCGAACGCTAGACCACTGCTACACCACCATAAAGTCTGCATATCGATTCATACCCCATGCAGCACTGGGTCTCTCCGACCACTGCATAGTCCACCATCTTCCGACATATATCCAGAAGCTAAAGACTGCTAAGCCTGTTATCAAGTCTGTCAAAAACTGGTCAATCGAGGCAAAAATAAAGCTTCAGGCCTGCTTCGATGTGTTCGAATCCTCTGCCTCTGACATAGATGAACTAGCTGATGCAGTCACATCCTACATCAGCTTCTGCAAGGACTTATGTGTACCAACCAAGCATTTCCGATCCTTCAACAACAACAAGCCATGGTTTGGTAGCCAGCTCAGGAAACTCCGCCAAGCCAAGGAGGAGGCATACAGCAGCGGGGACAGGGCACAGTACAAAGAAGCCAGGAACTCCTTGACTCGGGGTATCAAACTCGCAAAATGGGAATATACAAACAAGCTGACGCACAACCTCACAGCAAAGGACCCTGCGGCAGTATGGAAGGGCATGCAAACCATCACAAATTACAAGAAAGCCCAACCACAGTCTGAACCCAGCCATGAACTTGCAGAAGACCTGAACAAGTTCTACTGCAGATTTGAGCAGGCCGTACCTCCCCCACTCCATCATAAAGACCACCACACCCAGGCCCTCCACGTGGACCAAGGCGAGGTAGAAGCAGTATTCAAAAGAATAAAACATAAGAAGGCTGCGGGACCGAATGGTTTGTCGCCATCCAGCCTTAGGACCTATGCAGCTCAGCTCGCCCCCATCTTCACAATGATATTCAACTCCTCCCTGGACTTGTGCAAGGTTCCTGCCTGTTTAAAACGCTCTATCATCATCCCGGTCCCTAAGAAAACTCCCGCGAAGGCCCTAAATGACCTCGGGCCAATTGCACTAACCTCAGTGGCCATGAAAGCATTCGAAAGACTAGTACTGAAGCACCTGAGAAAAGTGACAAACTCTCATCTTGACCTCAAGCAGTTCGCCTACATGCTCATGGATAGTGGACTTTCTAACGCAAGGGAACAGGTGGTCAAAGCCGTCGCCTTCTCGTCCAGCACACGAACAATCAGTACTGGAGCCCCCCAAGGATGTGTCCTCTCCCCTCTGCTCTTCTCTCTCTACAGGAATGACTGCACCTCAGCTGAGCAGTCAGTGAAAATCATCAAATTCGCAGATGACACCACTATCATCGGCCTAATCAAGGATGGCGACGAGACCGCGTACAGGCATGCAGTGGAGAATCTGACACAGTGGTGCAGCAGCAACAACCTCAATCTAAACCCCACCAAAACAGTTGAGATGGTGGTCGACTACAGGAAAAAACCAAATGCACTAGTCCCGGTAATAGACAGCGCAGTGGTGTTGCGGGTTGAATCCTTCAAATTCCTAGGGACAACCATGTCCAGCTACCTAAGAAGGGGATAAAACATAACCACAAACATCAAAAAGGCCCAACAGAGCCTGTTCTTCCTGAGGCAACTCAGGAAATTCAACATCCCACAGGAGCTGCTGTACGTATTCTACACCGTCATCATGGAGTCTGTCTTATGTTCCTCGATCACAATCTGTTACGCAAGCGAGAACAACAAACAAAAACTGCAGAGGGTAGTGAAGACTGCGGAAAGGATCATAGGGACCGACCTCCCCCCGATAAGGGATCTGTTCTCATCCAGGGTAAGGAAACGCGCTGAGAAGATCGCGAAGGACAAGCTGCATCCCGGCCACAACCTGTTCAACATCCTACCATCCGGAAGACCGTTCAGGTTCATCCCCGTCAAAACGTCCAGATCCGCAAGAAGCTTCTTGCCGTTAGCTGTCCATCACCTGAACAATCCAATCAAAGCAAATGCAATCCCAATATCAACAGCCAAACAATGTGTCCCTACTTGGCAACCTGACCACCATAGTCGTAGCTAGAAATGGAATGCATGTAATGTCTTTATGTAATATATGTAATGTCTCCCCCCCCCTATCATCCCTGCTAAATGCTGCACTGTAATCCACAAAAAATTCCTAGTGTGCGCACGCATACATGGCCAATAAAGTTGATTCTATTCTATTCTATGAATAAAAATATATATTTATTGTTGTGCTGTGAAACCAAAATATTCCAGAGAAACAAAGTCACATAAAAAAAAAAACTGTCTCTAAAAACAGAATGGGGAAAAAGACACAATCTAGCTGCATATATCTCCAAAGGTCCACACTAAGTTAGATGGGGTGGGAAAACAATGTAAAGTTTGTACCTCCACTACCGTGTGTAGCAGTCTCTCAGTCTTTACCATGTCAAATAGCCGCAGACAGGGTTGGCAGCTGGTGGACGTGGTCACCCTTATTTTACTCAGTTACCCTATTTGATTGTGACACACTCAGGTCTCAGTGGATTCTTTCATAAGGGTCCCCCCTCACAAGACTTGTCTTTGCATGTACTGCTGGAAGCTGGGGCCACGGCTGCAGCGTTGAGGAGGCGAGTCTTGTTAAAACAACCCTGTCTGCACCGCGGCTATTTGACATGGTAAAGACTGAGAGACTGCTACACACGGGAGTGAAGGTACAAACTTTACATTGTTTTTGAACCCTGTGAGTGTGGACCTTTGGAGATATGTGCAGCTGGATTGTGTATTTTTCCCCATTGTGTTTTTAAAGAAACAGTTTTTTTTAACGTGACTTTGTTTCTCTGGAATATTTTGGTTTCAGAGCGCAACAATACATATATCTTTTTATTCATACTGGGATCATACATTTTATATTAACACATCAGACCGAAGAGCCTATGATTCACGCTCCATAGCTCTTTTGCTGTGCTGCCTGTCACACTGCATGACAGACAGGCAGCGGCGCCAGCAGAATGAACCTCCCTTTTCGGCTCCCAACAACATTTGACTACGTCAGTGGTGGCGGCAGGGACTCGAAAGGGTGCGGAGCTACATGCAACGCATGGGTAGGGCTACACTGAATGGTCTGGAGCTAAACAGGAGCAGGGCTGATGAAAGAAGGAGGAGAGAATGAGCTGCCAGACAGCTTATAAGGTAAATAAAGAGAGGTCAATACTGTCAGCAAACTGGTGTTGGCATTACTCAGCGCTACTGCTGTCAGCAACTGCTGTGGGCATTATGTATAGGCAGTGCTACTACTGTCAGCAACTGGTTCGTCAAATAAATTTTATTAAAGATAATTCATTGAATACAAATAAATAGCAAGTAATTCATTTATACAAATGTTCAAATTCAGAAGTAATATTTTTAGAGCACATTAGACCCAAAATATTTACTTATTAAATACATTAAAATAAAAGCTTATCTGTTTAGTAGCTTATAATAATTCATGTCTATACTCTAAATGTATATAGTTTTCTTTTATTTCAGAAGACTCCATCTTATATATATATGTATATATATAGACTCTAAAATATATATACAGATTAAAATAAATGAAAAAAAAATAAAAAATAAAAATATAAAAAAATAAAAAAAAAAAATTGAAGAAAGAAGGATGAAAGGGAAGGAAAGGATAGGGAAAGGGAACCAACCCGGTTGGCATATGTTAATCATTCATAGATATTTGAGAATATTATTATCAATTTAATGAAACATTGGGGGGACATTGAAATATGTGGTCCATGGGCTCCATATTTTAATAAATTTTGAAGACGAGCCTTTCAAAATGCTGGTTATATACTCCATTGAATGAATATACCATATTTTGTCAGTTATTTCTGCCAAAGTTGGTAATTTCGATGATTTCCAGTGGCTAGCAATACAAGTTCTAGTCGCCAGAACTATATGCATGAATAATTTGTTTTGTGCATGACTAGCTCCTGGGATGTTCATGGAAAGAAGATAATACCCAGCCTTGAAAGGAATTTGAATTGATAAAACAGAGACAGCCAAAAGAGCTATATTTTTCCAGAGTGGAATTAAAACTGGGCAATCCCACCATGTATGAAGAAATGTTCCTTCCATACATTTACACCTCCAACAGATAGAGCTAATTTCAGAATTCATTTTGTTAAGCTTAACCGGGACATAATACCATCTGTAATATAATTTGTACGCATTTTCTTTTAGTCTTACACAAATAGAGCTACTCGAGACATTTTTGTAAATTTCAGACCAATCTTCATTCTCTAGAGACTCTCCCAGATCCTTTTCCCACGCGATCTCATGTAAATCTCTAGTGTTAGATCCCTGCTGCAATAACAATGGATACAATGTTGATATACTGTAAGACCTTTAGTGGTTGTATTATAATAAATTAACCTTTCAGTTGGGGTCAAACTTCTGGTGGTGATTTGTTGATTTACTGAGAAATGAAAATATCTAATTTGTAGATATTGGTAAAAAATTTTATGAGGAATTGAGCGAGAAGTTTGGATTTCCGCAAATGTTGGAAATTTAGCAGTTTGCGTAATATCATTAAGAAATCTAATTCCACTTTGCCACCAAGGATCAAAAGACTTTGTCTTATATCCAGGAGTAAAGTTGGGATTGTCGGACAGCGGTATCAAAGGACTAGGCAACGGGGCAATGTTGTAAAGTCTATTACACATATCCCATATTTCTAAACTTAAAGAAATTATCGGATGATTTTTAAAAAATTTTGGTCGAGATTTTCTTGGTAACCATAATAAAGAGGAAACAGTGTGCATATTAAGAACATTAGATTCAATTTCAACCCAGACTCTTTCTGATTTTGGCCTATTCCAAAGGATATTTTGCGATAGTCTTGTTGCAAGATAATACGATCTTACATCAGGGACCCCTAATCCACCTTCCGAAGCACGTCTTTGAATTATCTTACGATTTACTCTTGGTTTTTTCATGAACCAGATAAAGTTCATTATCTTACGTTGTATGAATTTAAAAACACAAGTTGGAACCCTAACTGGTAAGGTTTGAAAATAATAAAGTAAACGAGGGAGAAGGTTCATTTTGATTGCGTTTACCCGTCCTATCCAAGAGATATGATATCTACCCAAGTTACTTAAATCTTTTTGTAGTTGAGCAATTAATTTGGGGTAGTTAGCGTCATAAAGTTTCCAATAGTTTTTGGTAATATTAATACCTAAGTATGATATTCGCTGTCTATGCCATTTAAAATCATAAGTTAGTGACAGTATATCTTTATCTTTTTGTGAAATATAGAAATCTAAAATTTCTGTGTTTTGTTTATTAATTTTATATCCAGATAATTCTCCGAAATCCTCAATTTCTTTGAACAAATGTTGAAGAGAATGGATTGGATCAGAAATTGTTAATAATACGTCGTCTGCATATAGAGAGATCTTATACTCTGAGTTTCCAATCTTAATTCCTTTTATATTTGGATTCGCTCTTATACGAGCTGCTAGTGGCTCTATTGTTAGGGCAAAGATTAATGGTGAAAGGGGACAACCCTGACGAGTACCGTTTTTGATTAAAAATTGAGGAGACCTTACACCATTGGCTGATACACTTGCCATAGGTTTATCATAAAGCGACGAAATTCCTTTTAAAAAGCGATTTTTCAAACCTATGGTTTGTAGAGTTTTAAACATAAAAGGCCATTGTACTCGATCAAAAGCTTTTTCAGCATCGAGACTTAGAACCAATGTTGGTGTTCTTTGATTGTGGATTTCGTGGATTAAGTCTATGGTCCGTCGAGTATTATCAAACGTTTGCCGTCCACTAATAAACCCTACCTGGTCTGGGTGGATCAGGCCAGGAAGTAAAGGCCCCAATCTGTTTGCCAAGATCTTAGCATAAATTTTAATATCCACATTGAGTAAGGATATTGGTCTATAGTTGGTAACCAAGAGCGGATCTTTTTCAGGTTTTGGTATTACAACTATATTGGCCAAGCTGGTCAATGTATCGAAAGAACCATCATTTAGTAAATCATTGAAAAAAGATTTAAGAAAAGGAGTTAGTGCTGAAGCACATTTTTTATAATATTGGGCTGTAAACCCGTCTGGGCCTGGTGCAGACGAAGTTTTTAAGTTTTTGATGACAGAAAGAATTTCTTCTTCTGTGATATCTTTGTTTAGCTCTAAAACTTTCCCCTCATCTAAGGACGGAAGTAACCCACTATAAAGAAAATCTTTAAGAGATGGATTATTCAATTCAGCTTGAACTGAGTGAATATCATTTCTATTATATAGTTTCTCATAATAGGAATAAAATTCCTTTATTATTTCTTGCGGATCATATGTAATGTCATTTGAGTCATTTTTTTTGATTCTAGCAATCAAACTGGATACATTCCTCCGTTTTAGTTTACTTGCTAGAATTGCGTCCGACTTGTCAGATTTATCGTAGAATTTTTGTTGCAATTTTTTTAGAAGATTTGCTGATCTATGGGATAAAATTGTATTAAGTCTACCTTTTAAGGTGTTAATTTCTAAAAGTAAATCCGGTCTAGAATTATTTTTATGCTGAGATAGACGTGTAGAAATTTCCTTCTCTAAATTTTGGATTTCATTTTGAGCCTGCTTTCGCCTAAAAGCTGTTTTACTGATCAATGTTCCTCTTATTGTAGCTTTATGCGCCTCCCAGATTATCCCTTTTGACATATCTTTAGTGCAATTTAGTTTAAAAAATTCTTTAATTTCAGATTTAATTTCTTCTAATAGAGAGGGATCTAAAAACAAATTATCATCCAAACGCCAAGACCTTGATTTATGTTGAAATGTAAGAGCATCTATAAGAATGTATGGGCCATCATGGTCAGTCCATGAAAATGGGGTGATACCCGCTCTTGTAATTGAAGATGCAATTGACCTTGAAACCAGAATCATGTCTATTATTGTATATATTTGGTGAAGGCTAGAATAATGTGTATAGTCCTTGGCCATGGAATTTTTAAGACGCCATGTGTCCAAAACAGACAGTTTGGCCAGTTCTGAGTTTAGGTATTGGGAAAGGAGCATTGTTTCTGAGGAATGTTTTAGAGGATATGTCCCTTTTTTATCAATATTAGGTTCTAAGACCGAGTTAAAATCTCCTCCAATTAAAAGATGCCCTTCGGAGACTTTCTCTATTAATTTAAATAATTTTGAGAAATATATTTTTTGCTTGGTATTAGGAGCATAGAGATTAACTAGAGTGATTTTCTCCAATCCTACTGTGCCTATCAAAATAAGAAATCTACCCTCGGGATCTTCATATTTTTTCTTAAGGATAAAAGGGATATCTTTTGCAAATAATATTGCTACGCCTCTCTTTTTACATGTTGCTGATGCAAAATATGTCTGTGGGAAGTATTTACATTTCAGTTGAGTATGTCAGCAACTGGTGTGGCCATTACACAGCACTACTACTGTCGGCAACTGGTGTTTCCGTTACCCAGCACCACTACGGTAGGCAACTGGTCTGGGAAGTTATGCAGCACTACTACTGTTATGTGGTATGAGGTTTACGCAGTGCTTCTACTGTCGGCAACAAGTGTTGTGGTATGCAGCGCTACCATTGGCAGCAACTGGTGTGGGCGTTATGCATCGTTATTACTGTCGGAAACTGGCCTGGGAGTTACACAGCGCTACTACTGTCAGCAACTAGTGTGGGCATTATGCAGTGATACTACTGTGGTGTTGGTGTTACGCAGTGCTACTAATGTCAGCAACTGGTGTGGGCATAAGGTATAAGCAGCGCTACTGCTGTCTGCAACTGGTGTGGCATTACAGATAAGCAACATTACTACTGTTGGCAACTGGTGTAGGTGTTACACATAGACAGCGCTACTACTGTCAGCAACTGATGTAGGCATTACATATAAACACAGTACTACTGTCGGCAACTGGTGTGGGCATTACGCAGCGCTAATACAGCCTGTGTTGTCCAGTTATTAAACAGGGGAAGCAGCATGTGGTGTTCTGTTATGATTATACAGGGAAAGCAGCCTGTGGTGTCATGTTATTACTATTATACAGGGAGAGAAACCTGTGGTGTCCTGTTATTATTATTATATTAATTAAATATTATATTAATTAATACATATTTTTTAAATTTATTGATGCACTGTTACTTATGGGCCAGTGCTCTGGACTTACCCTCCAGGTTAAAAGTTGCCAACCAGCCCCTGGCCTCCACCATATGTTCCAGGCTGAAGACTCCTTCAGCCTGGACTAGCACCTCTCTCTCCTGTCCTTGGGTGTGTTAAATTAGCATGGGTCCTTGCATTTCCATGCTGAATATTGGAATAGACACTAAAAAGTTAAATCCTGGATAAAGTAATATAATATATCAGTACAGGGCATCAGGGTTCATGCTTCTGAGCTGCTTCAGGGCATCAATATTGTAAAACTTAATGCAACACTTTTTAGCACTTAAATTAGTTTGTACTAAAGTAACACTTTTTAATAATTAGATTGCTCCTACTCACCTATGTACAATTTTAGCATTTGTAACATTTAAACTGTTTCTTCTTAGTGTGATGCCTTTGGGCAGTTCAGTTGTGCTGGCCACAGGAGTCCCATGTTCTGAACTTGAATATTAGGAATTTAGGGACAAACCTGATGAGGTCACTTGGTCATGGTTAGTGAGCACACATTTTTGACAAAAATTGTGCTAAGAACCTTAACATGACTCCATTTTAAATTGAAGGGTTTACTCATAATCGCTAAGATTAACAGTGTTCTTAGTGCTTAGAGTGTTTACCTGCATTTTCACCTCATGGGTGAAATTTAATAGGATAAGAGATTCAGAAAGTGAGAGATTTGGTAAGAAATCTCCAGGTTTTTTTAAAAGAGGCAATCATTTACACGGCAAAACCAGTTTGATTTTGAAGTGTTAATGATTGCCGCTTTAAAAAAACTGGAGATTTCTTACCAAATCTCTCACTTTCTGAATCTCTTATCCTATTAAATGCTCCCCTTATATTTACAATTAGGGTGTGCAGTCCAACCACCTCTCTAGCCCATTCAAGGGATTTAAGGCTATCCATTTTATTTTTAAGAAATATCTATATTTTGGTACTTATGTAATATCTGGGCTCCCATTTTTCTTATGAGACCGCGTCCCCTCGTGGGGCTCGCTGCGCTCGCCACACTTCGGGCGCGGTGGCTCGATGCGCTCGCCACACTATATAAAATAAACTCCATGCGTAGTTGGATAGTAGGGGTATGAAAAATTGGGGTGCATTTAACATGGGAGCCCAGATAATACATAAGTACCTATATTTTTTTATTTGAGTCTTTATTTAAATTTTTCATCAGACACAATAAACATATTATACATTTTAAAAATTACACACATAGAAAAACACATACAATACATACAATACATATACGACACTTTGCAAACCATATAGTTTGTAACAACGATCATTTCCCCAGTCTGGGGCGACTGCTTCTTACGATCCCTAGGGGTCGGGGTGGTATAGGGGGAAGAAGATTAGGGTCGCCCGGGAGAACTCCTCTACGTACCGTAGTGGTACCGCCCATGTTAGAAAATGACTTGTGATTGTCTTGAACATTACAGGTAAGGGGTCTGGCTTATTTACAATTTTATATAGTGACCTCTCATGACACAAGTAAAAAATATTATATGTGATTGTGTCCAAAATAGGAAAAATAAATAAATAGCTAAAGAGCTTTGTGTTAGATCAGACACCTTTCGTGTAAAAGACAAAAATATTTTGACTAGATTTTTTTTATTTTTTCCCTTTTTACTTTCTTTTTTTGTGACCGTGTGGCCCCAGGTAGCTCGACCTGCTAGCCTACAAATTTATACCACTTGGAATAATACCATGGGTTCCAGATTGCGTGAAACAATCACGCAATCTGATGAAGGCATAGTGAAATTTTTCGTGCTCATATATCGTGTTGACTAAATTGGTCCATTCTAGAAATACCGGGCCCGATTGTGCCATCCAGTACCGTGCTATTATCAACTTGGCCGAAGCCATGAGGTTTAATAGAAGGGAGCATAGCTCTCTAGAAATGTGCTCTTCTTGCCAGATCCCCAATACCATGTTTTTGACCGTAAGGATGTCTCGTGGTGATCCCATATCCACCAATACTAGCCGTATTTTGTCCCAGTATTGTACTAATGTATTGCAGGCCCATAGCATTTGCCAGAAGGAGGCCCCCGATTCGCCACACCTCGGGCACCTGCCTGAGGCTGAGCCTGACATTTTCTGTAGTCTAACCGGTGTAATATATGTCCTACGAAGAACGTTAAATTGAACTTGTCGGACACGGATCGAATTTGTTGCGCCTTTTGGTGTAGCTAGGGCCCTCTGCCGCTGGCTATCAGTAAGGGATGGGAGGTCCTGTACCCATTTCTGCCTGAGCTGCTGTGAGAAGAAATATATTTTTATGTATTGCCATTTTCTTTCCATTCTATTTGAGTAAAATGGTCCTTTTAAAAAACAAATTACAGTACATTATTTTAATCAGGTGATTTAGCAACTACAAAAAAGTATAACTTCACCTAAATATAACACTTAGATGATATGTTCTGCATTTTTAGTAACAGTCTGTACCATATATATTTCTTCAAATTGTGTTTCTTTTGTTTTGTTACTTTTTAAGACTTAAAATATATTGGGTAAAAAAATCAAACAAATAATATTATAAAACAATTTCACATAAACAAATATTAATTTCATGATTTTAAAGGTAAATCAATTTTTCTTCTTTTAATAAAAATTCATAGTAAAACATGCACATATACAATCAATTACACTCAAATAAGACACACAAGACATACAACATATAACATAAAAATACCCATTTGGGCTGTGAGTTGGCAATGAGGCTTATATGGCTATATTGACATTAGAATGAGACAATATTGTATCAATTGGTGAGCAATAGTTACCAGTCCCGTTAGGAAACTCTATCTCTCCTGTCTGTGGAAGTCCTTAAGACAAGGTCCTTTATCTGAGCACTGTACTCCCCTAATGCCAGGTAGTATTCCTTTTTCTCCTCTCAATGGGGGACAGGCTCCAGGTATGGGTGTCCACCGAAGGTTTCCCTAAGGTTTCCCAAGTCCACACAGAGATTTGTAATCCAATGGTAATCCGGGTATCTGGTGATTGCGGGGCTAGGCGGGCTCCAAAACGCGTTTCTCCGCCTCTATTGTATCGGCGGCTTCCTCAGCTGGATGCCCCCTGCCTCTCACTGCCGATTTTTATAGTGTTTGTATTCGCGGGTTACCCGCGAATACAAACACTATAAAAATCGGCAGTGAGAGGCAGGGGGCATCCAGCTGAGGAAGCCGCCGATACAATAGAGGTGGAGAAACGCGTTTTGGAGCCCGCCTAGCCCCGCAATCACCAGATACCCGGATTACCATTGGATTACAAATCTCTGTGTGGACTTGGGAAACCTTAGGGAAACCTTCGGTGGACACCCATACCTGGAGCCTGTCCCCCATTGAGAGGAGAAAAAGGAATACTACCTGGCATTAGGGGAGTACAGTGCTCAGATAAAGGACCTTGTCTTAAGGACTTCCACAGACAGGAGAGATAGAGTTTCCTAACGGGACTGGTAACTATTGCTCACCAATTGATACAATATTGTCTCATTCTAATGTCAATATAGCCATATAAGCCTCATTGCCAACTCACAGCCCAAATGGGTATTTTTATGTTATATGTTGTATGTCTTGTGTGTCTTATTTGAGTGTAATTGATTGTATATGCGCATGTTTTACTATGAATTTTTATTAAAAGAAGAAAAATTGATTTACCTTTAAAATCGTGTGTCTATGGTATAGTGATTGGAGCAAGCGCCCCTTGGTGGTGATATTTATTATCACCACACACCATTATCTGCTTTGTTCATACAGAGGTACACAATCCCTCAGTTTGTGTGGCAGCAGCTCCATTCAATTGTAATATTGGGAATATTGTGAGATCTGATTCCACTAATTTAACACCAGCGCTACTAGGTGACTTGCTCACCAACTTTCTATTAATTTCATGATTTTGATTGGGAGTCTGAAATGAGACAAAATACATCCAATTCTATAATGAATCCAATTTTACATTTACAATATTTTATTATCTATTTCAATACAAGTAGCACATGCATGTCCAAACTATGGCCCTCCAGCTGTTGTGAAACTACAAGTCCCATCATGCCTTGCCACATTTTTGCTATTAGGGAATGCTAAAACTATGGCAAGGCATACTGGGATGTGTAGTTTCACAACAGCGGGAGGGCCACAGTTTGGACATGCCTGAAGTAGCATATCTAATATTTTAAAATCAGAAAATCAGGTATCTAGAAACATAAGGAAACCAGAGAGAAATGAAGTGTATAAAACTAATGGTTATACTATACAAAATGATAGAATCATGATGCCCTTAATCAGCTGCAGCACTGAAGCATTCATTTACAAAATATTTTTAAGGTAAATTTCAGTAGCATAATAGGACACAGAAAGTGACAATTTTTTATAGTTTATTATAGTAATTTTTATTTTTTGAATAGTTCTCTTTCATCTGGAAACACTTGACAATCTATATACTTTTCTACTACAAAATTAAGAAATAGCAAAATAGAAAAAACGAATACTACCCCTTTAAGTTGTAGACATATTTATTTGTACATATTTATCTTAAGATTTCTTCTCAAGCCCTGAATCAAATTTTTAGCTGAATTATTGCTCATTTAATGCAGAGCCAGTTTTTTACAGTTACAAATTACATAATCTAAAAGTGTTATAACCACAGCTTCATTTATCTGACTTTATTGCCTTTCATTTCTGAAAATAATTTACAGCTTGCTTTCTGACATTTAAATTAAGTGGGTGCACTAATTCTTGTGCATAACAATAATGAATTAATAAGCTTTTTGCTGCTAAGCCAGGAAGTCTTAATTATTATGCACACTACAGTAAAATCACTATTTGGTTGCTAAATGTAGCTTTATCTGTTTTTGTTCTAAATGACAGGGCAGCCACCATGAATAAAAACAGCCATTGTAAGTTAAAAATGACAAATAAAAATTAGATTAACACAATGGGTTCCGTTGTTAGAGGTATTTTATTATGCTAATTCTATGCACCTTTGTTTCTATAATAAAGTGAAATCTAGATGGTCTATGCATGAAAAGCGGATCTCTCTCTCTCTCTCTCTCTCTCTCTCTCTCTCTCTCTCTATATATATATATATATATGGATAATAGCCTGGCACTCTCCTTGTTAAAGGTCTCTGTGGTCCGGTGCTCTCTGTCCCTTTGGGGAGAGGTATATGCTGCAACGAATAGGCACTCTGGACACTTTCAACATTCAGTCAAATAGAAAATAAGACACAGCTCACACTAGCTGCAGTTGTCAACGTTTCGGGTTACTACCCATGTCTTGATAAAAGGTAGTAACCCGAAACATTGACAACTGCAGCTAGTGTGAGCTGTGTCTTATTTTCTATTTGACTGAATGTTGAAAGTGTCCAGAGTGCCTATTCGTTGCAGCATATATATATATATATATATATATATATATATATATATATATCCAAAAAAATACACGTCACTCTGGGTCTGGTGTCAAACAACAAAAGTTTTTACTGCGTATTGTCTACGCCGTTTCGGGCTGAGCCTGAAGACGTTACGCAGTCAAAACTTTTGTTGTTTGACACCAGACCCGGAGTGACGTGTATTTTTTTGGATATACATGTTGGTGAACTCTCGCCCTCTGCACGGGCACCCGGGCAAGTAAATTGGCTGCACCTGTCAGCGGAGGAGCTGCCGGACTCCACAAACAGTGTATATATATATATATATATATATATATATATATATATATAAAACCAAATATAATATTTTGGCTGAAGTTTTCAGGAATGGTGTATAGAACTATAGTTTTATGTTCTCCAGATTAAAAAAACAGAATAATGTTGAAAGGGCTAATAAAGTTCTGTTTAAATTAATTAGATCATGTCATACACTGGTTTTAGTTGTGTTCTATAGGGCTCATGTAGTGTTGAACATACTTTTGGAATATTTTCCTTTAAAAAATATTAATTTTCTACTGCTTATATGCACTAAAAATGTGTAAGCATATGTCCATATATAGATTTTGTTGCATCTTACACTTACGATTAACTGATCCTGCCCTTAAAGTAACATCCCTTGACATGTCTAACCCTCCGGAACAGTGGTTCCCAAACTTTTTTAACCCCTTCAGTGGCACTCCAGAGAATTTTCCAGGGTTTCCTCCAGTGCGAGACTGGCAAGTCCAGAAAAAGTCTCAGGAGTGTCACTATTGCCGGGCAGCGCCGCTGAGCTGAGCGCTGAGATTAGCACCACACTTAGCTTTGGTAGCTGCCCGGCTCCTGCTGCGTGCTACCCAGACCCAGGGATGCAGTAGTGGAGGTTTTTTAGGGAGGGCTCCCCAGAAAAAACTCACCCAGTGGGAAAAACTCCCTAAAAAAAAAACCACCACTGAAGGGGTTAAATCACGACACCCTACATTGTCATTAACTTTTTGATGGCACCCTTAGACCAAAAGTTTCTTAATTCAGAAAAAATATTATATTAAGTACAGTGAATTGGGTTTATATGACATTCTGAGGACTAGATATGGGAAGAGAACATTATATGTTTCTGTTTGTCCATATATTTTAGGATTGGAAGTACAAATAGTGGTTTTGTCTATAAAATTGACCATAAATAATATGAAATGGTCCTGCACTACCAACTCAAGGCACCCATGCAAGTGTCCTGTGGCACCGCTGGTTTCCACGGCACACAGTTTGGGAACCACTGTTCTGGAAGCTTAAAGTACTAGGAGTACAGAAATGGGAAACTCTGAAATTACACTTTCTACAGTATCTCCATTTGGGAGATTCAATTAATTAGGTTTTATCTTTATGGTAGTTAACCTTTCAAGGGGTGTACACACATGCAGATTTTGACTAATGGACAATTTTGACTAAGCAATTTTGACTAAGCAATTTTGGGAGAGATTTTGGCTAGATGCACTGGAGATTTTGACTAAGCGATTTTGTCTAAGCAATGATAGTCTATGATCTAGTCAAAATTTTCTTGCGTGCACAGTCAAACTATGCTAAGCAATTTCTGCTAGACAATATTGACCAAGCAGGAGAAAAATAGGGAGATTTTGGCTAACCTTCTAGGAGATTTTGACTATCTAGTCAAAATCTCCTGTTAAAAGATCTCCATGTGTACACCCCTTTAATTACCAAATTGCATAGTCTCTTTGGGCCTTATTTTGGTTCATTCTTTCTGACAAAATCCTTCTTAGATGGGCAAAACCATGTGCACTGCAGGTGGGGCAGATGTAACATGTGCAGAGAGAATTAGATTTGGGTGGGGTTTTACTTCAAAGTGAGATCTATATTGCAGTGTAAAAATAAAGCAGTCAGTATTTTCCCTGCACAAAAACAAAATTACTCACCCAAATCTAATTCTCTCTGCACATGTTACATCTGCCCCCCCTGCAGTGCACATGGTTTTGTCCATCTAAGAAGGATTTTGTCAGAAAGAATGAACCAAAATAAGGCCCTATGTTAGGTAATTAACTAGTTCTCTTGAAATAAGTGACACATAGCACCTTTGTATTGGAGTATGGTGCAACTAGTGGCACCCTCTAGTCTCTGTGCCATTGGTAATGGATATCTGATTATAATGTCTAAAACAAAGTAGTTCCACCAGTTCATCATATAGATACATTTCTTCTGTTTGCAGAAGTCCATTAACATGCCCCATGCTGCCCGCACTACATATTATTGGGCCTTATTTTAGTTCACTCTTTCTGACAAAATCCTTCTTAGATGGACAAAACCATGTGCACTGCAGGGGGACAGATGTAAAATGTGCAGAGAGAATTAGATTTGGGTGAGTTATTTTGTTTCTGTGCAGGGTAAATACTGGCTGCTTTATTTTTACACTGCAATATAGATCTCACTTTGAAGTAAAACCCCACCCAAATCTAATTCTCTCTGCACAAGTTACATCTGCCTCACCTGCAGTGCACATGGTTTTGTCCATCTAAGAAGAAATTTGGCAGAAAGAGTGAACCAAAATAAGGCCCATTGTCATGATCCAAAAAATTATTTTCACTGTTTTTGGTTGCCATTATCCTCTTTAGAAAAAATAATTAGGTCATTTGTATTGCAAGTTAATAATGTAATGTAGCATGCAATATGTTTTTAATTCAGTTACATCTTCATGCAGAATACACCTTCCTTTTGTTATCTTTCTCTGCTTTTAAACGGTGGCAAAGTCCTCTCTTTCTTTTGTTTCAGTTCAAAGTGAATGGCCGGGATCCCGGGATTTCGGGATTAGACTGCACATGCACAGTTTAATGCCGGGCAGTATCTGAGCACCCACCGCTCAGACATTGCCCGGCTTCTCCCGTCCCCAGCTGTGTGTCTCTGCACAGCATGATGTGGTCAGAGGTCAAGCTGAGCATGCCACACACCTGCTCCACCCACCTGTCTCCCATCTGCCCAGCTCCAAGCTGGACTGCCCGTCTGCCCACTTGTTTTCTTCACCGCCTGTCTGGCCTCCGCACCGCCCATCTGGCTCCCTCACTGACCCCCTGCCTGGCTCCTGCCCGTTCAGTTTCCGAACCCGCCCGGCTCCTGGCCGCAGCGGCATATGGTAAATAAATATGCTGTGCTGGGCCATTTTTTTATGCTAGTTCTAGTATCTGTTCTGTCATTACAAAACTTGTAAAAACTATGCATTACTAAATGGCAATATTAGTAAACACGTCAATATAGACCTGTGTAGCAAACCACACAATCGAAATGACAAAAAATGGCACTGTCTTGATCTCCAAAAAATTTTTATGATGTCATTGATAATGGTTCCAATTTGTGGTTTAAGCTCAGTACACACCTTTATGATTTTTATGACAACCCTTTATGACTTTCATTAATTTAGCATTTTTCTTTATTTGCCAAAAATTCTAGAACTAGTTTTATTTTATAGTACCAGACAGAATCAATGTTACACTATCTACTATCAAGCGTACAATTATTTAATATTGCTGTATTTAAGAAATGTGTCTTAATCATTTTGAGTGGATGATGGTCTAAGATGTGTGTGTGTATATATATATATATATATATCAAAATAAAATACAAAATCCCTAAATTCCTAGATTTGTGCTAAATGAATAGGTCACTAATAACACTAGGTCCCATACTAGAGGAACCCCCAAAATCAAAATATTCACACAATAGTGTTTTACAGCGCCCATGTAACAAAAGGTTATTCCAGTCTTTCCTTTTTCTATATACCCATAATCAACAAAGACTTTTTTCTTATATGTAAAACATTTATTAAAATACAGACATTAAAACCAAACTTTTCTTGGAAATATCTTGTATTAGGAGTGTTTTCTTTAGATTATTGATCACAACAAGTATCCAACGCATTTCGTCTCTTTATGAGACTTCATCAGGGGTGTAACACTTTTTATACAAATCTTTCATTCATAAGAATTCAACTGAATTAACTTTCATGGGGTCGCAATAGATTTTTCAACCGCAGATATTCAGGATATAAGGGTATAACGTTGCTGTAGTTGTTAGTTTAAACTTGTAATCAACAAGTATCGCTTTCCAAGTAAATTTTCATTCTTCTTTGAATTAATAATTAATGACAACCATTTTTAAATTGGCTGTAATACCACCACTTTATTGTGGTGGGATTACAAAAAAGTAGAAAGAACCTTATATTGAGGGGACTCTTTTATCTTTTACCCTCCAAGGGGATGTATGGTCTCTTTTTCTTTAAATAGCTTGGATCAGGATAAAAAGATTGCTCCTTAATAGGGAGACCCACAGACGTACATTACGTAAGAAACATCAGCCCAATCATACCCGCGAAAGGGAATGGGTACAAATACACGCTGCTTACTTGACAGCGGACACTGGTGAACAAGCTCACAGGCTAAACGCGGGTCCAGGGACAGGCAAGACCGTCACGGAGGGGGCATGTTTGGTGCTGGAAGCAGAAATCATGAAGCTTATAAACGCTAAGTAGAAATATTTGGGCAGCTATCTTTGCCATATTATGCTGTAATGATTTCAGAACCCTGCATTTGCATAGGGCTGCAGACCTGTAAATATCATGCTAAAATTGTAGATTTCAAAACCTTGCAAATGTAGAGGGCTGTAAATTCCTATTTGATCTGAGATAGCTAGTAAGATATCAATTATATATATGATATAAATTGTGGGGAATAAGGGGAACACTAAAAAGTGTATATTTTGAATATTTTAACAGAAAAATACATGCCATCCAGTATAACTCCCTACTTAGGGATTGAACTTTTCTATACCTAAGGGACTCTCATTGCGTTCAGTACCAGATTGATCCCCTGCGCTGGTTATACCAACAGGGGTGATACTGGGCCTGGACTTCAACAGCAGATCCCTATTTTTCTTTCTTCTACTGATCTCAAAACTTGGTCTCAGTTATAATCACCCCCTCATTCGGTCCGTTCATTGTATTAAGTACACACGGCTGGAAAGTAGGAATGATCTGAGATCCAATGAGATCAGCTATTTTCACTATTCTTGTCTGTCTCTACCTCTCCAAGGAATTTTCCTTAGCTCCTCAGATATTTAGATAGCACCATACAACTATTTGCAATTGTGCTTATGAAATACCGCAGAACTATATGCTGTGGTAACCCTTCTGTGACAGTCACCTGATTACTATCCACGATATTTCGCCGAATTTTAATCATAATTTTTTCACGTGTGTATACATACACATATTCTATTTATATTTTTATTATACTTTGTCACTTCAATAAATTTCAGCCAGGCTATCCCAATGCCTCATGGGAGAATATCCCAACATTGATGTTACGTTTAACTGAGGTTTGTGCACTAGTGCACCAGGGAGAAGGGAGTGGGAGGTCAGGCATGAGCCTGTGGCCGTGACCGCTGTTTAGGACGGCCACGGCGAACCCTACACTCTCTCTGTTGAGCCCCTCGGACAGATGGTAAACCCCTGCAGATGCTAGTCTTCACCTGTTGCCGCCGCGTCCGAAGGAGCGAGTTATGCCCGCTCCAACCCCAATGCAGCTAGGTTTATGTACGGTCAAAGAGCTTGCAATCGTCAGAGGTGGGCACAAAAGGAAAA
Source organism: Crinia signifera (assembly GCF_055691185.1). Lineage (NCBI taxonomy): Eukaryota > Metazoa > Chordata > Amphibia > Anura > Myobatrachidae > Crinia > Crinia signifera. The sequence continues at coordinate 169,335,592 of NC_139217.1, forward strand.
GACTAACTACCGGGCCTAAGCTGATAATAACCACTATCTGCCGGCACCAGGCCAAGCACGGGATCGCGACCCAGTCGCAAACACCAGAGAGAGTAAAGGGAATCTCCACGGTAACACAACAGGAGAGGGAGTGAATTCCCAAAACAGTAATACTCGGAAAAGCCCTGCCTACAGAAAGACTAAAAGAGAATGAATAACATAGGAAGTAGAACCTGGTAACCACCAGGAGGGGTGACAGGCAAGACCCACGGCGGGGAAGAGGCCTGAACCCTCAAAATAAAACAAACAGGCAGGTAGCCAGACAGGTGATACAATGGTCAGCAGACTGTTGGAGAATAAAGAAATATATACTGGCTCCACTGGAGCACTTACATGACTTGGGAAGGATATAGTGGATCCGAAGGCAACAGCTGGAAAAATGCCTGAACCAATATGCACAATAAGCACCAACCAGGAACTGGGTCTGAAGGCAGTACACCAGGGAGACAGCAGGCACACTGGAGAGCCTCTGCCAGGAAGACCAGGAAGCTGATAAACACTGGAGACCAGAGACAGCTGGGTAGAGCTATAACCGGCGTCTGTGTGCAGCAGACGTCAGCTTTTTATTTGAATAAGGCGCCCCTTCACTGAGGCTGGCGTCTGACATCGCCAGGCGCCGGGTGGAAGTCCGGGTGCATTGCCTAGCAACGCCCCGACGCCCGGCGTCAGATTGCGGCCTGGGACGTTGCCTAGTGACGTCCCCCGGCCTGCCATTGTGCACGCCCCCCGCCGACCGTCCGGAATCCCCAGTATCCGGACGGCGGCTGCTGGGACATAGCCGGGCGGTGTTCCTGGCGCTGCTGCGCTGCCCCCGCACCACCGTTCGCCCGGAATCCATGGCACCCGGGCGACGGTGTCTGACAATTGAGACCATTCTTGATCCTGGCTGACACAATTAAAAAATTTGGTGCTAATCTTTGGTACCATTTTTTGTACCCTTTCACTTTTAATATACAATTGTGCATATAAAAATTATAAAAATATTGTTTTGGCAACCCCCCTTCTTCTCTCTCCCATGAACGGTGACATTAGTGACAGGAATTGTGACGGTGAGTGTAGGTTCCTACTTTTAATGTATATCATTAAAGACTAATTGATTTTATAAGCTGTGCCCCGACAGAGAGTCATCTTTTTTCTTCTTGGGTATGAGTGTACTAGTTTATGACTCGCGGGAGCACCACCAACTAGAGATATTGTTTGGATGTGGCCGGTCCACATATTTTGAGTAAGTTGGTTTAAGATGAGGAACAATTACGCAAGAGTCTGTGCTCGTCTCCCCCTCTTCCCCAGTGCTCCTTAATAGGGCCAGTGCATGTGTGCTCTCCAGTGTCCAAATAGCAAGTGTCTTGCTATTTGGACACTGGAGAGCACACCTGCACTGGCCTAATTATGGACATGGACTCTCTATTAGTGTACCACGGCCCCTCGCTTGGCTTGCTGCACTCACCATGCTTTGGGCACTATTATATTATCCCTCCATGCCATAGTGGATGGTAGATTATGAAATAGTGCCTGTCGGCACAAGTCGGCTCAAAAGATATTGAAAAACTCCTGCTGACCTCTTGACTGTTGACCTTCCCATTGATGACCTAATACTTGTGTTGAACTTCTGCCCTGTCGACCTTAGCCATGTCGACCCATTTCATCTGTCAACCTAAGCCCTGTTGACCTTTAGTGGTTGACCTAATGTATGTTTACCTACATAGTGTCAACTTATATATACCATGCAGAGTTTGCACTACATGCAAACTGGGCTGTTTCCAACCATATAATGGTCTCCGCATAGCTCTGTAGTTGCTGTGCTCCATAAAACGTGTTATAGCTCCTTTAGTGGCAGAGGTACACATATCAATAAATGTCTCATATCACTTAATTACAGTTTAAATGTTTGTTTTAATAAATCTTTCCTTTTTTGCTATGCAGAAAATATAGTTAACCAGTAAAATAGAAAAAAATATATGGTACTATGCACTAAATAAATGCAATTTGGAACATAATACGAAATGAAAATATAAATTAAAATATGATTTAAAAGTCTGTATTGCTGATTTAAAAGTAAAAAAAAGTTGATGGTATATTATAATAGACTAAGGGGGTGATTCAGGTTAATTTAGAACGGGCAAATTTGGCCCCGTTCCGATGGAGGGGGGTTTGCGCATGGGCGTATTTGTGCATGTGCAGAGCCCCTCTGCGAACGCCTTCGGCGAGTATCACACTTGTCGAGGTGGTCAACTAGGCAGGGGAGGGAGGTGGCGGCTTGAGGGGAATGCCCAGCGGTTTTTAGATGTTCCCATGTAAAAACTGGGCGTTCCCCTGGGAAAGCAGGTGTGGAAGACGTGTGAGAAATTCTCCAAACACTAACAGTAAGATAAAATCTCCATCATTTCCAATAAAAATGGTTTAGATAGATGATACCTCGTTGCCCTCTGGTCTCCTGTAGCTCTGCGTCATGGTGAAGCCCCCAGTTGAAAAAGTCCATGAGAAATAATAATTTTCCTTTAGACCCCAGTTCCAGATTTTACCTCTCTTACTGTATATATTTATTTTACTGTACATTGATATGGGTCCCCAAACCAGTATGGCCCCTATTGCTATTAGCACTAAACCCACCGCCCAGGGGTGTGTATGTGTGTGTGCATGTGTGTGCTGGATGTCCCTAAGGTTGGGAACACTTTTTTCTTTGCACTCACCTATTCCCTGGGAGTTCCAGGGCTGTTTTTTACAAGTCTACAGTAACATTGACAGAAGCACTAGTCTGGTTAGTATTATGGGAGGTGGGGGACCCTATATTTTTATTTTTTCCCCATTTTATTATCCATGAAACAGAAGTTGTATTATCACTTATATTGCATCCCATGTACCCATTCATTTCCGAGTGAGTTACGTATTCCGACACAATTTTGGTGACTTCAGAAACAGGGTATATCTGGCTACTGGGATGTTTGACAATCAGGATGGTATTGCATTGTGATTATTCTGGTTGGTTTCCAGGGACTTAGGGCCTTATTTTGGTTGATTGCACAGAGGAGCGATATTTTTCCTGCTGCGCATTTCTGCGCATGTGCATACGCTGGGTGCAAGCAGAAATGCGCAAACTACTAGTTCGCCATCCCGTTCGCACCTAGCAGTGCGGGCGGGTGGTCCCACGTGGCGGCGATGAGCTGCATCCATGGGAATGCCGACTGTTTCATGGGTGTTACCATGAAAATACTGGGCATTCCCATGGAAATTAGGCAGTAAAGTGGCTGCCAGGAGCGGGCAGCAGACGTCACCAAATGTCAGCTGCCCGCCAGGGCCGGTGCTAGGGTGACCGGCGCCCTCCTGCAAACCATAAATTTTGCGCCCTTTCACATTGCCATTGCAACAAGCTGCAGCCCGATTGTGGGAGCGTATGCAACATGCGATCCTATGGAGGATCTTGGGTGCATGTACATGTATGCATACACCATCTCAGTGCTGTGTCCGCAAAATGTTGCAGGCAATAAAGGTGCCCATACATGCTGCGAGAATCGCATACGTTATGTGCTAGATCGCATGGCATGCATGCAATGTGTGTGATCCTAAAGCAGTACAAAAAGTATGTGCAGCACATACTTTTTGTACTGTGTGATGCCCGCAGGAGCGCAAATCGCATCGCATGCTGCTATTGCAGTGTGTATGGCCACCTTTAGGCACATAACGCAGCCCATTATTTAAAAAGTGTCTAAATTAATATTTAAAAAAATCTACAATTATTAAAAAATTGTTATAAACATGTAGAATAAAAGACTCAGGCAGGACGCTGAGGACGCCATTACACCCATCTCCTGACTGAGGGGGAAAGGAGGGGAGAGAAGGAGGAGATGGAAGAAGAGGAGAGGAGATAGAGGGGGCGGAGTGTTGAGGACTGGCAGTGGCACTGGCACAGTACACTGAGAAGAGGGAAGGAAGGGCGGCGCTTCTGCCTGTTCATCATTTGTTTGAGAGCTGAAAGGCGCAGGGAGCAATGGGTAGAGGGTGGATGTCATCCAGGCATTCACAGACAGCGCTTCATGCCTCAGCACAAGTGTCCATGAGGAAGAGGGGGCAGGTCGCAGGAGGAGGACAGTGTGTGCATGGTGCAGGGAGCAGCTCTTTATACTGCCGCCCACCAGCTGTCAGACAGACGCTGCGGGCAGTGTGCAGGAGGCAGTGACAGTGAGGGCTGAGGCAGCTTTAGCAGAGCAGGGAGGGAGACAGTGCCTTTTCAGCATGGCGCCTCCCTGCTTTGCAGGAGCTGCTGAGTGGGTAGCGCCGGCCCTGCTGCCCGCCCTCTTCCCATACAGGGAACATGCAAAGCTAAGACACCAGAGAGTGTCTTAGTTTTGTGTGTATCTTCCAAATAACTTGATGGTCGACGATCATCGAATGATTTGGCCCCTGCACCCAAGGCTGCAAATGGATGTTTATGCAATACATCCATTCGCAGCCATGCGGGGAACTCAACGAGCGAGAGGGGGGGGGGGGGGCAGGCGGCTGTGAGAGCGGCGGACGGCATTTGCAGCATTGCGTGTGGACCAGAATAAGGTCCTTAGTCTATATCCACATTCTAATACCTGAAACTCTGAAAATTCACAAGGATGATGCCAGTTTTGCTAAATAAATGATTATTAAATTCACTCCGTGATGATGACCAGCTTGACTGATTTTCACAGATGCAACAAAAATCAACTATGTTCTGCTGAAACAGTTTAGTATCAAGGGGTTAATATTCTGTGCAATGCTAAACATATATGTATTTAATGCTATGTGGCTGAAAGTCATAAAAATGAATCCCATTACTCCAAATTACAACAATTAAAGTGCTCACCCATATTGAGAATGAAGCCTCCAAATAATTCAGAAATCGGTTTCTAGCATTAAATGGGGAATTACCTTGATAAATGATGTTGCTCATGTCTTAAAGGAAAGTGGACCAAAACTTTGATAAACGACTCCTCCAGCCTTTACATTAGAGTGATTCACATTCTCACCCATAGGGGTCATTTGTCAAGTTGTCAGGAATCCCATATGTTGAAACTATCATTACATTTATTTGTTTTTATTTTGTGTTTTCTTTTGTATCACAAGGTTAATATAATCATATACACAATGAATATATATTTAGAAATGTAAATGCCTACAATTTGGTCCACCATTCTTATTTGGCCTAAATTAGATATTTTTAACATAATCTTTGTTATTTGTCATATACAAAAATAGTTTATACTCGATAAACTTTAGATTTAAATCCATTTCTATGTGTATTAAATGGGGTTGGGTTGCGTCAGCCTTACCCTAAATGCCCCCACAACCTTCCCCTCCTGCAATCTTCCCCTCCTGCTGTTTAACCCCCCTGCAATTTACCTCTTATCCACCAGCTGCGTCACCCTAATAATGTTGATATTTCACATGTTGACATTCTGTTAAAACTGTCGACATAGTGTTATATTATGAAAGTGATATGAATGAATGCCTCAACACATACCTAAACGGTGTGATGAGTCATTAATTAATTAAGTATTCAACCAGCACTAGCAGCAGCACTCGTGCAGGGATTCTGATCTACTGACATTGTGAATCTGCTTTCAAAGATGCTTCACCTGCAGTTGTCCTTCTCTCCATCCCCATCCCTGCTCTCATTGGCCAGATATAGAGTGTCCTGCACTGAAGATGGAATTATGAGATAGAGATACCTTTGCTCCCCCCCAAATCTGTTTCTCCTCCCCCTTCCCACATTTCTGTTTATGCACCCTCCCCACATATGTGTATATTTTGTGTTTATAGACATGATTTTTTATCTGCAGCCTTAACTAAATGGGACCCCATCCTTGACCTTTGTGTTGAGACACATATACTGTAGATCTGGTCATGTTCAGTGGATTATTCTGCCCTTGTAATTTATTATTTATTCAATATGGTTGAAAAAATGCTTAAATACTTAATTCTGAAGGAGATTGTACTTCTTTATTAACAAACCAGTTTTACATAGACATGTTACATTCAGCATGTGTAGTGTGTCTTTGGGTATTGCCGTGGTGACTCCAGAGGTGGTGAGTGCAGCTCAGTTCAAAATTCAGATAGGGGAGGCACACCAACTGACACCCAAACACTGCAAAACATCACTGGCTGGGACTCACTGGCAGTTAGTGTGTCTCCCCTATTTGAATTCTATACTGGGCAGCAGTCACACCTTTGGAACTGACATTGACCTGTAATGTTTACCTTATATAGGAAATATAATGGTTTTACACTTTTTTAAATTTGAATTTATATAACAAATGTGAGCAATACTTTTGAATTTAGCAGATATTTTAAACATCGCTCACAGAGATGTTGGCACTCAAAGGGTTAAACAAGCTTTCTTGTGTGCAGTCAGTATTATTCAGTGGGCAGAGGAACTAAAAGCCTATTCTCCCATGCAAAAGTGGAATGTCAGGAAATATAATATTGTGCTTAAAATTTGTCTACCCTGTAACAGCATTCTCCCTTTTATTGTTAATTTCCTTTTATTGGGATGTCATTGCCCCAATTTTGATGAGCACTGCTGTAGTGGGACATTTATTTGGGTACTTGTGTATTTTGGCGGCGCCCCCGATGTCCGTCGTACGACGAACAGATCGCATCGCATCGCATGCCATGCACCCGATGGCATACGATGCGATGCAACGCGATTTTGACCCCCTATACGACCAAAAATCGTATAAGCACCCTAAAGGGTGCTTTTGAGCACTCAAATGGGTGCTTACAATGTTAAATGCACCCCCACGCCACTCCCCCACTATAAACGTGAACCCGAAGCGTGGCGAGTGCAGCGAGCCCGCGAGGGGCGGCGGTACGCGTCCTACGACCTTTTCATACCCCCACTATCCACGTCGGCGTGGAGTTGAGAATAGAATAGTGTGGCGAACGCAGCGAGCCACCGAGCCCGAAGCGTGGCGAGCGCAGCGAGCCCCGCGAGGGGACGCGGATACCTTCACAGGTAAACGCGTCCCTTCGTGGGCTTCACAGGTATCCGCGTCCCCTCGCGGGGCTCGCTGCGCTCGCCACGCTTCGGGCTCGGTGGCTCGCTGCGTTCGCCACACTATTCTATTCTCAACTCCACGCCGACGTGGATAGTGGGGGTATGAAAAGGTCGTAGGACGCGTACCGTCGCCCCTCGCGGGCTCGCTGCGCTAGCCACGCTTCGGGTTCACGTTTATAGTGGGGGGGTGGCGTGGGGGTGCATTTAACATTGTAAGCACCCATTTGGGTGCTTAACATTGTATAAGCACCCATTAGGGTGCTTATACAATGTTTAATCGCATCGCATCGTATGGCATTGTATGCCATGTACAATGGCATACAATTTCAAAATTGTATGCCATCGTGCACTATCGTACGATATCGCGTCGCATCGCATACCATCGTATGCGTTATGGTATGCGATGCGATGGGCGCCGCCAAAATACACAAGTACCTTTATTTGTTATGTTATATCGAGTTGGACTCGATACACATTAGCGCCAGGTTATTTCTGTTAGTTTAGGTCAGGCATGTCCAAACTGTTGAAACTAAACGTCCCATCATGCCTTGCCACAGTTTTGCTATTAGAGAATGCTAAAACTATGTCAAGGACTGATGGGATGTGTAGTTTCACAACAGCCGGAGAGCCACAGCTTGGACATGCCTGGTTTAGGTAATTTAATAGTAGGAAAGAGAAGCAAGGAATTAATGGAATAGATTACCCAATACCAAGGAGCAACCAAAGAAAAAATCCCGAATCTCTATTGAGTCCAAATAAATGAGAAGCCAATCAGGAGTGATTTCTTGCACTGCTCAGGCATAGATAGTTCATTTGAAATCGATGAAACAAGGTAGTATTTTTAGGTATGGTGAGCAGCGAATGAAGTACAACTGAAAGTGATATGTAATCGATTTCATTCCTTATTAAATAGACTTCTTTAAATTCCAAATTGTTCAGCTGACCATGAAGGACTTTCAGGAACTAGGAGGCACATTTACTAAAACGTCTAAATATGGAAATAGGTGATATTGCCCATAGCACAGCTTCTGTCTGTCATTTCTCTATTGCATCCTAGAAATGATAGACAGAATCTGATTTGAGCAACATTAAGGGTGATATACTTGCATCTCTCCATAGGCATTAATGGTATGTTTCTGAGCTTATATCTTCCTTTCGCCTAAAGAGCTGGACAGAGGAGAAATAAGGTTAAATTAATGGCTCTATGCTAACATAAATGGTCTAAAAATCGGATTTATAATAGTAAAACAGGCTGCTTTATAGATAATAGACCATGTTATTATTAGTCACATTAATTACCTAATCAGCTAAAAAGACTAACAAAAGATAATGTCACCAAGGTTTATGTAAAATCCATGTAAATACTATGTAAACACATGCAGGCCATAATCATCAATATCTGAGAAAACATTCAGCAGGCTCTGTATTATTTAACATTACTGCATCCATTTTATCATTACAGAGCTTCATGTCAAGCGGGAGGAGAGAAGTGATTAACGGGATTCATCTTCCAAGATGGTTCATTGCTCCTCCCCTCTGTTAACCTTTAATATATTCATTGCCTTATTTTCATACATGTTGATTGAATAGAGCTCCATCTTGGAAGTACTGCGATTGTCACCCAAAGTAAATGTAAAATCTTTATTCTCACCAATGTCTAAATCATTGTTTTCCAGCGGTGCAGATCATGTGGCACAGATTATTAATAGCCCTGGTCTCTACACCACTTGACACAGCGCTCCAGCTGTCATTCTGCTCTCTGGCTCATATGATTCTTACACTGGTGGAGTGCCAGGCTCAGGCCTGTTCCATCAGTCAATGTCACCCACAAACCAGTGATGAATAGCTCGGCTGTCGTTGTGGCAAGGTCTGGGCGCTCATTCACACACGTCTGACTTTTACCAACTTCTATACACACCAGCTGAGACCTGTCCCTGCTGATACAGGCCGGGCTGACCTGAAAACAATCCATCCCCCTTCTTGATTAGTTAAAAATGAAACAAATCCTAATGCGATCATGTCACTAATTATGCATTTAATTCAGTTATAAGGAGCTAATGGCTCCCTCAGTGACAGCTTTTACTGCTAAAAGGCAATTCATTCCTGAAACTGAGAAATCTAATTACACAAAATGCTTTGTTCTAATCTTTTCAGAGAATAATCTTATTTGTAGACATTAACATCCCAGATGCTGCTGCTGTTTGTCCATTATGACAGTGTTTGTCCTGAATAATGTATAAATAGCTCTTTCTGGACAGTTGCATGTCACTAAATCAATACAATTTGCTGCCTTCTGTTACATTAAGTCGGCATCGGCAAGCTGGAGAAAATTAACCTTTTTTTTGTTTTTTTGCTCACAAGCCTTCAGAATGAGGAATGAGACACATGCCAAAAGATGACTGTCATTCACTCTGACACAAGTTGTTTAAAAGTTAATAAAAAGAGTGCAATAAATGAATATGCAATTTACTTAAAGTCACATAAACCTACAAATTATATTTATTACAGGGAATATCTAATCTTAATAATCTTACTTACTCTGTCTCTGCTGGTTGAGGGGCAGATTTATTAAGCTTGGAGAAGAGATAAACTGGAGATAAAGCGGAGAAAAGGTAAAAGGAGATAAAGCACCAGCCAATCAGCTGTGTTTGAAAAAGACAGTTGGGAGTTGATTGGCTGGTGCTTTATCTCCTTTTACCCTTTCTCCGCTTTATCTCCAGTTTATCTCTTCTCCAAGCTTAATAAATCTGCCCCTATGTCTGGAAGTTCTGTGTATGCTCTTTGTCATATTTTCAGACTGAATGATAACATACATTTCTTTTCTAATTATGTGACACCAAAATGATTGTATAATAAAAGGATTATCACATCTCAGTTGACCAACAGCAGATTTTTCATAGGCTAATATGGGGAGGTTGGTGTGTGCTAAATTGATGTCTGCTGACTTACTTGCATCAGTAGATAATGAAATACACTAGAATATCAGAGTTTGTTCAAGGCCCCCCTAGTCAAAAAGTTTTTTACGGATAAATTAAAAAATAAAGTCAATTATGCTTAACTGTCAACCTCAGGTTCAGTTATGTGGAGGGGAACATAGCTGTGGTTGTAATTGTCCATACATTTTATGATTGGCAGCTACTAGCACCAGTTTTGCCTATCACTTTGAGCATAAATAATTTGTTTTAGTCAAGGACCCCCAACCCGAGGCACCCTTGCAAACATCCCGAGGCAAACAGTTTGGGAACCATTGCATTAGACCCTGGTTACCAAACTTTCTTGAATCATGGCACCCTATTTTATCAGCATTTTTCATGGCACCCCCAGGATATTATATCTTTTTTTATATATAAAATTCGAAATAAGTATTAAATTAAGTAAATTGTGTCTACCTGTCATCCTAATGAGGTATGCAAATTTGGCAGGCGACTTTGAGTAGATAGTCAAGATCAAAATTGTTTACAGGTGGAAGATCACAAATCAAGCACCTCATAACTCTTTAGCTGCCAAATCCACAGAAAATAGTCCATATAAATATTACAGCACTTAATTATGTTTCTGATATCCGTTGGGAAATAAAAGAATGATACTCTAATACCAAAGTGTCCAAAGTAACAAATAAAAATTGTTATGTGGTGTTGTCTCATTACTTGTGTATATTCATAACAGGGTGGTATATCCTTTTATCTGATGTATCAATTGCTTGCATGTGTCCTGTACGAGGACATGGCGGGCACAGGGCTGTCGCCACCACTAGGCAACTTTAGGCATTTGCCTTTGGGCACTGGCCACAGGAGGGCGGCACTTTGTCGCAAGGCAGCAGTGGCTGCACCCCCCGTGAAGCCAGGTGAACAGATGAGTGGTGCCCGCATCCCTTGCTGTGGAGATCGGGTCTGAGGCAGCCGCACCCCCCTGTGGAGCGTGTGAGCGGTGGGGCGGCCGTGAGTCACCCTCTACCCTGGAGCCAGGCAAGCGGCGCCCACCCTCCCCCCCCATGGACTGGGTCAGAGCGGGTGAGCGGCAGGGAGATGGTGTGGGGGGGTAGGGGGTTGTCCATGTTGCTGACATAGCTTGCACCAGCCCAGGGCATGCAACTGACATCTGGTGATGTCAGCTGCCCACCCCTTGCACCCGCGTCATCTGCACCCGCATCATAATGAAACGCTGCGTCATCATGAACGCCATGAGTGCAAGCCCTGTCCCGCTACATACCCCCCAAAAAACTGTTTTGTGTGAGCAGCCGATGAACACTCTATTCACCATGGCCTCGTTCACAGCACATGCACATGCGTAGAAATGCGACTGCACAGAAGAAAAACATCTTGCTCCTGTGAGAATTTCTATCAGAGTGCATGAACCAGAATAAGGTCCTTTGTTTCATTCAGGAACATTAAATTACGTATATCACATTTTGGCTCCACCATGTAACAAAATGTTTTATTTTGTTTTCTTTCTTAGTCACATTAGATACAAAAGATTCTATTTAACTGCCTCAGGAGGAGGGGGGGGGGGAGTTATAAGGTTGTCTGTCCACACGCTGATACCTGTATTGCCTCACAGTCTGTAGACCTTAAGTTGATCCAGTTTTATACAGCAAAATTAATACAATGGAAGTATACATTGGGTGGAATGTATGGGGAGAATTACGAGAGTAGTATGTAAATATGCACCGAAGTCCCAAATACGACATACATTACTGATTGACTGGCCTGCGACCTTTCTGAAGAGAGTCCAAGATTGATGCCCAGATTATAGAAATATCTTAGATTGAATATCTTCGTTGAGGGTGTTTATGTATCTCTCCCATTTCTTACGGAATCAAAACTCGCCAGAACAAGATAATGCAGGTAAATATTTGCGATCATAAAACATTTGCTGCATTGTCATTTTATGTAAATCACCTATCATAGGACTGGTCTTAGCTATCCAGTGTTTTTAAATACATTTTTTAGAGATTGTGAATAGAATGGTAAGTAAGGATATTACCTCCTTGTGCTGAGCCATGCCTGCAAAGACAAGCTTTGGGGTGTGGAGTTATGTTAACATGAAGTTGAAAATTTATAAATGCAAATAGTTTGTTCCAATAGCTCCTAATTTTGTATTAGTCCCAGAAGCAGTGAAACAGGGAAGCAGCGACCTTACCACACTTTGGGCATCGTACTTCATCCCTAGGAGTGAAGTGGACTCTGACATTGGGGGACATGTATGCTCTATGGAGGGACTCCGCATAGTGGTGGTAAAGTCTTTCAATAGATCCTCCCAGGAGATAATCATCTCTACATCATGATGCCATCTGTCTGCAAGCTTAACCATATATGTAATGGAGGGTATGTTGACTATGAAGGTGTAAATGTGTTTAAGTTTACAGGCCTAGGTTTCCCACTTCCTGAGGACCTTTAGGATCCCATCAATGGGTTGAGAATGAATGTGGGGGAGATGTAATAAATTCACATAGTGTCGTGCTTTAAGATACATGTAAAAATTGGAATTTGGTAATGTGTACCTCTCCCGCAGGTCACTGAACAGAATGATCTCGCCTCCAGGGTCAAAAATTTGATTGGCTGTGGACAGGCCTCTCCACTGGAGGAATATGGCATTATGTAGCGAGGGAATAAAAGATGGGTTGCCCCACAGGGGTACATAAGTAGTAGCAGTATGGCTTCCTTTTAGTTTTTTATTGAACGGCATCCAGATAGAATAGGTGTCATGAAACAGTGGATGGTGTAGGATTCCTGGCGGTATGAGATTCTTTTTGGTATGTAAAAGGGCTCCCGGCGAATATGGGTGAAAAACACAGTGATCTAGGGCAGAGTCTGTGTAATTGCTTAGCCCCAAGATCCAATCTGCAGCATATCTGGTTAAGATGGATATAGAGTACGTGTATTTGTCATGAATCCCCATGCCCCCCTCCTCTCTGGTCATTGCTAGCTTGGAGAAAGCTATATTAGGCTTTTTCCCCTGCCAAATAAAACGCAACATAGCTTTACTTATTCTGTGGTTATTGGCCTTGGTTATAAGAAATGGCAACAACTGCATTATATAAAATATCTTGGGAAATAGGATAGATTTCAGAACTGTTATCCACCCCATCAAAGATAAGGGAAGGTCAAGCCATCCGTCTAGCTTCGTGATGAGACTGTCTATCTTTTTTGTAAAATTTTGTGGGTACATAGCTGACGGGGATTTGGGTCTCAATTATCCAAGGTATTTAAAGTGATCCTGAGTGATACTGAGATGTGTGGTTTTAGTTAGGGTAGAAAGGACCTCTTGTGGGATATTGAGGGGTAGAAGTTCAGACTTTGTTACATTTATTTTATAGCCCACTCTGCAGCCAAATAGTGAAATTAGTCTTAGGATTTCAGGTATAGAGGCTAGAGGGTCCGACATGAAGAGAAGCATGTCGTCGGCAAACAAAGCCACTTTTAGTTCTGTGCCACCGATATTCAAACCCTTATATCTGCCTCAACATCATTGCCAAGGGCTCTAAAGCTATGGCAAACAACATAGGCGAGAGGGGACATCCCTGTCTTGTGCCTTTCTCTATGGTAAAGGGGTCTGAAAGGAACCCGTTGCATGCTATTTGGGTTTGTGGGTTATGGTAGAGCATGCGTATTATATTGATGAAGCCATTGGGAAAATTGAATCTACATAGGGTCTCACAGAGGTGGGGCCACTCAATGAGGTCAAAGGCCTTCTCTGCATCTAGAGAAAGCACTGCGCCTTGGGCCGGAGGTGAGGAGGCCTGTGATGCTGTCAATACTGTGATGACCTTCCGTACATTGACCACCGAGTGCCTCCCTGCTATGAACCCCGTCTGACCAGGGTGAATTATCTGGGGTATTATGATTTTAAGTCTATTCGCTATAATTTTAGCCAATAACTTGTAATTCAAGTTTAATGAAGATATTGGTAAATAGGAGCTTAGAAGGGAAAGGTCCCTGTCTGGTTTAGGGAGTATTTTTAGACTTGCGGAGTTGAAATGTAATGAGGGTGTGTGTCCAAGGAGTATGCTGTTAAATGCCCTAGTCAACACGGGAGTAAGTGTGGGAGCCAGTAATTTGTAAAATTCTCCATTATAGCCACCCAGGCCAGGGGCCTTGTTAGGTTTTAAACTTTTTATCGCCTTTGAGACTTCGGCCTCTGTTATAGCCAAGATTAGCGAGTTAGACATCTCATCTGACAGGGTCGGATAACTGAGGGAACCCATTCAGGTGAAGGAGGGCAGGGGGCAGGTTCCCCCCGAAGAAGTAGGATCAAGTCTTGTGGGAAGAGAGGAGGAGTACAAGGTTTTATAAAATTGTTGCATAGTTTGAGCAATTTGGGTGTTTGATAGGGTTATAGAACCATCTGCTTTGCAGAGAGGGTGGACTATAGCGGGTTTGTATGAACCTTTGAGGAGGTTGGACAATAGGGAGCCCACTTTGTTACCAAAACGGTAGAATTTATAGTTCACAGAGAAGAGGTATCTGTCACCCATATCCGCCAAGTACTCGTCAAAGTGTGTCTTAGCCAGTAGGTATAACTGTTTTGACCCAGGGGAGGGGGAAGCTTTAGAATTCTGGAAAGCTGACGTTAGGGTCGTTTGTAGCAATAAGTATTTTTTCGAGTAATTTTTATTTGCGGCTGCTGTGAAGGAGAATATAGATCCCCGTATAACTGTCTTCAACGCCATCCAAAATAGGGATGGATTGGAGGCCGCCATATCTGAATTATCTGCACAGTAGTTCTGGATTTTTGACGCCAGGAGGTCTTGAAATTTTTGAGATTTGCAAAATCTAGATGGAAATCTCCACAATTTCTTGGTTCCAGGTTCATCTACAATCTGTAAGTGGGTTGTTATCATTGTGTGATCCAAGATAACTATTAGTGCTATGTTGGATCGTGTTGAAAGGGGGAAAATGCTATGTGATAGAAAAATGTAGTCTATGTGGGAAAGTGACCCGTGGGCTGAGGACAGACACGTATAGTCTGTATCCAGGGGATGATGCGCTCTCCAGACATCTATTAAATGGAGGGAGTCTTGCACTAACTTTAAGCCAAGCTTCGGTAGTGAGGGTGGGGTCCCTCTGTTTGTGGACCTGTCTAAAGTTGAGGAAGCAATAATGTTGAAGTCACCCCCTATAATAAGATTATCGCCCACATATGGGGTAAGTAGGGCCAAGATAAAGCAAAAAAAGTGTTTTGGGTGAGGGAGCATATATGTTTGCTAGTGTATACTTTTTGCCAGCTATGCAGACCAATGCCACCACTTACCTTCCATTTATATCTGTCAGGATGGCTGACGTCTCCAGGGAAAGCGATCGTTTAGCCAAAACCACCACGCCGTGGGCCTTTGAAATTTGCAGCCCAACATCTGCAATTTCAATGGTTCAGTGGGAGTTAAATGAGTTTCCTGCAAGAAAGCCAGTTCAATGTTTTTTTATTTAGATAAAGTAGAATTTTCCTGCTTTTGGCAGGGGAGTTTATGCCTCCTCCATTCCAGGAGCATATGGTAAGGTCAGGCATAGCTCAGCACAATAGTGAAACAGCGAGCCCGGGCCGTAGCTGTGGGTCCGGAAACATTTTTTCCCCATAAAATTTATATACACACGTTGAACAATAGCAGTGCGCAATAGAAATCCGAATTGGAGGGGGGGGGGGAGGATTGGGGAAGGGTAGAGTAGAGAGAGAGATAGAATAAACAGAGATGAATAGAACACATAGCAACATCCAAAACATATCTAAAGATGCCCTAAGGAAGATCCTCCTAGAACAGACTTCCATGTACTTTTCAACTAAGCACTCCAGGGCAAGATTGAATGACCGGCATCTCTCTCCGGCTGCCCGCCTCACAGGGTAGGGGGGGGGGTGACAACACAAATTACAGGAACGTAGGACCCATAGTGGCTCGCTTGCTGAGGGGGGAATAGGTAGGTATGTCCGCCAGCAGTAGGGTAGGTACGCAGGAGAGTGTAGACATAGCGCTTTGTTCATCCGCAAAGTAATCTATCAAAACGTGTTGGTTGGTCGGGAGGAACCAAGGCGAGTTCAGCCAATCATATAGGAAGTCTCTCAATCACTTCGTCTGGCCGCAAGAGGAGATTGAAGAAAGGGGATGTAGAAGTAGGTGGTCACATCTTGCCAGGGTAACCTGGGGAGGTGCCAATTCTGAATCTCAATAACGATCCAGGTGGTGAGGGTGGTACCTGTATTATAAAACTGTCGGCATCGGTGTCCCTGCAGTGCTGGAGCGGGCAGGGGTGTCCGTGCCGCGGGAGTACCTGCGGCGCTGTCACTGTGTATAAAGCTGCTGTCGGCGGCGGCGGGGTCCCTGCAGTGAATAGAGAATAACTAGCGCTATGCGGCGGCGCGGGAAGCGCTTCTGATTTTTAAAACACTTGCCGCACGCTGATTGGCTGAATCTCAGCCAATCAGCATGCGGCAAGTGTTTTCAAACCCAGAAGCGCTTCCCGCGCCTCCGCAAAGCGCTAGTTATTCTCTATTCACTGCAGGGACCCCGCTTTATACACAGTGACAGCGCCGCAGGTACCCCCACGGCACGGACACCCCTGCCCGCTCCAGCACTTGCCCGCTACAGCACTGCAGGGACGCCGATGCCGCCAGCTATATGCACATGCTGGTGGTGAGGGGCGAATTGCCGCCCTCCAGGTGCCAGCGCCCTAGGCAAATGCCTAGAGCTGCCTAGTGGTTGTGCCGGCCCTGGTCCTTCCCAAGCTAGGTCTTTAATTTTCCTGGAGGCTGACCATATTTCGAACTTATGGAGGTAATTCAAACACTTGAAAAGAGTTACTCTAGTATGCGGTCTAAAGGGGGTGGACGGCCCACTCTGTACCCTTTCTACCACCATATCTTGACACGCGGCTTCTATATGAAGTAATGAGGGTAGGGTGTTGCGCACAAAATGGGACAGAGCCGGCCCTTTAATATACTTAGGCAGGCCAACCAATCTGATGTTATTTCTTCGTGACCTGTTCTCCTGGTCCTCCACTCTATTCCAAAGCTGATAATTTTCAGTATTCAGCTTTTTTAAATCTCTCTGCATGTCAGAAACATCATAGGTGACATCCCCTATCTGCTGTTCATTTACATTTACTTTGTGTGTGAGCTGCTGCAATTGTTGTGTAATGCCTGACACTGCCTTACTTAACAAGGGAGCCATAGCTGGATTAATGGCCTCCACCACTTCCTGGTATGTAACAGGGGCCTCAGGGCCCTGACTCACATGACTCCTGGGTTGTGTGTCTCCTCCTGCAGCTTTCTTCTGTGCAGGGAGATCCCGTCACCATTATCAGCTGGTGCCATGTCTTCTGCTGCCCTCCGGTGTTCTGAACATGGCGGTTGGGCTTGCTGGGAGGTGTGGTGAGCCGGTGGTCCCGGCGGGTTCAAATAGCATTCCATAAGGTCAGCGGGTGTTGCGAAGGGGAGCGGGTATCTGTCCGCGGCAATAGAGGCTCCAGGAGCCGTGTAAATCTCTCTTAGGGTGAGGCGGGAGACTGAGCTATGTGAAGGAGCTCCTCTCTCCATCAAGCCGGAACCGGAAGTCTCGGCCTCACCTACAATTAACACCATTTGGGGAGGACTAACATCATATCCAGCAACTATTACCACCAAAAGCATCACTCCACTCCAATTTACCAGCCTAAAGGCATCAAGGGTGACTATAAAATTATTACCGGAATAACACAGCACAGAGTCATGCATTTATGACATTTTTTAATCTTCACAAATTTCTATGTAATATATTGTTTATTTTAATATTATCATCAGTTATTAAATGCGATAAGATTTTATTACTGCATGCAGACTTGAAAGTCATTAATTTAGCGCAACCAACTCTTGTTCCTTTTGTATGTATCCTGTTAGTCACTTTTCTTTTTACTCTTGTCTCTTATATTTATGTATTGCGAATTGCCATGTAGTGAGCCCAAGATGGTTGCTTAGTTTGGTACTTTCTTGTGAACTATACACAATGCATGATACTGATGAATTAGCAAGGACCTTTCCTTGTATTTGTTATCACTCCAATTATGTGTCTTTTCCAGGCATTGTCTACTCAGTCTACTGGTGTCCAGTGCTATCTTATGTAATGCACCTGAAATAGCTGCCTCCCCTGGATATGTTGTCGGTAAGATGAATAATCTTTGATATTTGATAATTGATAACCCAAAATGGCTGCTGTATCTATGAATTATATTCATGGTTTCTGTACTTTATGCAAATCTCAACCTCTGTGTATGCAAAAGGTAACTTTTGTAAAGTGCCTTGAGTCCTATTGTAGAAAATTTCCATATAAATAAATCATCAGCCTCTTTTTTATAAACTTTATTTATTCAATTTGAAGCATTCAGTTTACATTGATTTACGTGTTGTATAAGTAATACATATCCTTTATAACAGTTATACATTTCCCTTATGACATGTTCAAATAAAGAAAATCATCTTTTACATCATCTTGTTTCCTTATTCTTGTATGTGGTGCGGTCCCCTACACATTTTTATCTCACCCCCCCTTACATTCCTATATATTAATAGAATTGTCTTGAGACACTATTCTTGTTTTGTACCACTTTGCTATTTGAAAACATTTTCTCAAATGTATCTTTATTGTTATGGGTTGGGTTTCCATAAAACTTTCTCATGTTTCAAAGAGTTATTTAACTCTCTTTTCTTTTTGTAACGTTGCCTCCACCCACTCCATCCAAAATATATAAAATATCGGTACTTATGTATTATCTGGACTCCCATGTTAAATGCACCCCATTTTTTCATACCCCTACTATCCAAATACGCATGGAGTTGATTTTATATGGTGTGGCGAGCGCAGCGAGCCACCGTGCCCGAAGCGTGGCGAGCGCAGCGAGCCCCGCGAGGGGACACGGTCTCATAAGAAAAACGGGAGCCCAGATATTACATAAGTACCAAAATATCTTCTCTTTAAATAATTTCTTTGCGGGAGCTGACCTGTCTATCAACATGTAGAGTATGCTTTTCCTTGCGGCTGCTGATATTGCTAACAACAATTTTTTTGTGCCTTTCACAGTCTTGATTTCTTTCGCTATTAACCCAAAAATTGCCCATTCAGTGGATATTGGGTAGGTATTAGCTAGTAAATTGATAGCGAATTGCCATACTTCTGTCCAAAACTTTTTAATACAAACACACTGCCACAGGCAGTGAAACAGGACTGCCCCTGACTTATTACATTTTATGCATTTATGTTCTGCTGATAGCCCCATGTTAAACCTTCTTTTGGGAGATAAGTATGTCTGATGAAAAATATTGTAAAACATTTCCATATACATTATAGCAGGAAGGGTTCTAACGTATTCCTCCAAAGTTTGAAGGAGTTTTTCTATTGTTAACAGTGGAAATTTTTTGTTCCATTTTATTATTACAGTTTTTATCTTGGTGTAGTCTAATGGTTGCTATATAAGTTTATAGTGGGTTGAAATAATTTTATTGTCTGCAATCTGCTGTTTTAATAATGTATCAAGCGGGTTAGTCAATTCTTTCATGGTTAGTTGTTGGAGTACCAAACTTGTATAGTGCTGGGCTTGGAGGAATGAGATATTTTGCATGGTAAAGGCCCCGCATTTCTTTACAGCCTGTGTGTATGTTAGGGGTTTGCCTGAAGTTCTTTATATAAAGTGTTCCACTTGGATTGTACCTATTTGTTTCCAGTTCGGGAAAGGGAACCCTGCTTTACCTCCTGAAACTCTGTGTTTTGTTTATACATTAAAAACTGTGATTTGTGTGGGTTTATAGGAAGCCTCTTTCGTAATATGAACCATAACCGTCTCGTTGACATGAGTATTGGATTGTTTGCTATATATAGATCTATTTTTGAATTTTCTAAATGTAGGAAATTGATCAAATGTATGTCTCCTAATAGTCCTTGCTCCAGTGGTGTGTTGGTATAGACATCTGGCTGTATCCAGTCTCTAAGATGTCACATTGAGGAAGTTAAAGCCTCCATTATTTCTCCTTTGTTACATCTTGATAAGGCTAATTTTTGCTGTCTTGTCTTTTCAAAAAAAGTAATGGAAGAGCTTATTTATTTCCAGCGTATCTCTCTGTGTCAGCAATAGGGGTAAGTTTTGGAGGGGGAATAGTAATCTTGGTAATATTATCATTCTTAATAGATTTACTCTGCCCATATACAGTATGATAGGTTTAGGTGTTTCCATCCCTGTATTTCATTTCTTAATTGATTTATAGTGTTGTTATTATTATTTATTGAGTGTAATAATGATATGTTTTTTGGGAGATAAACCCAAATACACTATTCCCACTTTAGGTTTATCTCTTGAGCCCAGTTGGGTTTAGGACATTTAGGGTGAAATTTACTAAGATGTGAAATACACTTCACAGGTCATGTTGCTATGGGCAACCAATCACATCCTGTCTACTATCTTCTAGAGGGTGGTAAATAAATAAGAAGTAGCTTCTGATTGGTTGCCCTTAGCAACATGACCTGTGAAGTGTATTTCACATCTTAGTAAATTTCACCCTTAGTCTCAAGGGTCATTGCTGTTGATTTCTCAAAATTGACCCCAAATCTTGATTGACTAACTATTTTTTACATTTTTTCCATAAGGGGTTTTAGTGCTTCTACTGGGTTTTCTATATACAGGAGTATGTTGTCTGCAAAGGCAGATATTTTGATAGTTTGTAATCCTACTTGAATACCCTTTAGCGTTGGCCAGGTTTATATTATTCGTAACATAGGGTTCAGGATTAAATTAAAGAGAAGTCTTCTTCTTCTTCTTCTTCTTCTTCTTCTTCTTCTTCTTCTTCTTCTTCTTCTTCTTCTTCTTCTTCTTCTTATTATTATTATTATTATTCAGGAATATACCAACCATATATCATGACATTATTGCCGGTACTTATGTAATATCTGGGCTCCCGTTTTTTTTATGAGACCGCGTCCCCTCGCGAGGCTCGCTGCGCTCGCCACGCTTCGGGCACGGTGGCTCGCTGCGCTCGCCACACTATATAAAATCAACTCCATGCATAGTTGGATAGTAGGGGTATGAAAAAATGGGGTGCATTTAACATGGGAGCCCAGATAATACATAAGTACCTTATTGCCTTGCATTAATCTTTTATATATATATTGTCTCCCTATCATTGATCACATATTACTCAGAGATATTGATTAATTCTCATAATTTTTCCAGAAACCCCTTTCATTTGGATTGTCACCTATTTTCATGATCTTAACCTACAAAACTCGCACCTTTTCCTGTGCTTTATCTAAACTAACCTTTCACCCTCTCCTTGCCATTGTATTACTTTCCATAACCTCTGATCTGATGTACCTAATCAGGCCTCACTTCTGCCTCTTTACCTTTGAGAGCATGTTATAGAAATAAAATAAAGACAGCTTCAAGTAAAATGTAATTTTTTTACTCTGCATTATAAAATAGAGAATTGAAACCTTTTTACCGACTGTCGTAGAACACACCTGCCCTTTGATGGGCCACATACTATACTACTACTGGGGAAAAATGTAAGGGAGACTGAAAGACATAAGGGGAGAAAGAGAGGGAGAGAGGGGTACGGAGAGAAAGAGACAAGATTAGGAGGGTGTAGTATAGGGGTCCGACAGTCGGGATCCTGACAGTCATTATCCTGACATCAGGATCTCGACTGGCCGGACCCAGACAACATGGGGAGCGCAACAAAGCCCATTACGGGCTCGCTGTGCTCCCCACGCTGCGGGCATGGTGGCTCGCTACGCGAGCCACCTATTCTATTCTCCCTCTATGGGGGTCATGGACCCCCATGAGGGAAAGTAGCCAACGGCCATCAGGAACCCGGCTGTCTGTGTTTTGACAGTCGAGATCCCGACGTCGGGTGAATGCCTGTCGGGATCCCGACTGTCGGGACCCCGTCCGGCACCCAGATTAGGACTCTTGCCAGTAAGCTATGCATTGCCAGGTCCTCAGCACCAGCAAATCTCTGGTGTACACAGTAACCATTATTACATTATAGGATCCCTGCCAGGGCTCGGGTCTCAGGTGTTCCCGGCTGTGGCAGCAGTGGCCCAGTGGAGGATGCTGGGAACTGCAACACGGAAGGCTTTAAGTAAGGACAGTTCATATGAGTATCACTAGCACTGCAGGCACAGCTAGGTGGGGGAGTTGATGATACTCGAGTCTAACACCACCGATGGTTTTCACCAGGGACCCCCGCAAGGAGGTTTGGACTCCGCTGTGTTCGGTGGCGAGGTCGCAGCTCTCTGATCTGAGTTCCCCACAGCTAACTGGCCAGTCACAGGAGATGGACAGTGACTAGTGGCAGTGAGCTTGGAGCTTGGTCTGTGCTGGCCTGGGAGGCCGGAGAGATGACAGTGTCTTGGGAGCCGATGAATAGTCGACGGCCTGGGAGCCAACACATATGGTTGACGGCCTGGAAGCCGGAACAGCACTGTAGATGGCCTAGGAGCTGGAAGGAGTGTTGATGACCTAGATGTCGACACAGCACTGTAGACAACTTGTGAACCGGATGGAGTGTTGACGACCTGTGAGTTGACATGGCACTGTAGACGGCCTGGGATCCGGAGGGATATTGATGACCTGGGAGTCGACGGAAGCTTGTTAACGACCTGGGAGTCAACACGGGAGTTGAGGGCCTGGGAGCCGACACTGCTGTTGATGACCTGGGAGTTGACAGGAGCTTGTTGATGACCTGGGAGTCGGCACGGGAGATATAGGAAATGCAGAGTAGACACCTGTGATGACTTGGGAGTCGTAGATGATATGGCCCTTTAAGAGCAGCAGCAAATTCTGCTAAAGGATGCTGTAGTGCTCTATCCTCTTCCCTTGGGAGCTGGAGATGGTAGACAGCGAGGAAGGTAACCTGGCAGGTGAGGAAAGCCAGGGAGCTTGATAGCCAGGGAGCCAGGGAGCTTGATATTCAGCAGCAGATGACAGCAGCAGATTACACAGGGTTTGGCACAGGGTAACCACAGGGACTCTGAACAGGATCCTGGATCCTTGGAACACTGAGGACTGGATACACACAGGGATCAGTCAAGTTGTTCAAGGCAGGAAAATGGGCCAGAGGCCTCAGCTATATCCCCCCTGCTGGTCTGTGATTGGCTGCAAGCCGCAGCAGCAATTAATTCCAGGAAGTACCTGTGCACACCTTTGGTCACATGGGTCAGTGCACAGGTCAGAGTATCAAGGTCACATGGAAAGCATTGGACAACAGAGTCATATGATTGCAGGTGTCATGGCGGCACCCATGTGGCATGGGCCCGGCCCATGACATGGCAGTTAGGTGCTGCTTGGCTGGTTGTTTATTACTCTCCATTTATTATATATACATTTTGATGTTTAGTACATCTGTCCCCCTGGCTGATACACATTAAGAGTTACTTTGCCTGAGCTCTCCACATCTGTCTGCTTGCAGTGTTAATAGTATATTAAATTGGCCTTTCTGATCATTTGGGTAATGATCATGGCTAAAAATCCTGACTAGAGTATTGCGTTCTGCATTTGATCAACCACATACTATACGGCCTTGGATGAGATCCCTCCTTCTTGTCTGCTCATCTTATTCCACAGCACCTCATAGAGATAAAACATAGATACATTTATGCTGCTAAGTTTACATAAAATCTTCACATTGCTTGAACTGCCACCTCTGCATTGTTCATTGCTTGCAACCATACAGTACCATATGGTACCATGCCACTGGAATCCTTCCCCAGAGCACTAAAAGGAAGTGTATACTCAGTTAATGTGACATTGGGAATCCCCTTCTGCAAACTTACTACACATAATTAACAATGGAAGTTTTACATTATTCTTATTTGTCTTACAAAACAGTGCTTGTAATAAGGAACACCTGTTCTCTAGTATCTTTCTTAGGAATTTTTATCTTTTGATCTTTTGATTAGTAAAAGACACACAGGGAACAGTAAGATATATGACCCACACCACGGCCAATATTTTTAACTGCTGCTGATGAACAAGTTAAGCATGCACACTGAACGCTGTTGGTAAATGATATTGTTCTGTGACGTCACAAGACCCCTAAACCTAGACTATATAGGCAAAATTGACCTCTACGTTCAACTTATCGATGCATGGGATTGTGCAACATTAATGCTATTGAGTGTACACACTACCTGTTTGTTTTAAATATATTGCTCAGAAAGGCCTTTCTGAGTGACATCTGTTAAAAAATTGTGTAGTGTGTATGGCGCTTAAGAGGGTTCCAAATACAGCCAGTCCTTTTGGTATATTACAAGATAAAGGAAACCATGGGATCGTTATAGAATTGCATATCACCCAGGAATGATATTTTAATTCACTGATAGGGTAATCAGTGAATTAAAATATCATTCCTGGGTGATTCATAATAAAGCGTTTTACAGTACTGCTTCTATGGGCAGCCAAAACAGCTGTGGTATGTGCATGTGCAGCACCGAGGTTGATATTGTGCATGGGTCTGTTCCGGTCCCTGTCATCTGCATTGTACAGGCACTGGGATTCTTGATTTGGATTCTATGGGCTTCAGCCGAAGCAGCCCATAGAAGCTGGGGGTATGAGCAGTGGAGGAACTTGTGAATGGTGGGATGGCCCCCGGCTGCAGGAATGGTGGTTCCACCTCTGGGGAGGAGCATGCGTAGAATCGAGTGACATTGTGCTGTGCCTGTGATATGCCTTGTACAGGTGCCAGGACTGTGGCGGGGTCTGGGAGGAGCAGCGGCTGAGTAGTGGTTGTGGTGTTGGGGTGCCTGCATCATGGCAGGAGGCAGCCCCTCTTCTACAATCAGGTATGAGCCACCCCTTGCAGTGAGCATAATAGGATAAGAGGATAAGAGAGAGAGTTTCTTACAGGCAGTCCTAGCATGCCACACAATCTTGTCCCATCACCCTTAGGCATTTGCCTAAAGCTACTTAATGAAAAAGCTGACCCTGCATGGGATATCCAGATGGCTAACAAATAATATCTGGTTTGACATCAAAAAGTCGACATGCACAACATTGCCAAAAGGTCGACACATTCAAAGGTCCACATGGAAAGGTCAACATGAAAAGCTCAACATGACTTTTTGGGGAACACTATTTTTGACTTTTTTGTACTTTACCATCCTTGTGACTCAAACTTGGAGCAGTATATAGGCCTAAAGTATGGCAAGCAAACCATGCAAGTGAATGTGGTACACTAATTGGAGGTCCTTGTACCCCCGTGTCAACATCGATACCAAAAACGTGAAAAACTCACATTGACCGTTTGCTCATGTTGACCTTTTTTCAACGTTAAACCTGTGCATTTCGACTTTTTGCTGTCAGCCTAATGACTATCTATCTAGAGATTGTCTGTGAAATATACCACACTCCTGCATGGGAGTCATGTGTATTCACGTACCAAAGAACATCAAAGGGACATTGGAAGTGTGGATCGGTCCATGTGATTTTATTTATTTTATTTATTAACAGTTTCTTATATACAGAAAAAAACAACATATAACGCGCTGGAAACAATATATATGAAATAATGCAAATATTTAATAGACTAAGAAAAATTATTTAAATGTACATATATTATATAACACTGGCCAGTGATAAAAAACAATTTCATAAAAACACAATTATTTGCAGACAAAATCCAGTGTGGTTAGTTCACCACCAATGGGGTATGAATATTCTATTTATCCCATGTAAAAGTGGGGAGTATTAATGGCTCCCTTATATATTTGATTTCGCCTGGCCAGACACAGTAAAAAGCATGAAGAAAAATATATATAAAAAAATAAAAATAAAAATAGGTAAAAAATTAGTGTGATATAAAAGTCCAAAGGGAGAGATCTCCCTGTACCTGCTCTAGGTGCACCGGTGCAGTATTGTTTGGTGGAGCTGTATTACAGCAATCTCCTTTTTACAAGTCACTGGAGATCCAGGTTCCGGGTTAAATGGCAGGTGGTGTAGTAACCAAAAACCAGGAGAGTTTGTGCAGGTAACAGGGCTCTTGTCTCTCTGGCACTCCGGAGATGAAAAAAGCTCAGTCAGAATTAGCGGTATGACGCGTTTCCCCGCCTCCTTAGGGGTTCGGCGGCTTCAGATAGTGAGCTCACTTGTAAAAAGGAGATTGCTGTAATACAGCTCCACCAAACAATACTGCACCGGTGCACCTAGAGCAGGTACAGGGAGATCTCTCCCTTTGGACTTTTATATCATACTAATTTTTTACCTATTTTTATTTTTATTTTTTTATATATATTTTTCTTCATGCTTTTTACTGTGTCTGGCAAGGCAAAATCAAATATATAAGGGAGCCATTAATACTCCCCACTTTTACATGGGATAAATAGAATATTCATACCCCATTGGTGGTGAACTAACCACACTGGATTTTGTCTGCAAATAATTGTGTTTTTATGAAATTGTTTTTTATCACTGGCCAGTGTTATATAATATATGTACATTTAAATAATTTTTCTTAGTCTATTAAATATTTGCATTATTTCATATATATTGTTTCCAGCGCGTTATATGTTTTTTTTTTCTGTATCTTTACTATTGGGAAATTGGCATTTCCTACAAATACGCTGCAGGAACCTACTGTGTGTGTTACCCCTATGGTTTTGGGACTCAGCAAACAGTAGTGTATATGGTCTACACCCCAATAATTAAAATAAGGACATAGTACGGTTTGGGTTTTAGCACCAATATATTTGTCTTGTCTTGGAGTTTCTTATATAGTCATGCTGTAGTCACGCACTGCTCTTCTGGAAACATTTTTGGCAGTATTCAATGACAAATTACGCTATGTGCAACAAATCCTGTTTAGGATTCGCCGCACATTTGCAGGGTTCTGGAGGGCTACAGCATTCGCTGTCAGCCCTCCCTGTTACCCTATTCAATGCCGCAGGGGCGCGCTGCTTCTGGCGGCGAACGCCGCAGGGAGCCAGGGGACGGCGGCAGGCAGGGAGATGTAGGCCTCACTGCCTGCCCCAGAATTTGTGGGGGAGAAGAAGGGCTCCCGGGGACACAGGCAGCAGAAGCTTCCCCTCCGGGAGAGCTGGTAGGGAGCTACTTCACTGGTCCCACTCGTTCATATTTAATGAGCGGGACCAGTGTGAAGTGAATATTTAATGAGTGGTTCCTGGCCCCCTGCTGGCGAATGTGTATAAAAAAAATGTAAAAAAAATGCACAGCACATGAATAAAAATAGCATGCCCCTTCACAGAAAAAAAAATCTGATTTTTTGACACCAAAAAAAAACCTTTTATTTTAAAAGATCACTTTCCAGTTCACCCTAAAACGGTGATCATGGCGAAAAGCATGCTGAAAGCAGTTCTCCATCCTAGCATTGAACACACTCTGCGAATCCCAGTGAAAACCCCATTGAAATACACCAGCAAATTGCAGCGAGCATGAAACGGAGGACTGGCCGGCATTCACTGTTTTCTTTGGGCGACAGTGAACATTGAATAGGGTGAATCAGATTTTCAGTGAAAAAGATTCACAGCAAGGAGTGAAAACAGCCCGATTCGCCCAAAAAAACGGTGAATCGGGATCATTGAATACTGCCCTTTGGATGGGCACGATATCTTTATGGGGCCCTTTAGGACATGCTAGGCCCAAGGCAGGCGCCTAGGTTGTATTGTGGAAATCCGCCTCTGCCCCTGGTAATGAGGACAAAATTGCCACACCCCCTAAAAATATAAAAAATAGATTTCCTGGCTTTGCAAAGTGGCAACAGTAGCTGCAATGAAGATGAACAGGGGCACCAGTGACCCCTTATACAATGTAATAATTTCCACCTGCCCTTTTGGCACCCTGTCTTTTCCCACTGGTATTATTTGGCTTGTATTGATCCAGTCTACTCCAACAACTGATATACTGTTTTTATTTAAAAATGTTGTTTTATTATTATTAATAATAATAATACTAATATATTTGAATATCATGTATATTAAAATTTTGTCAACATTACAAGGTACAGATGTAGCTCCTGCCATCCTTGGCCGGGGCTCGCCAGTCCCTCCCCGCTGGTGAGCGCCGGCAGACAGGGGCTACACTAAAATGGGACGCGCGTGCGTCTCTCACGCACGCGCGTCCCAGTCTCTCAGCGGGGACGCTGCCTGTCCCTGCCCGTCTCCACTTCAGGGAGACGGGTAGGGTTAGGGGGATGCTTGGGGCAGCGAGGGGTACCTGCGGCGATGGGCGGCGGGGACCGGAGGCAGGCTCCGTTGCCAGGGGGCCTTCGAGCGTCTCGTGCACGCGCGCACCCTGGCGGGATGGTGGGGGCTGGCAAAATAATCGCCAGACCCTGCAAAGATGGCCTAAGCTCCATCTGTACATGCTTGTGTGATATCAACATTCCCACAATTACGTAGCCACTGTCTGTAATACTGTAAGTGTGGAAGCGAATGTGTTAACATTTATTTGAACATGGGTAAAAGCAATTGTACGATTTCTGAAATGGCATTAAATGACAAAGAGCTGAGGTAAAAGGTTGCATCCAAACAGAATCCCAGGCATCCATTAGGGCTACTTTAACAATACACTCTACATAAAGTCTTTCTCTGCTTGAATGGGCCCGTGTGGTCACACAGAAAAAGCAGCCTAGCAGCAGGGGCCGACTAACCACTCCTCCATCACTGTCAATAAGCAAAATGGAGAGACATATCATCTTCCTCACTGTTTCAGTGATTCTATAGCTCATTGCCTTCCCTTTGTTTCAGTAATAGATTTAATTAACTTACAATTAATCACAGAGAGTGATATTTAAAGCTCATCCCAGTAGAGTATAGAGTCACAGACCAAAGAATATATATATATATATGGCAGGCTTCAGTAATCAAGAGGTCATGCAAGATAGATGTTTATCACAGAGGAATAGAGGGGAAAGATACATTTATGTGTCTACTCTGCTCTCAATAACTGTTTTAAGATAATTGCTCTACTTCAAAATACAACCTTACAAAAGGGCTAACCATGCAGAAAAGAAGATAAATAGAATTTCTGAAGCAGACTGAAGAAGATAAATAATAGGGGTTTGGTGTAAAGACCTCACGTGACCAGAAACTCATGTGAAATCATTATTACATTTTCCTTGCAGCCTTTAAATGCCCTTTCTGGAAATAGGGGTTAAGTTGCTGTATAAGTCATGCAGAAAACTGGTTTCTGAGCTATTTTTGAAAAATTGCTCTGAAAAAGCTATATTCAGTGATAACATTGTGGGAAGGCATTTTTACGTGTGCTTTGTCCTAGACTGTTTCTGTTACGGTTAGTAATGTGCGCCAATCCCCTTATATTTGGTTTGCTTTGGGATCTGTTTTAACCAGTTTTTTGGTTTGGTTTGCCAAAATCGCGCTCATGGGTTTTGGTTTTTGACCTGTATTTTTTAATTAATACAAACAGCTAAAACCCCATACATGTTTATTTTTCCTACAGTATTAATAACCTCATTACCATTATTTAAAGTCTTTTTCACTAAAATTTGAACAACTCGCAGCTCACAATATTGTTCAGCAACATATTGTTGGCTGGCTGACTGGCTGGCTGGCTTAACTAAGAAACAGAGCAGCGGCACAAACACACAGCATTTATTACTATCTAAAAAATGTTTTGCAAATTATAAAATGTATTAGCAATTACCAATCAAACTAACCAAGTACTTTCATTAGAATACAATTCAGCACACAAATTTATAAAAAATTGTTGGCCTGATTTAGGACATGATTCCTTGGCATCGTAACTAAGCCTAAGTCTGAATAAGTCTGAATAAGGTTAAACTTACTAGAGGATCATTGTGACTAATTTTCATGACGTTCCTCTAAAACTGCAATGGCATGTCAGCAAATGCAGGAAGGAGATGATATGCATGTCCATCTGCATTTGCATTGCTATATATTGCATATGCTAAGCTGCTGCAAGAGGGTATATTAACAGTTAAAATACTAATAACGGGAAGTTTACAATTACATATATATATATATATATATATATATATATATATATATATATATACATACAAGACGATACAGCGTGCACACACTCTCTGCCTCATCCGCCAGGGTGCCCGCTCCAATGCAATGGTATATAGTTAGGAACAAGCTGCACACTCCGGACTTATCAGATGAAATAAATACAGCCAACAATATAGGTCCTTAGCGAAGTTTCGGGATTTTATTTCCCGTCCTCTGGCTTTTTACAAATGATCAACAAAACAAAATACAGATTACCTTAAATAACATCATGGTATCTGTTCGGCCGGTGTGTCCCTCCCCCGTCCCAGCGGCACTTCCTGTAGGTGTACCGAAAAAATCTCTCCCCATACTCCAATGACGTCAGAGAGGCCCGCTGCCTTGCAGATAACCAGGGCAGCCGAGAGGAATTCCGGGCCCTGGTAAAATTTTGGGGGCGTGGCCTAAGTGTGTGTGTTGTGGGAACCTCCCACACTTAGGCCACGCCCCCAAAATGTTTAGAGGAGGGTGAAAGAAAACTCTAAAAACTGTAATCTCAGAAGCAGCAGCAGCAGCACACACCTACAGCATGTGCTGTGCTGACAGCAGGCTCAGCATGACCTCTCACGCTGTCAGTGAGACACTCATGCTGAGCCTGCTGTCAGCACAGCACATGCTGTAGAAGTGTGTGCTACTGTTGCTACCCGGGAGGGATGGAGGGGGAAGGGAGGGGTCAGACCAGGGGCCCTGCGGGGCCCCTTCAGCAAGCGTGGGCCCAGGTAATTAGTACCCGCTCCCCCCCTCTCTCGGCTCCCCTGCAGATAACCATATTACAAATAAACCACACTGAAAGAAACAAAACACTAATGGTCTTGCCTATATAGGCTAATCCACATGGGCACTTTATTAGGTACACCACGTATGACGCGTCGTAGAGCATGTTAAGTTGTAATTGATGGTACATTTTTGCCCACTATGTGGGTGATAGAAGAATTTCCCTGTCATCATATGACTACATGTGGTGCTCCCTGTACACTTGTGGCACCCTAGTAGCCTCCTGGTAGGTCTTTTCAAATTTTGGAGTTGTTTGGCAACGTCTGTATGAACCACCCAGTCTCTTATGTTTTTTTGCCTCTGCGATAGCAGTGTCTCATCTTAGTCTGTTTTAAGCTTTTGAATTCTTTCTGTACAGCTGGCCAGTTGTCTCTCACCACTGTTCTCACAGTCCCTGATTCTACATTGTACTTTTGTACCCAGTTTAGTACTGGAGTTTGTACGTTCTCACTCTTTGCCTCTAGGGTTTTGCTGCGGGGTATCAAACCCACCTTATCTCTGGCTGTTTTAAGAGTGGTAGGATTATATCCTCTCTCTCTAAATTTAGAAGACATTAAATCTAAAGTTTCATTTAAAGCTTCAGGGTCACTTGTGATGCGTTTTGCCCGCAAAAATTGGGAGAACGGGAGGCTCTGTGTGGTCGAGGTGGGATGAAAGCTGTCTGCTCTCAAAATAGTATTCTTATCTGTAGGCTTAGTATAGACATATGTACTGATATTCCCTTCCTGTAGTCTAATACTGACATCAAGATACGCAATCTCCTCCAAATTCATATTATATGTATATTTGATCGGGCAATCAGCCCCATTAATTTCCTGCATCAGAATGTTGAATTCTTCGAAACTTCCTTGCCAGAATAATATCACATCATCGATGCATCGACGATAAAAAAATATTTTGTCCCGTACATCTCTATTGAGGAAGAAAAGTAAATCAATCTGTGCCATGCAGCCATTAGCGTATGTTGGCGAGACATGTGACCCCATTGACACACCTGTCTTCTGCAGGTAGTATTTACCATTAAAGATAAAAAAATTTCTTCTCAAAATGAATTCCAACAACAACATGAATAAATCCACATCAGGCCCCACATATAATGGATTATCTTTGATCAATCTACGGATGGCTGCCAGCCCCTCCGTGTGTGGTATATTAGTGTAGAGGCTGGTGATGTCCAGCGTCACCATCCAGGTGTTCGCAGGAACATCACTGGATCACAGGGGCTGGGTGATGTTTACATATACCTCACAAGCCGCGTAAGCCATAGAAGCATTTACTTGAAGGATAGTCCTTTAAATCTTCCTATTTGGCCGATCACAATTTGTAGATCCTTCCTTGTATACAATAAAATCAGCATTCAATCTATGTGTGTCCTCAATGGAAATATTATCTCTTGAATAGAAGGAAGTCTGCCTCTATAGATGATAATATCTTACATTAAATACTTAAGTCAGTGGTTCCCAAACTGTGTGCATGCCTCAAGACACATTTAGGGGTGCCCTGGGTTGGTGGTCCAGAACCAACTCAAATAATTAATGGTTATTTTTTTATGAGCAAAACCAGTGCTGGTGGCTGCCAATCATAAAATGTATACAAACAGAAGCAACTCCTGCCCTTTACCACATAACTGACCCTAAGAATCGCATATAAACCCAATCTAATTATTATTATTATTTTTTTGTCTTAGGGGTGCTGTGAAAAAATTCTGCCCTGCCCTTAAGTCCTGGTCATTAAAGGCACAGTAAGTTAATCAGAAGGTTGTCAATTACTTCTCTCAGAGAGGATGTCCAGTGAGATGGTGTTACTGCTTAAACGCGTTTTCGGAAAATGAGGTCCTTCATTAGAGTTTGATGAAGGCTCTATATTGTGTTTACACATGCTAAAATCAATAAGGTGGCGCAGTACTATCAGTAGTCTATCTGTAGAAACTTGGTACTATGACTAAAACAGTCAAAAATGGCTGCATCCACATGTTTTTTAACCATAGCAGATTTTTCGACTAGTCAAAAACATATATTCAAGTGGGATAAAGTGCAATTTTTCTGACTAGCCAAACAAACTGCACT
Source organism: Crinia signifera (assembly GCF_055691185.1). Classification (NCBI taxonomy): domain Eukaryota; kingdom Metazoa; phylum Chordata; class Amphibia; order Anura; family Myobatrachidae; genus Crinia; species Crinia signifera. The sequence goes on from NC_139217.1 coordinate 169,368,482, forward strand.
TAATTGAATACCACCCCCCCCCCCCCCCCCCCCTATGATGAAGGTTCTTTTCACTGCTGTCAAGGAAATGGCCCTGCTTCACTCTCAGTATTTTTAATGGAGGACAAATCTACAAGTGCCACAGAGAAAAATGGCCTCAGTTCAGTGGGGGACTGAAGCTCATATTGGTCCTGATACTCCATTTCTCCATCTTGCATAGAGAAAGTCAATGAGTGAGATAAAGAGAGTGAGCTGTAAAGTGTTCTGAGTGCATCGGTAATGGAGTTTGGGTATGCATTACACTAAGCGGTGGTCCATGTACTCAGATGCCGACATTGACACCAAAAAACTCATGTCGACCTTTTCATGTGTTGACCTTTTCCATGTTGACCGTTTGCTTATGTCAAACTTTTGTCACTATCGGACTACTGCAAGTCAAATTTTTGTAAATTTTGACCTAGTGTATGTCCAAGTTTTGTCAATGTCAACTTAGTGCATGTTGACCTTTCATGTCAACTTATTGACCAACTGTCTACCTAAGCTAATCCACAAGGATGCAAACATTTCTCTTCTAACACTGTATAATCTATAGAACTACAGTACTATATTCAGTTCTATAAATATGCCTGAACAATTAGCCACCAAAATATATTGGGTACAACATGGTTTGAATCAGAATCGAGAAATTAGAGTATTAAGTTCAAATAGAAAAACTGCACCATAGAGCGGATTAAGCACGCAAACTTAAGTTGGATATACACTAGTATGTTTGTCTACTTTTCACCCGATTCTGATGGATCACACCAAGAAATTGTGTGAAAAGTGGCCAAATCGCATGTGTTTGACATCTGATCCAATGCGTGGTCCAGGGGCGGGCTGGGCCGGGGGGCAGAGTGCCATATGCCCCCCGGGCCGCTTACCCACCCACTGGCTGCGGGCCGTGCTGCGGCTGGATCAGCTTCTCCAGCCCTCCTGCACTGGCCGCGGCTTACAGAACACGGCCGCGGCTACAGGAAAATGGCCGCCGGCCCCCTGCACTGAGGACATGTTCTCAGTGCAGGGGGCCGGCGGCCATTTTCCTGTAGCCGCGGCCGTGTTCTGGAAGCCGCGGCCAGCGCAGGAGGGCTGGAGAAGCTGATCCAGCCGCAGCACGGCCCGCAGCTAGCGAGTGGGTAAGCGCTCTCCCCCACCCCCCCTCCCTCACCCCAGCATATGTGTTTCTGTCACTGTGGGGGCATATCTGGCACTGTGTGGGGGCATATCTGGCACTGTGTGGGGGCATATCTGGCACTGTGTGGGGGCATATCTGGCACTGTGTGGGGGCATATCTGGCACTGTGTGGGGGCATATGTGTATCTGGCACTGTGGGGGGCATATCTGGCACTGTGGGGGCATATATGTATTTGGCACTGTGGGGGCATATGTGTATCTGGCACAGTGGGGCATATGTGTATTTGGCACTGTGGGGGCATATGTGTATCTGGCACAGTGGGGCATATGTGTATTTGGCACTGTGGGGGCATATGTGTATCTGGCACAGTGGGGCATATGTGTATTTGGCACTGTGGGGGCATATGTGTATCTGGCACTGTGGGGGCATATGTGTATTTGGCACTGTGGGGGCATATGTGTATCTGGCACTGTGGGGCATATGTGTATTTGGCACTGTGGGGGCATATCTGGCACTGTGGGGGCATATGTGTATCTGGCACTGTGGGGGCATATGTGTATCTGGCACTGTGGGGACATATGTGTATCTGGCACTGTGGGGGCATATGTGTCTGGCACTGTGGGGGCATATGTGTATTGGGCACTGTGGGGGCAAATGTGTCTCTGGCACTGTGGGGGCATATGTGTCTCTGGCACTGTGGGGGCATATCTGGCACTGTGGGGGCATATGTGTCTTTGGCACTGTGGGGGAATATGTGTCTCTGGCACTGAGGGGGCATATGTGTCTCTGGCACTGTGGGGGCATATGTGTCTCTGGCACTGTGGGGGCATATGTGTCTCTGGCACTGTGGGGGCATATCTGGCACTGTGGGGGCATATGTGTCTTTGGCACTGTGGGGGAATATGTGTCTCTGGCACTGTGGGGGCATATGTGTCTCTGGCACTGTGGGGGCATATGTGTCTCTGGCACTCTGGGGGCATATCTGGCACTGTGGAGGAATATGCGTATTTGGCACTGTGGCAGAATATCTGGCACTGTGGCGGCATTTGTGTCTGGCACTGTGGGGGCATATGTGTATTTGGTACTGTGGCGGAATATCTTGCACTGTGGGGGCATATCTGGCACTGTGGACATCACATTGTGCGGTGTAATGGGCATCATGGTATGGGGCGTAATGGACATTACGGTGTGGGGAGCATTGGGTAATTGCCATCACAGTATGGGGTGTAATGGGCATCAAGGTGTGCAGCATAATGTGTAATTAGCATCACAGTGTGCGGTGTATTGAGTAATTAGCATCGCAGTGTTGGGCGTAATGTGTAACTGGCATCATGGTGTTCAGCATAATGTGTAATTGGCATTACGGCATGTGGCTTTATGTGTAATGGGTATTACAAGGTTCGCTAAAATGTGCAATCTGCAGGTACACAATACAATCATGGTACAGGCAACGCCCCTTATGATAGGCCACGCCCCTAATTTTTCGGCGCGCCTACGGCGCGCAAAAGCATTCCTTCCGACGGTGACTTGGCTGATTATGGGCCAGTGCTCTGGACTTGCCCCCTAGGCTAAAAGTTGCCAGCCAGCCCCTGGCGTGGTCCTATGTGCATCAGATCGGGGTCAGAGTTTGCACATCTGACCTCCGACGCAGACAGCCTCCCGCAGCGGGATTGCATACAATATATCATATGCTAAAGGACTGCATACGATATATCATATGTGATCCTGCCACTTGAGAAGATCCGGCTGTTTAAGGGGCATCCCATTAGAATTCTCCCCTCGGAGAAGTTGTATAATGTATAGTGGATTTAAGTCATGAAATTTGTAGAAATTGCAATTAAAGGTGGGGTACTGTGGAATTCCATATTTCACTTTTCTAGACCGTGGGCAGAAAATAAATCACGTCCTACTCCCTTAGTTTCTACAGTAATTAGTAAAATGCCAAAGCAGTTGTGGATTGTTTGAGACTATCCAAATTGGTAAATCTATCTACTACTGGGCAGATTAAAGAATAGAAACCCCCCCCCCCCCCGCTTATCCCAATATGCAGGGGTACTGTACACATTTATAAAGTATATTCTCATTTATAAAACACCTGTGGAATATCTGCTGTACATTACTGACCTTGTTATTGTAACATTTAATTTGCATACATGATTTGTCACATTGATTTGACAAATAGCACTTGCAGGGAAATCTGAGACAAGATGAGTTTGGTAAATCTGGAAGAATGCCTGTGTCATACTAACAAAATACTTAATATAGTAACATAACCTTTCCAACAGAGCTGTTCTCGTTCCTTTAATAGTATACCCTAGGGAGGAGGTATTTCATACAATAGATTAAACATGATTAACATGCAGTTGTCAGATACTCTTTCTACATTAGAATCTTCATTCCATCAATACTTAAATAAAATGTAATACAATAAAAGCAGAGGAGAAGGCTAACTCCTGTTTCCTTCAGATACATATTTTAATAAGAAGGTTCTAACATAAAAATGTTCATGAGTTATGAAGAATTGGCAGGGTGAGATATTTGACATCTGCACCGACACCTCCCGGTAATAATTGGGTCACCTCTGCACTGGCATCAATGCATAAGGGGGCAATAGGCTGCCCTTACCCATCTGGTTTCTCCCTGCGATAAAGTTTGCAAATACATGTCAACTTTTTAGGAAAATCCTTTGGGATGTCCAACGATGAGGAAGACTAAATATGCGACTAAACCTCAAAAATGCAGTTTTCTGAAATGTAGTCGCATATGTCATATTATTATTATTATTATTATAACAACTATTAATATCTTTTTTTTTATATAGTGCCAAGTAATATAAACAAATAAACAAATATAAACAAATATGCAAAACAAGAAAAGACAGTATAGAACAAGTACAAGGTATATAAACATATCTGTATCAGCAGACGATACTGAAATAAGTATTAGGGTGGCATAAATCGACGCATTCGATGCCATCGAGAGAAGTATGGGGATGGTTTAAAACAGAGAGAGGTGACACAGATGCGGTAGACAGTGAGTATGTACCAGAGGGCTAAGATTACAGCTAGCTGGGTTAGGAGAATAAGTGGCACTTAAAAGCCTGTATAAAGTTTTGTAGAGAGGTGGTGAGATGTGTAGTGTGGTAGATAATTCCATAGGGAGCAACACATTAAACATATTAGAGGCAGGAGTGGGAGGAAGTAACCTGTTCACAGGAGAAGCGGCATGCATTAGTGGAGCGAAGAGAACTGGAGCGAGTGTAAATGGAGATAAGGTCAGAGATGTAAATGGGAAAGGAGTGGGTGAGGGCTTTGTAAGTGATTGTGAGAAGCCCCAGAAAGCAATAGATTCTAAAGCTCGGATGTGGTGGGCTATGCCATCTTCAGATCAGCACTGCCCAAAAGAAGCCTCTGGGCTTATATAACACTGCCCCTTCTGACGCATGTGTCAGGATCACAAGAAGCTAAAACTTGATATATAAAATTCAGAACTGATGCCAGTATTAAAGAATTCCGGTCTGCGAGCTGGTGACTAACAATCAGACCTGGAACCTACACAATTATACAGTGGCATTGCAGCCCAAGTGTTGGCTTGGGGGAGCCGGCATTGTGGGGGCTCATGGGCTCTGCAGATTCCAATGGGTCTGGCTAAAAATGTCCCTCCAAAAATGGCTGCCACCTTGGAGGAGACAGATACTAAAGGGCCTACTGGACCACTGAATAGATGCTAGAGGTCCTACTGGGTAGCCCCCTCTCTCTCTCTCTCTCTCTCTCTCTCTCTCTCTCTCTCTCTCTCTCTCTCTCTCTATATATATATATATATATATATATATATATATATATATATATAGATATTGCCCCTGGAAAATATATTTTTCCCCTGGCAATAAGCATGGGTACTTGTGTATTATCTGGGCGCCCTATTTTATCATTGCATGCAACTACTTAAGGCATGCGATGCGATTAGATTTTTCATTGTAAAGACCAGATTTGTAATTGTATAGTCACCCATGGGTGATTTCATACCCCCGCTATCCAACTACGCATGGAGTTGATCTTATATAGTGTGGCGAGCGCAGCGAGCCACCGAGCCCGAAGCGTGGCAAGCGCAGCGAGCCCCGCGAGGGGACGCAGATTACTTTACATGTATTCTGCGTCCCCTCGCAGGGGCTCGCTGCGCTCGCCACGCTTCGGCTCGGTGGCTCGCCTCGCTCGCCACACTATATAAAATCAACTCCATACGTAGTTGGATAGTGGGGGTAAGAAATCACCCATGGGTGACTATACAATTAAAAATTGGGTCTTTACAATGAAAAATCGCATTGCATGAATTGTATGCCACTATATTGCATGCGATGCGATGCAATGAAAAAATTGGGCGCCCAGATATTACACAAGTACCTAAGCAAGTAAACCCCTGAGCATGATATCCCTTCAAATAGTATGTAACTCCTGTCAATGAGCATGAAACCCCAGGCAGTGAGCAGTTAGGTAAAAAAATTACAATAAATGTATGGGGGGCTCCAGAAGTTTTTATGTCAGGAGGGCACAAAATGTCTAATTTTGCCACTGCACTGATGCACACAAGTGTAAATGGAACCTAAGACTCCAGCAATCAGATACTCTGAACATAGAGACCTGTCAACCACCCCCAACAGTATGCTACCAGAGGTCTTGTAGCTTGCTTTTGCTGAGAAACAAATTAAAAAAGAAATATGCCCGCACACAATATAACCAATATTGTACATTGTACCAACTATGTGGCAGTATTAATGCCATATACGTATACAAAACAGAAAGACATTGCTATTGGCAGGAAGAGTAATATGTTTACCTGTGCAGCTAGGCAGTGAGTACATTTATCTGCAACGTAATGGTGTGCTCAGCCTATATTCTTGGTTAGGGACTCACAGAAAATTGGGGTACCGTTACAATGGACTACAATCTTAAATGTTTGATCAAAATATTAAAAGAATCCATCTTTTTTATTTGCTACATACACACATTCAGAATATTATTCTTAGCGTCGACACAAAATGACTTTGGAGAATACAGAGAAAAGGCACCTGAATGTAAATGGAGAGAACAGTAACAGCTGAAAGCAACTGAAGCTCTTAGCCAGCGAACCATTCTCTTGAGAAGGAAGTTAGTTGTACTCTGGGTCTGGTTTAAATAGGAAGCTCTTAAAGGCTACTGAAATAACCGATCATGTGAGTCTGGAACCTTGTTGGACTATGAGAATCACTAGGCAAGATCCAACATGGCCATGCAGCTGGGATGTTTGTTTACATACTGTGATGTAGTATCAGGAATGCCATGGATAGCAAAGCACAGATGATTGTTGGGTGGCACCTCTGAACATGATGAGTGGGATAAGCCCCTGATTTTTGATATTTTGAAAATAGATATGGCCTATTAAAATCATTATGCCGGGTACTAAATCTTTCTGGAATAACTCAACGTACAGTAGTAGGACATACATGTATCTGAAATCATCTATAGAAAAATGAGATAAACTGTTAATGCCATTGTGCATCCTTGGGACCGGGGATGCCGCTGAGGAGGATTTTGGTGGCTGCCCTGGACACCAGGGGACAAGGTAAGTATAATAAAAGGTGTGGGGGGGGGGGGGAAAGGAAACCTGAAATTTTCTGAACACCTGAGGTTCTCGGAATATTTGGGATAAGAGATGTAGGGATATGAGATACTCAACCTGTATCAAAAACAGCATTGGTAAATTGGGGATTTTTTTTAATTGAGATGCTCTGACAGATCATCTATAATTAAGGCCATTATTTAAGTTACAAAACAGTAAAGTAAACCCTGTCACCTTTGTCAACTATTTCAGTTTTGATGTTAAAAGGTGGAAAATATATCCAATAGCATAGTTATAAAAATATAACCTTGGCTCTATCTTCAGTAGTTGATTACAGTAAATACTCTTTCTAGCATTCTGTATCTAACTGTAACCTGTCACTGGTTCTCTCCTCCTTGGTGTGGTACTAGATAAATCACAATGGCGGACTTCTGATTTCTTCAGGTTATGGGTACCGGTCGTTAAGAGATTATTCTGTAAATGGAATTATGCTTCAATCAGCAGAGAGTGTAGAACATTCTCCAGACCTGAGCGATAAAATATTCAATCACTGTATGAAAGTACCAACTAACAATGCATTAATAGCATTTTTATAGTTGAAAAGGTTGCCTGGTTCCCTTATAAAATTCTTTACTGCCACATTCATGATATTGTTCTTGACAGCTAGAAGATTATTTGTAATGTGGGTGTGACCTGTAATCACTGCGGCATAGTTGATCATGTGCTAATGCCCTTTATTTATTTTTTTTTTTTTGTTATTTTTCACAGAGCAGATGATTAATGCACCTACCTTTACTGCATTGACCTGGGTGCTGTCCTTGAAGGGCATCCATTAAAAGGAAAGAAAAAATTGCTGATAAATGGAATTCCTCCTTGCCAGTTTGTGCAAGTGATTACGCAGTGGGAACTTGTAAATTCTTATTCCATTAAAAGGAACAGCAGTCAGGGGTTATAATAAAACAAATTAAGTCTGAGGTTAGGAAATGTGAACAATCACTCCGTAGCTGGGAATTTATCTTCACCTGTGCCATAGTCTCATACAGGGATAATAGTGAGAAATATCTGCAGTTGACGCTCAGAGATTGGAGTAGTCACAATGCATATTGTTACATGGTCATACCCATAGTTACAGTATGTTTCTTTTACTAAAGGTGATAATATACAGAGTTTATATCACATGCTCACATGACTTAGAGTCTATAAAGCACTCCTACAAGCATTAGGCCTACAAGTATTAGGTCAACACCACTAGGTCGACATGACTAAAGGTCGACATGCATGAAGGTTGACATGACTGAAGGTCGACGTGCAGGAAGATTGACATGGGTCAGGTCGACAGGGTCATTGGATCAACACAAGTATTAGGTTGACGTGGGGAAGGTCGACAGTCAAAAGGTCGACAATCAAAAGGTCGACATTTTAACTTTTTTTTTTTGAGCCAATATGTGCCGACAGGCGGTATTTCATGCCCTGCCATCCACTAGGGCATGGTGGAGAATAAAATAGTGAGCTCAAAGAATGTTGAGCGCAGTGAGCCATACGTGGAGACCCGTTGCCACGTTTCAGTGTCCATGTCGACTGTTCCGAAATTTGGGACAAAAAAGGTGAAAAATCCCATGTCGAACTTCCTGATGTCGACCTAATGCTTGTGTCAACCTAATGACCTTGTTGACCTAACCCATGTCGACCTTTAGTCATGTCGACCTCCCTGCATGTCGACCTTCATGCATGTCGACCTAGTGGTGTCGACCTAGTTGCTGTCTATCTTATGATCCATACCGCTCCATCGACAAGCAAGAATTACATTGTCAGTAGAGATGAACCAAATCATGTAGACATTATTTTTTCTGGCCGTACTGTAGGTGAATACTCAGATATTTTGCAGAAAAGTAGCAAAAATGTCACTGTGATTGAGAGTGCTCACAGAAATTAGCATTTTTTTGATACTGTGTGAGTGTGTAGATTTGCAAAACGAGATGCCTTAGTAATTTTGGGTGTGGATTATTAGATAGAGTCTAGATAGACAGTCAATTGGTTGACTCCAAAAGGTCGACATGCAATAGGTCGACAGGGTCAAAAGGTCAACGTGGTCAAAGATCGAAATAGGAAAGGCTGACAGTTTCAAAATCTTGACAGGGTCAAAATGTTGACATAAAATAGGTAGACACATGAAAAGGTCAACACGAGTTAAGATAAATTATGACATTATCGACAACTGTTGACATGGATCCCAAATTAGTGTAACGTGTACACTCCCATGGCTTGCCATGCTTTGGGATGTTGCCTTGCTATGGTCGGCAAACTATTATAGTCTCCCTCTATGCCGCAATGGATGGTAAAGTAACTTAAGGTCGACATGGGCCAAGGTCGACATAACTTAAGGTCAAATTTGCATAAAGATCGACATGAGGATGGTCGACTGGTCATAAGGTCGACATGGGGTTTTCCACTGTTTTTTGAGCCGACATGTGCCGACAGGCGGTATTTCATGCCCTACCATCCACTAGGGCGTGGAGGAGGTTATTAAAGCTGTGGCGAGCGAAGCGAGCCACCGTGCCCAATGCATAGCGAGCGTCCGATTCTCATTGCCAACTATGTCCATGTCCACTGTGTCGACATTCGGATAAAAAAACAGTGAAAAACCCATGTCGACCTTATGACCAGTCGACCTTCCTCATGTCGACCTTTATGCAAATTCGACCTTAAGTCATGTCGACCTTGGCCCATGTCGACCTTAAATCAGGTCGACCTTCCAGCCAGTCGACCTAATGGGGTCGACCTAATGACTGTAGACCTAAGTTCATTCTGACAGATGTACCGATTCCCTTCCAACATGACCCTCTCCAGGACACAATTCTATGCTCCTAGACTTTCCTCTTAATGTATGATTGCCTTCATCTGTGTTGAACAGGTTAACTGATAAGAAAGCTGCTTCAATACAGGTGATGGCAATCATACATTAAGAGGAAAGTGCAGGAGCAGAGCAATGTATCTCTCCTGGAGAGGGTCATGTTGGGAGGTATGTATTTAGACTCAAAAAAAAAAATTGCGTCTACTCTCGCTGGTACCCGTCTGACGAACTAGCCAGAGAGACGCTGATGCTCCATCTTCAGCGTCTCTCCTCCAAATGATTCTATTGGCCGCCTAGCGGCCAATCAGGAGCCGAGTTTGGCGCCCAATAGAATCATTCGGAGGAGAGACGCTAAAGATGGAGCATCAGCGTCTCACTGGCTAGTTAGTCAGACGGGTACCAGTGGGAGTAGAGTTTTTTTTTTAAAGAAGACCTGGACTATGTCGGATCAAGAGGACATATATTCTCCTGAGGACCTTGGTGAGTAGGATTTTCCTCCACAGGTCCCCCTATGGATTTCTTCAGATCCTGGACGCCGGACTCTTCAACCCTGGAGCCCCGGACTAGCCCCGGACTCTACAGCCCTGGAGCCCCGGACCCAGGAGCACTGGACCTCGGACCTACCTACGGGCTCAAGATAGGTAAGGTATCAGTATGTGTGGGCTTTGGATATATTAAAGTTTTATTTTTAATGGGTGTCAGTGTGTTTATTTAACTATTTCTTTTACTGTGGAATTACAAGTGCCAGCGGGCCCTTTAATGCCCCGCATGCTGGGACTTGTGGTTCTCCAAGTCCCAGCATGCAGGGGAGGCTTGCTGGGACTCATATTTCCACGGTACAAGAGAATAGTTTTTCATCTATTTTTTACACAGAATCAGCCCCGGGCTTCAGCATGGGCAGGTAAGTTCTGGAGGGGGGGGAACCCTTCTTTGGGGGCTCCCCACTTCCCCAGGACCCATGCTGACCGGTCAGGGGGATGAATGCTTTGGCATTTGTATAAAAAGTCTCCGCCCAGCTGTGGCATTTCCCTGCTTGTTGGTTGGGCCCGGTGCTGGTTCTTTAAATACGGGGGAAAACCTACTCATTTTGTCCCCTGTATTTTGGGAACCAGGACCGGCCCTTGAGGCTGGTGCTGGTTTTGTAAAATCCAGGGGACCCCTGTTTGTTCTGCCCTGTGATTTTATGAAACCAGGACCGGCTCTTTTAGGCCAGGGCTAGTTATGCTCTGGAGGGGGGACCCCATGCCGTTTTTTTATTTTATTTATTTTTTAAACCAAAATCGCACATTTATGAAAATGTGCAGATTTTCATGACTGAAAATCGCACATTTTTATGACTAAAAAAATCGCACTATATCGCACTTTATCGCGCTATTTTGCAGCGAATTCCCATCTCATTAAATATGCAAAAATCGGCCAAATAATGCGATATTAAAAAGTGCGATTTTGTGCGATTTTTAAAAACGCCTAAAAATCGCCACCCATTTTGCCCCATATGTGATATATTTTGTTTGCACGTAATTTGGAATTGTGACCGACATTACAGTGTACAAACAATAAAACACTATGGCCCTTATTCTGGTTGGTGCGGTAATATCCGCGTGCGTTCGTGCCGCCGATGTTTTGTGTCTGCGCATGTGCAGAGGCGTCTCTGCGCATGTGCGAGCGGGGCGTCTGGCCAAATCCCGCATGAAATGTGAACACTCCGAACAGGGGGTGGAGAGGGGCGTGAAGGGCTATTTGGGCTCATTACCATATGCATACGCCCCGCATTTCATGGGCGTTCCCATGCAAACGCTGGGCGTACGTATGGTAATGCAGTCGTGACGCACGTGTAGGGGACGGACATATGACATCGCCGGATGTCAGCTGCCCGCCCAGATCCCTGCTTTTGCACGGAAAAATGTCCGTGTGGTCTGAGGTTGCGGGAGCTGGTGGACCACTCGGTCCTGCATTCGATGGTCTGCGACCATCGAATGATGGAGGAGGTTCCCTGAGATGGAGGAGGCGTATTCCATGAAAAATACACGTGCGGTCCGTTCGGCCAGCTTCTTACTGCGTACGGACGTAGTTCTCGATCCGTATGGAAGGCGGGGTTTCGCACGCACAGTCCTGGCCGCATATTCGGATCCGACCGCACCGATCAGAATAAGGCCCTATATCACACACCTAACTGCATTGGTTATTTGGTTAAGATAGACACTCGTATTCAGCTGTACTCCACATCACAGCACCCAAAAAGGAGCAGAGCGCAGTATCACCAATCTAATTTGCTCTTTAGTCATACCAGGCTGGTCACCTGTAAATACTGCTGCTAGCCCCGAGCACTGGTCACGGTGCGCTGTTCAACCAAGCAATTTTTCTAAATTTACACAGCAAAATCAAACTGCTTTTTGCAGTGTAAATGATTGCCGTTTAAAAAAACTGGAGATTTCTTACCGAATCTCTCATCCTATTAAATTCCCCCCATATGTCCTTTGTAGAAATACTCCCAAGGAAAGATTGATCATTATCAATAAATAAATCACTATAATGATGTCAAAAAAATTTCATTGGTATCACAAATGCAATGATTCCACTGTGATGACATTTAATAAGTAACTATGGGAAATTATTTGCAGTGGTTTTCCAGCTGTTTTTTTTTAGTTTCTCATTTGGTCTAACTCTTTGGTTTCCAAACTTTTTTGAATCATTGCACCCTAGAATGGCACCCCTAGGTCAAATGTTTCTTATTGAGAATTTTGGAAAAAAATATTAAATTAAGTATATTGTGTTTATATGTCATCCTTAGTGTCAGGTATGTTGTGAGGGACAGGATTCAAATCTCTGTTTCTACATATCTTATATTTGGAAGCCACAAGCACTGGTTTTGCCTGTTACATTGACTATGAATAATTTGAATTGGTCCTGGATTACCAACCTGTGGCAGTCCTGCAAGTGTTCCGAGGCACCCTAGGGTGCCACGGCAAACAGTTTGGGATCCACCGGTCTAAATGCTTTTATTTAAGAGAACTCAACACAATATACAATCTTCAATGAACTGATTGAACATTGCGTTCCCTAAATTCATACTTTTTTGCAGCTAATTCAGTAAGGGCATGTTGACAGATTTTCAAGCTATGCAGAATAAATGTAAATATGCCTGCTTCCAATAGAACTATAGCAAGTGTTCACTGATAATGGTGCAGGTTATGAAACAATGAATGAACTAGATTTAGTTTTGACTTCGGATTTACCCGGAAGTAAAAAATGGGATCTTATTGGCTATATGGAAGTCAAAATGAGATCTTATTGGCTATATGCTGTCACATGTTTTTGCTCCAAAACATGTGACAGCTGGATAGCCAATAAGATCCCGTTTTGACTTCCGGGTAAATCCGAGTAAATCCAGACCTGCACATCTCTAATCTGAACGGGAGACTTTGCAACGGTACACAAAGGGGAGTGTACTCAAGTCACATGCACACTTACATGCACATTCCTATGCACATTCATGTTTGCGCTGGTTGATGCACTGCATACCTCCCAACCATCCCGCTTTTCGCAGGAATGTCACTTTTTTGGGGACAATCCCGCAGTGTCCCGTGGCGGGGGCGGGCAGTTGGGAGTCCCCCCCTGTCGTCCATGAATGGACGCTGTGCGTCTATTCTTGCATCCAGATGGGCTGAGGGCATAGCCAGCAGCTCATGGAGCTGCTGAGCATGCCCCCACAGCAGGGAAAATGGTGGGCGTGGACTCGTGGCAGCAGCACTGGCATAGACCACGCCCCATTTCTGATAGCCATGCCTCCGGCATGCAACCTGTCCCGCCTCCTGTTCCAGAAATGTTGGGAGGTATGCACTTTGCGTATGTACGCACACACTCAAGGGGTCAAATGTAATAGGGTGAGAGTTTCAGAAAGTGAGAGATTTTGGGAGAGTTTTCCCATTCTTTTTAAAGCAGCAATCATTTACACTGCAAAACCAGGTTGATTTTGCCATTTAGTCGATTGCTGCTTTAAAAAGAATGGGAAAACTCTCCTAAAATCTCTCACTTTCTGAAACTCTCACCCTATTACATTTGACCCAAGGTTATTTTTATTCGCAACTCAAAACATACACAATAATTACATCAATTGGCACACTTCGTTGTCTTTATTAAAATACATTTTATAAATTAGTGCCCATTAACAAAGCAAGGAAGCATTTTTCAATGTTTTTTTGGTACTTGTGTAATATCTGTTTAAATCGAATGCCTTAACTTAAGGCATGCGATCAGACCCGACCGACCCAATTTTCGGGTTTTTTAAGAGGTTCCTGTACAATCAAAAAATCGGTCGCATCGCATGCCATTATAATGGCATGCGATGCGACACGCCCGACCCGATTTTGCCATTGGACCCAATGTTAAATTGTACCTGAGACCCGATTTTACATTGGATCCAATGTTAAATGCCCCCCAGACCCGATTTTTCATTGTTTACCCACCCTGATGGTTAATTAATAGGTCAAATGCCCCCCCATTGTTAACGCCACCCCACCATCAACACCAACCCGAAGCGTGGCGAGCGCAGCTAGCCCGCAAGGGGCGGCGGTACGCGTCCTCCGACCTTTTCATACCCCCACTATCCACGTCGGCGTGGAGTTGATTATATATAGTGTGGTGAGCGCTGCGAGCCACCAAGCCCGAAGCGTGGCAAGAGGACGCGGAATACGAGCCCGAAGCGGATTACTTAACATGTATTCCACGGGGCTCGCTGCGCTCGCCACGCTTCGGGCTCGTATTACACGTCTCCTCGCTGCGCTCGCCACACTATATAAAATCAACTCCACGCCGACGTGGATAGTGGGGGTATGAAAAGGTCGGAGAACACGTACCGCCGCCCATCGCGGGCTCGCTGTGCTCGCCACGCTTCGGGTTGGCGTTGATCGTGGCGTTAACAATGGGGGGCATTTCACATAGTAATTACCCATCAGGGTGGGTATACAATTAAAAATGGGGTCTGGGGGCATTTAACATTGTTCCAATGTAAAATCGGGTCTCAGGGACCATTTAACATTGGATCTACATTTGAAGCATGAAACTTTTAAATGTTAGGAAAAAACTGTGCTTACCGTGGGCCTGCATTCAGTACATCTGGTTAGTTAATTGGTTAATGAGAGAAACTTGTATGGTACATGGCTCACTAGTGTGTGCTGGTGTATGTATTTTAGCAATTGAGAGTGGTGATTGCTGGTGCGAGCCCTGGTCCACTTAGTTGCAGCCAGGTGAGACCTGAGAGTCACTTAGATTAGTGTACATGCAGTTCTGCGAAAACACCACCCACCACTTTTTGAAAACTTCCCTTTGTACACTCTCTGTTTTACGCCCATTATTGAAAATTGTGTGACATCGGCTCTGGCCCCGATCTGACTGTTTCTATCGCTACCACTGAGTAAGTCCTGGGCTACACACAGACTGCACACAATGGAAAAATCATTCGATGGTAAGCATCGTGCATATAGATTTGCAGCGAATCCCCCATCCAGCTAATTTTTACATGCCATGCTAAACAATTCACTGGCTTGCATGGGGTGGGATTTACTTAGACTGGGCAGCGGCTATGTAATCGCGGGTTGATTACAGGGTGCTGCAGAATGGCATCTCAGCGATAAGGTCTGAATATCCCCCAGTGACGCTTGTGTTATCTGACAAGCTGAGTACATAGAGCATGTACTGTAAATAAAATAATAAATATGAAATGTGCTTTTTAAAGTTTTGTTAACATTTAAATTATGGAGATATAGCATTTGATGTATTATAATGATACATTCCAGCCTTATTATGATTTCAAAAGATGCATACGAAGCAGGTGTAACCTTGTTAGATGGAATGTCCATTCCCGTCTCTCACTATACTCTATATTTTACTTGCTTTTGATGAACTATTACTGCACCACAGATTCTGCCCAAAGAGCATTTATAGAGGTGATTAGAGATAATTGTGCAATGTATTGCAGACTATTAACTTGCCAGCATTTTAATGGTATTGATCATGTCTATGAATGCGGTTATCTGATGATGCTCACAATTCTAGTCATATTTACTAAAAATGTTTCCTTCTCAATTTAAAGGACATCAATGATTTCAATCTTTTAAAAAGGTTTTAGGGCCTCATTCAGGTTTAATACATCGGGGATGAATTCCGGCCCATTTTTTCGATTGTGCGGGTCTTCCCATGTGCAGACCCCCTGTGCAAATGCTTTTTTGGAGTATCACACTTGCCGAGGTGTTTGCACAGGCAGGGGAGAGAAGGGGGTGGGCAGGGGCCAGCAGCAGTGGAATGCCCAGCGTTTTATGGATGTCCCCATGAAAATGCTGGTGGGTTGATGACTGACCCCTTTTCGCCCATCTTCATTGCAAATAAAAGTCAGTCTAGGCTGACTTTTTTACGAACGCAGAAAAAATAATTTGGTGGTCACCGACCTTCGAATGTTTTTTAACTCGTATGGCCGCATGTGAGGGGATGTGTATGTGTATACATCCTCTTGCATGCAAATGTGGGGATTCACACAGCTAGGGGGGCAGGCATTAGGACGGGCATTTACTTGTTGGCTAGGTTGCGTACATAAGCAGCCTAGTAAACGTGTCTGAATCAGGCCCTATGTTGCGCTGCGCATGTACCGTCATGGTGGGCTTTAATTGAAAAGTTATTGACAGTCAGGAACTTTGTGGGAGGTGACAAGGGAGTGAGGACTTCAATGCAGATATGTTGCAAATACTTTGGGGCCATGTCAAGGTACAATGGCTTCAGCGTCTTACTACCCACAGCCGTATTTTGTGGATTGACAATCAACATTATGTAGATATGTTGCTTTTTTCCTAGGAATAGGACCTGAACATTTTTATGGGACTACTGTATTATGAAAAGAAAAGTTCTGCTACAGCAGGTGTGTCCAGTGATGAGTACTGTATGCACACTCAGCAACATGGCGTGCATAGCTTTAAACCACCTACTGTACATCTGCCTGTTGACAGCTGAAAGAAAAAAAAGTTTCCACTTACACTTACATATTGTGCTATGTATGCATCGTGCTGACTTTTAGAGAGGTGGACTGAAGGACATGGAGAATGCTCTCCATTCATCTCTTGGTGACACAAGGTGAGTGGGAGAAGAAAGGGAGTATAGAGAATATAGGAAACAAAGGGTGAAATTTATTATGATGAGAGATTCAGAATGTGAGAGATTTGGTAAGAAATCTTTATTGAAGAATTTTTTTTTTATATAAAAAGTACATCATAAAAGGTACGATTTTTGTCACATGCAAAACACTTCCGCTATACTTTTCTGCCCCTTTCAGACCGCACTTTTTACCCGTTATTTTGCCATTCTTTTACCGTTTTAAAATGGTAATTTGTGCAGTCTGAAAGGTAAAGAGTGAATTTACCGGTTCTATTGAACTGGTATTTCTAAACGGTAATAAAGCAGTGTCCTACCCGTTTCAGACCCGTTTTTTTCATCCATCCTTTCAACAGTACGGTAGTTACTTGTGTAGTTTCACGATGGCAGCCTATGCTGATAACGTAGCTTAGGCTGCCGCCGTGAAACTACCCAAGTAAGGCAGTCATTGGGCTATGCTATTAGCGTAATTTCAAACTTAGTGTAAGCTGCCGCAGTGAAACTACACAAGTACCGATATTTGTCTCTTTTTTTTCTTTCAATAGTTTTTTAAGAATTTTGTTCCGATAACCACGGAAGGGGAAGTGGTACAGAAAACAGAGATAAATGGGGAGGGGTGAGGGGACATGGGAAGGGGAAAGTCCAGGTACATAGCGTTATAGTAACAATTATACATCAAAATAACATTCTTAACCCCTTCACGACAGAGCCAGTTTGTGCCTTCATGACAGAGCCCTTTTTTTCAAATCTGACATGTCTCACTTAAGTGGGGATAACTTTTTTTTGCTTTTACTTATCCCAGTGATTTTGAGATTGTTTTCTCGTGACACATTGTACTTCAAGTTAGTGGTAAATTTTGGTCGATACAGTCTGTGTTTTTTTGTGAAAAATACCAAAATATCGTGAAAAAATGGAAAATTTAGCAATATGCAAAATGTCACATTTTCTGCTTGTGAGACAAATAATCATACCACTCAAAATAGTTAATAACTAACAAAGACCATATGTCTACTTTATGTTGCAATCATTATTTCAACTTCCTTTTCATTTTTTTGGACACTAGGAGGCTTCAAATATGACTAGCAAATTCTCAAATTTTCAAGAAAATTTCAAACACTGATTTTTTTAGGGACCAGTTCAGTTCTGATGTGACTTTGAGGGACTTGTATGTGAGACACCCCCATAAATGATGCCATTTCAAAAACTGCACCCCTCACAGTATTCAAAACAGCATTTTGGAAGTTTGTTAACCCTTTAGGTGTTTCACAGGAATTAAAACAAAGTGTAGGTGAAATTTCAAAATTTCTTTTTTTTTGCAGAGTTTCAATTTTAATACATTTTTCTAACGAATACAGTAGATTTTACTAGAGAAATGTGACTAAAAATTGATTCCCCCAATTCTTTTGTTTTCAAAAATATCCTATATGTGGCCCTAGTGTGCACGTTGACCAAACCACAGGCTTCATAATAGAAGGAGCACCTACTTGATTTTGGAGCCTCCTTTTTATGAGATTTTTTTTTAGGCACCATGTAGGTTTCTAGGCACCATAAGTGCTAAAAGTTAGGAACCTCCCCCACAAGTCACCCTATTTTGCAATCTACACCCCTCAGGGAATTCATCTAGGGGTATAGTGTACATTTCAAACCCCCAGGGGTTTCACCAATTTTGGTACAACTGGGATGTGAAAATGGAAAATTACATTTTTTTACACAAACATGCAGTTCTGGCTCAAAATTTTTCATTTTCACAAGGAATGAAGGAGACAAAGCACCCCAAAATCTGTGCCCCAATTTCTCCCGAGTACGGCAATGCCTCACATGTGACCAAAAAATACCAGTTGGGTGCATGGCAGGACTCAGAAGGGAAGGAGTGATTTTTGGATTTTGCAGCACAGATTTTGGTGGAATGAATGGTGGGTGCTATGTTGCACCAATACAGTGGAACCCCCCCACAAGTCACCCCATTTTGCAAAGTACACCCCTCAGGGAATTCATCTAGGGGTATAGTGTACATTTTAAACCCCCAGGGGTTTCACCAATTTTGATACAACTGGGCAGTGAAAATGAAAAATTACATTTTTTTACACAAAAATGCAGTTCTGGCTCAAAATTTTTCATTTTCACAAGGAATGAAGGAGACAAAGCACCCCAAAATCTGTGCCCCAATTTCTCCCGAGTACGGCAATGCCTCACATGTGACCAAAAAATACCAGTTGGGTGCATGGCAGGACTCAGAAGGGAAGGAGTGATTTTTGGATTTTGCAGCTCAGATTCTGGTGGAATGAATGGTGGGTGCTATGTTGCATTAGCAAGACTCCCAAAGCACCAATACAGTGGAACCCCCCCACAAGTCACCCCATTTTGCAAAGTACACCCCTCAGGGAATTCATCTAGGGGTATATTGTACATTTCAAACCCCCAGGGGTTTCACCAATTTTGATACAACTGGGCTGTGAAAATGAAAAATTACATTTTTTTACACAAACATGCACTTCTGGCTCAAGATTTTTCATTTTCACAAGGAATGAAGGAGACAAAGCACCCCAAAGTCTGTGCCCCAATTTCTCCCGAGTACGGCAATGCCTCACATGTGACCAAAAAATACCAGTTGGGTGCATGGCAGGACTCAGAAGGGAAGGAGTGATTTTTGGATTTTGCAGCACAGATTTTGGTGGAATGAATGGTGGGTGCTATGTTGCACCAATACAGTGGAACCCCCCCACAAGTCACCCCATTTTGCAAAGTACACCCCTCAGGGAATTCATCTAGGGGTATAGTGTACATTTCAAACCCCCAGGGGTTTCACCAATTTTGATACAACTGGGCAGTGAAAATGAAAAATTACATTTTTTTACACAAAAATGCAGTTCTGGCTCAAAATTTTTCATTTTCACAAGGAATGAAGGAGACAAAGCACCCCAAAATCTGTGCCCCAATTTCTCCCGAGTACGGCAATGCCTCACATGTGACCAAAAAATACCAGTTGGGTGCATGGCAGGACTCAGAAGGGAAGGAGTGATTTTTTGATTTTGCAGCTCAGATTCTGGTGGAATGAATGGTGGGTGCTATGTTGCATTAGCAAGACTCCCAAAGCACCAATACAGTGGAACCCCCCCACAAGTCACCCCATTTTGCAAAGTACACCCCTCAGGGAATTCATCTAGGGGCATAGTGTACATTTCAAACCCCCAGGGGTTTCACCAATTTTGATACAACTGGGCTGTGAAAATGAAAAATTACATTTTTTTACACAAACATGCACTTCTGGCTCAAGATTTTTCATTTTCACAAGGAATGAAGGAGACAAAGCACCCCAAAGTCTGTGCCCCAATTTCTCCCGAGTACGGCAATGCCTCACATGTGACCAAAAAATACCAGTTGGGCGCATGGCAGGACTCAGAAGGTAAGGAGTGATTTTTGGATTTTGCAGCACAGATTTTGGTGGAATGAATGGTGGGTGCCATGTTGCATTAGCAAGACTCCCAAAGCACCAATACAGTGGAACCCCCCCACAAGTCACCCCATTTTGCAAAGTACACCCCTCAGGGAATTCATCTAGGGGTATAGTGTACATTTCAAACCCCCAGGGGTTTCACCAATTTTGGTACAACTGGGCTGTGAAAATGAAAAATTTCATTTTTTTACACAAACATGCATTTCTGGCTCAAGATTTTTCATTTTCACAAGGAATGAAGGAGACAAAGCACCCCAAAGTCTGTGCCCCAATTTCTCCCGAGTACGGCAATGCCTCACATGTGACCAAAAAATACCAGTTGGGCGCATGGCAGGACTCAGAAGGGAAGGAGTGATTTTTGGATTTTGGAGCACAGATTTTGGTGGAATGAATGGTGGGTGCTATGTTGCATTACCAATACAGTGGAACCCCCCCACAAGTGACCCCATTTTGCAAACTACACCCCTCAGGGAATTCATCTAGGGGTATAGTGTACATTTCAAACCCCCAGGGGTTTCACCAGTTTTGGTACAACTGGGCTGTGAAAATGAAAAATTACATTTTTTTACACAAAAATGTACTTCTGGCTCAAAATTTTTCATTTTCACAAGGAATGAAGGAGACAAAGCACCCCAAAATCTGTGCCCCCATTTCTCCAGAGTACGGCAATGCCTCACATGTGACCAAAAAATACCAGTTGGGTGCATGGCAGGACTCAGAAGGGAAGGAGTGATTTTTGGATTTTGCAGCTCAGATTCTGGTGGAATGAATGGTGGGTGCTATGTGGCATTAGCAAGACCCCCGAAGCACGGTGAAATGATGAACCTAATAATCCATAGATGTGTGGTATATTTTGAAACACTCCTTTATACATAGGCCGGGTTTGTCGGGGCAAGTTTCACAGTGGAAAATAGTTTCCTTTCTTATTCCCTTTTTATAGCAAACTTTGCACCTTTTTTGTGTCCTGCCCTTTCTTGCAGTGGAGGGGATTTCGTTGGGAAAATGCTGCCCTGGTACAATACGGGGGCCAGTACTAGAAGTACTGGGGCCCTCTGCCTGCTGGTTCCCAAATATTAGGCCCTTTATGACTTCCTCTTGAAATAAATAAATAAATGTCCCCCTCTGGCCGGTAGAACGGAATAGCACGTAAGCGTTATACAGTGCCATCTGGATGATATACACGGCCAGCTTCTTGTACCAGATATTTGTTTTCCGCAGGGCACTGTA
This sequence comes from Crinia signifera, assembly GCF_055691185.1. Taxonomy (NCBI): domain Eukaryota; kingdom Metazoa; phylum Chordata; class Amphibia; order Anura; family Myobatrachidae; genus Crinia; species Crinia signifera. The sequence goes on from NC_139217.1 coordinate 169,389,896, forward strand.
CGGCTTCAGTACCTGATCTGAAAGATCCACTCCGCCCATGTACTTATTGTAATCTAGGATACAATTTGGTTTTGAGGTGTGGGTACTGGTACCTCGTACAGGGGGGTTGGGATCATTCGTCAGAATGATTCTAGGTCTACAGTCATTAGGTCGACCCCACTAGGTCGACTGGCAGGAAGGTCGACCTGACTTAAGGTCGACATGGGCCAAGGTCGACATGACTTAAGGTCGAATTTGCATAAAGGTCGACATGAGGAAGGTCGACTGGTCATAAGGTCGACATGGGTTTTTTACTGTTTTTTGATCCGAATGTCGACACAGTCGACATGGACACAGTTGGCAATGAGAATCGGACCCTCGCATCGCTCGCTTCGCTCGCTATGCTTCGGGCACGGTGCCTCGCTGCGCTCGGCACACTATTTTATTCTCCCACCACGCCCTAGTGGATGGTAGGGCATGAAATACCGCCTGTCGGCACATGTCGGCTCAAAAAACAGTGAAAAACCCATGTCGACCTTATGACCAGTCGACCTTCCTCATGTCGACCTTTATGCAAATTCGACCTTAAGTCATGTCGACCTTGGCCCATGTCGACCTTAAGTCAGGTCGACCTTCCTGCCAGTCGACCTAGTGGGGTCGACCTAATGACTGTAGACCTAAATGCATTCTGACGAATGACCGCATCCCGTACAGGGATGGAGGTGGTACTGTCTCCATGAATTGTTGTCAGTATAAGGACATCCCTCTTGTCCTTATATTTGACCAACAACATATTTTCGGTGCATATTCCCCTGCTTTCACCCCTTCTTAGTACTTGGGCAATGTGCGTTTTGGGGAGGCCTCTTTGGTTCTTGCGCACAGTACCGCAAGCTGCTGTACCTCTTGAACCAAGGGCCTTAAACAGGGGGATGCTGGTGTAAAAGTTATCCACATAGAGGTGATAACCCTTATCCAGGAAGGGGTGCATTAAATCCCAGACAATTTTTCCACTAACACCTACGAGGGAGGGGGGGCATTCTGGCGGTTCAATTCTTGAATCCTTCCCTTCATATACCCTAAACTTGTGGGTGTACCCTGTGGTGCTTTCACACAGCTTATACATTTTTATGCCATACCTTGCCCTCTTACTGGGAAGGTACTGGCGGAATTTAACCCTTCCTTTAAAATGTATAAGGGACTCGTCGATACTAATACATTTATCAGGGATGTATAGCTCTGCAAATTTGGCACTGAAATGATCAATGACCGGCCTGACTTTGAATAGCCTGTCAAAGGTGGGATCATCTCTGGGTGGGCACTGTGCATTATCGGTGTAATGTATAAATTTATGGATCGTCTCAAATCGAGCCCGGGGCATGGCCATACGGTAAAATGGGGTGCTGTACAGAACATCTGTACTCCAATATTGCCTAATTTGTGGCTTTTTTACTATGCCCATATGAAACACCAGACCCAAAAACGTCATCATCTCTACTGCATCTACAGGGGTCCACCTAGCAAATGATGACGTGGGGTTTTGAGCAATAAACTGCTGGGCATATAAATTAGTTTGGTCCACCATTAAATTTATAAAATCATCAGAGAAAAATAATTTGAAAAAGTCAATTTCTCTGAGACCTGTGGAATCAAATTGGATTCCTGGCATGGCCAAAAACTCAGGAACCTGGGGCTCAAAATTGTCTGGTGGTGGGGTCCATACGAGATCAATTATTGGGGGGGGGGTCTCAGCTGCTCTACGGGGGCGTCTTTGAGGGGGTCCCTCATCACCAGAGGAGGAAGAGGAGCTTAAGACGAATCCTTCAAATTCCCCGCTTGCCTCACTGGCTGTGTCAGAGTCAGAGGCAAGCATGGCATATGCCTCCTCCACTGAATACATTCTTCTGGATGACTGGGATGACATTTGGGATGACATTTGGGATGACATTTGGGATGCCATTTTTATTTTTGTGTTACTGGTAGTGAAATGTTTCAACACGTGTATAGTGTAGGGGGGGTACAAACTTTATTTCAACCCGGGGGGTATGTAGTGTGTAGTGTGTATGTAGTGCAGAAAAAAAAAAAATACTTTATACAAAAAAAAAAAATTGAAGGGGTTAAAAAAAAAAAAATTGAAGGGGTTAAAAAAAAAAAAAAAAAGGTCCTGCGCCAAAAATTGAGCACAGATGTTGGTCAGTAACGTCCGTCACTGAACAGCGCTCAAAGGCAACAGGAATTTGATCAAAAAAAAAAAAAAATAGATCAACCCTGTGCCGAAAAAGATGATCAGTGATGTACGTCACTGATCAGCGCACAGTGGCCACAGGACACCCACAAAATCACAGTGTGTGTAAAAAAAAAATTAAAAAAAGACCCCACAGCACCCACAAAAAAAAAAAAGGTGATCAGTGATGCGACACTGATTACCAGTGAGGGGCAGCAGGTGCACAACCTTTGGTGCAACTGACAGTGCAACTGGCAGCAACTGGCAGGTATATATATAAAAAAAAAAAAACTCTGCACCCCCAAAAAGTTGCTGATCACCTCAGATATAGTGATCAGCACAAAAGGCGGGGGCAGCAGATACAAAATTTAGCACTCTCTATCACTCTCTGTCACTATCTCTCTCTATCTCTCTATCTCTCACTATCTATCACTCTATGACACTGCAGCAGCAGCACTGACAGTTATATATATGAAAAATAACCCCTGCACCCCCAAAAAGTTGCTGGGGGTGCACAAAAGGGGGGCAGCAGACACAAAATATAGCAGTCTCTATCACTCTCTGTCACTATCTCTCTCTATCTCTCTATCTCTCACTATCTATCACTCTATGACACTGCAGCAGCAGCACTGACAGGTATATATATATATAAAAAAAAACCTGCGCCCCCAAAAAGTTGCTGATCAGTTAATTTATACTGATCAGCACAAAAGGGGGGGCAGCAGTTAGTTATATAAAAAATATATAGCACAATCTGTCACTATCTCTCTATCTCTCTCTCTATCTCTCTCTATCTCTCTATCTATAACTCTATTACACTGCAGCAGCACAAAATATAGCACTCTCTGTCACTAGGCCTCTCTATCTCTCTCTCTCTCTATCTCTCTCTCTCTAACTCGATGACACTGCAGCAGCACAACACAGCACAACACAGCACAGGATGTCACAAGATGAAGCAAGATCCCAAGCAGTGATCAGGTAAGTATTGAGCAAGGTTCTGGTCAGTATATGGCGGCAGCTGGGCACGGTGACCGCACTGCACGCTATTCCAGACCGGAATGGCGTCTGCAGTGCAGTCACCGTTAGTTTAAACCCCCCTCCATGGCTGTGATTGGTCCGTCGGTCCGACGAACCAATCACGGCCTTTGAGGGCGGGCGGGGTGAGGTGGGGTGACACCAGTGTCACCCTTACACCCCGCGGTGATTGGTGCTGTACTTTACAGCACCAATCACCTCCGATCCCGTGTCACCGGCGAACGTTATTCGCCGGTGACACAGAAAACGCTGTGAATGGCTGTTCACACTGAACAGCCAATCACAGCGATCGCCGACGGGGGGGCGGCATCGCAGCCCCCCCTGGGCATGCAGGGACATGTCTGCTGTCAGGGACAGCAGACATCGTCCCTCTGTCACTGCGTCTCTAGACGCAGTGACAGTTAGAAGCCATGACGTATATATACGTCATGTGTCGGGAAGTACTTCCCGGCCATGACGTATATATACGTCAAATGTCGTGAAGGGGTTAAATAACACAGAAATAATAGCAGTAACTCACAAACGCACAGTATCAATCAATCTCCAACAGAAGGTTAGCTCCCTCACTTGAGGTGGAGTAGTCTTGTCAGCTAGACCATTTAGTTAGGGGAGAGTTGGCCCTAAGATAGTATGGTAGTCCTATGGTTTCCATCTGAAAGGCATGCTGGATCTTCTTAATGATTTTGGTGAGAGATGGGGGGGAGGGAGTTTTCCAATTTTGTGCTATTGCAGCTCTTGTGGCTATTAGAATATGGCCTAATACATAGTGGCAAGTGGCGGGTAAATTATTTGGGTATATATGGAGCAGTGCTAGTTCGGGGGATAGTGGGATCGAGTGGTGTGGAACTTTCCCCGCTAAGGCGAAAACATTTTTCCAGAGCTGGAGGATCCTAGGGCAGGACCAAAAACCCTGGAAAATATCTCCCAACTGGCCGCAATTCCTCCAACATTGATTGGATATTGTGGGCCAAATCTTGTGCAATTTAACCGGTGTGAAATAAAGACCATGTAACAATTTGAAATGCATTTCCGTGTGGTTAGTATATTTGGACATGGTATGTGATGAGGTGAAGATTGATTCCCATTGTTTCTGGGTGAATGAGCATTTCAGATCGGATTCCCATTTCAGTTGTGAGGATGATTTGCTATTCATAGGGTCTGTTTGTACTATAGCGTACCAGAATTTAATAGAGCCCCTGCAATTTCCAGAGGATATTTTGGCCATAATATTAGGTGGGGGGAGAATTATCGTCCCAGTGGATCGTATGGAGCTATTTATCCAATGTACTACACGAGTGTATGTAAAGAGTTCAGAGGAGTGGAGTTTAAATTGAGATTGTAGTGAAGTAAAAGAGGTGATCGATGTGCCATCTACTATGTCAGTAATAGAGTCAATGCCTAGGGATAGCCAAGTTCAAATCCGGAATTATATGTGAAAGCGCCTGTAAGGAGAGTTTATGAGTAGGCAGTGTAAGTAACTTAGCTGAGAGTACAAGCTCATCCCATGCTTTCAGTGAATCTGAGATGGCTCGAGGAGTATTCCGTGAGAGGGGTCTCTGTTGAGTTGGGATCCACAGTAGGTCTGTTAGGGGGATAGAGGGGCATAGCAGTCTCTCTAGATCCACCCATTGTTTCGTACCCTGAGGCAGGGACCAATCACTTAATTGGGCAGCTAGGCAAGCAAGTTGGTATTTTTTCAAATCTGGGACACCTAGACCGCCAGCTTTCCGCAGTTTAGTAATCTGCGTATAAGCTATTCTTTGGGGCTTCTTTTTCCATATATATTTTAGTATTATGGAGTGTATCCTACCGATAACTTTCTGGGGGATCAAATATGGTATTTAGCTAAACAGTTTTGGGAAAATTGACATTTTAAAGGCTGCTATTCTCCCTAGCCATGATATTTCCAAGTCTACCCATCTCTTTGTCAGCGATTCTATTTGGGCTATGAGTGGTGAGAAGTTAAGGTCTGTAGTCCTGGATAGGGAGTTGGATATTTGAATACCGAGATAGAGGATACAGTCTGATTTCCAGTTGTATTTGTAGGCCTGCTTAAGTTGGGATAGTGTGTTTGGCTTCATATTAAAAGGTAAAGCCTCAGTTTTAGACGTATTTCGTTTATAAAATGAAGCCGCCGTGTAGTGTGCAATGACTTTGTGGACAATGGGAAGAGAGATTACTGGTTTCGATACAAATAAAAGGACGTTGTCCGCAAATAAGCTGAGTTTATGGTGAGACGTCCCAATTTGTATACCAGGGAAGGAAGGAGATTGGCGAATGGCTATCGCTAGAGGTTCTATTGCCAATACATACATAAGGGGAGAGAGGGGACATCCTTGTCTCGTACCATTAGAAATTTTAAAAGGAGATGAGGGGAAGCCATTCATATAAACTAATGCAGTCGGGGAGCTATAGAGGGCAAATATGGAGGACAATATCTCGCCTTTCAATCCATTTTTCGCTAAAATTTCCCGGAGGAAGCCCCAATGCAGCCTATCGAATGCCTTCTCAGCATCAAGTGAAAGAAAGAGGGCCTCTTCATTGCTATTTGCAAGATATTCGGCTAGGTTGAAGACACGTCTAGTGTTATCAGTTGATTGTCTGCCCCTGACAAAACTGACCTGGTCGGGGTGAACAATCTGGGGATAAAATAGGCAAGTCTGTTCGCTATCAATTTAGAATTTTTTTGAAAATCTGTCTTGAGCAAGGCTATTGATCTATAATTGGAGCAGAGGGAGGGGTGTTTATCTTGTTTATGAAAAGTAATGATTTGAGCTTGTTGCATTTCTTCGGGCAGTGATCCGTGTTCTGTGGCATGTTGGTATAATGGAGTGAGAAGTGGAGTGAGGTCTGGAGCAAATTGTTTGTAAAAGGAATTAGTCAGGGCCGGGGGCCTTCCCCTGGGGTAGAGATTTAATAACTGTCTTAACTTCCTCTTCAGTCCAATGGGAGTTCAGGGAGTCTAAGTTAGCCGGGGACAGAGACTGGAATTGGAGGTCCTCTAAAAAGGAAGAGATTAACGTGGGGGTGGGTTGGGTCGTTTCAGAATCCGAATGTAGATTGTATAGTTTTTTGTAATAGTCGGCAAATGCCTCTGCTATATCCGATGGGTTAAGGAGTTTTCTCCCATATGGGGTTTGGATAAGTTTGAGTCTATTATGAACTGGACACTCTCTCAATTTGTGTGCCAAAAAGGCATTAGATCTATTACTGCTGGAGTCTAGTATTTCATGCGGTCGAGGAATAAAGTTTGGAGCTGATTGCGGATTGAAACTAATTCCTTTCTCAGGAGATGGGATGGTTGGGATCTGTTTAGAGATTCTACATGTAGCAATTGTTTTTCCAAGTCTTCCTGCTGTTGTAAAGCGCGTTTTTTGAGGCTAGCTCCAATTTGTATAAATGTGCCTCGCAATACAGCTTTCAGTGCACACCAATGGGTGGGCACGGAAGTGTGTAGTGGTGAGTTTGTGGCTAGTTATGAGTGTAAAGCCCCTGAGACCGCGGAGCGTGCCTCAGGGGATCGTAACAAGTATTCCGGAAGTCTCCAGGGGCGGGGTGGTATTTTGGAGTCATGGATGTTCCACGACCAAGTCACAGCCGCATGATCAGACCAGACTATGGGGACTATGGACAATTTGGTGGTCTATTGGAGTAGCCACTTATCTAATAGGATTAAATCTATGCGGGAGTAAGAGTTGTGTACGTGGGAGAAAAAGGTATAATCTCTGACTGATGGGAATTTTGTCCGCCAGACATTATATAAATCGTACTCTATCAACAAGCGGCTTAGGGGGCTTAGTGTGCAAAGAGTTCTGGAGGTGACTGAGGGTTGTGGGGCTTTGTCAAGTTTCTCATCTGGGACTATATTGATGTCCCCCATAAGTATCAGATGGCCTTTCTGGACCTTTTGAATAAAGGCAAATAGTTTGCGATAGAAGGAGATATGATTGGTATTCGGGGCATATAGTGATACTTGGGTTATTAATTTATCTTCTAAAATATCCACCAAAATTAAGTAGCGTCCATCTTTATCTGATGTCTGCGAAATCAGGTCAAACTGTACCGAATTGTGGAAGAGAATAGCCACTCCTTGTTTTTTGAAGGGGCCATTTGCAAAGTAGCCCATGGGGTAGCGGGAATTATGGAAGGAAGGTGGGGCCATTGCAGTGAAATGTGTCTCCTGTAGACCTACTACTGTAGCTTTTTCCTATTGGAAGGTTTCTAGAGCCTGATGACTCTTATTCGGGGAATTCAGGCTGTGCACATTCAATGAAAAAAATTTAACCATTTGGGAAATTGAAGGGAAGAGATATATATAGTGAGGTGGTATATGTACCGGTGGACTCAGAGTAAGGGAGGGAAATAGCAGTGGGGAAGCATAAAAAGAAACAAACATCATAGGGAGATGGGAAAGGGATGGGGTAGTAGAAAACTGAAATGACCCTAAAACAAGGGTCAGAGTGTTTGTCGCCTAGAAAAATTGGCAACCAATCAAAAAACATTAGAGGAGTGACCTGGATTGGGTCCCTCTCATGCATTGTAAACAGTAAATAACACGTAACTGATGCAAACATGTATAGCATTCTATATCAACGGTAGTAGATAATGCAAACTATTAAGTATATAACTTCAGGGATAGGAGAATCACTGGTATACAGTGGGAGAGGTGTATTCCCGTAACACATTATAAACAAGTTATCAATTAAAAATCTAAAGAAATAGTAAAGGAATTGCACAGATAAGGGGAAATATTAACAGTCCAAGTGATTATAGGGGATGAAGCCCACTACAAGGGAGTGGAAAAGTGGACTAGTAATGGCTCGCATCCCTATCTCAAGGGTACCGGCCCGTACGGCCCAGTTAGTTATAAAGGATATCATGGGCATCCAATTCCTTTCAGTCCACAGGCACTTGGGCAGATGAAGCAGGTTTTGGGACAGGGATCATAATATCCCAGTCTGCCAGCAGCTTAACTCCAGCTTCGAAGGAGGAGATCACGAATGAGGATGAATCAAATCATATGATGAGTTTTACAGGGAATCCCCACCTGTATTGGATGTCGTTTTCCCGTAAGGCTGACGTGATGGGGTGTAGAGCGCGTCTCTTTGCTAAAGTCAATTGCGAGAGATCGGGGTATATCTGGAGGCCATTAGCATATCGGACCCATCCGCCATTCTGGCTGCTTTGAGAATTTCTTCCTTAATGTGGTAGAAGTGGATTCTAAGGAGGACATCTCTGGGGTAGGTGGATGTGAAGTTTTCCCTGGGTTTGGGCAGCCAGTGGATGCGGTCCACGACCAGATCTTGTGTCGTAGCTGTCGGGAGCAGTTTTTGAAACAGTTTAGTGACATATTCCTTTAGTTCCGAGGGGGCCACAGAGTCCGGCACACCGCAAATCTTTAGGTTGTTTCTTCTAGACCTGTCCTCCAGGTCCGCCATTTTATCCCTCACTGAGGCGACCTCATCTTGTAGCTCAGAATGGGAGGTAAGCAAGTCATTATGAGACGTCACCAATTCCTGCATCTTGTTTTCTAAGTGGTCGGTACGACCCGCTATTCCCACTATGTCCTCTCTGAGTGTTTGGATTGAGGTCTCTAGACCAGTGAGGATGTCTGTACGGAACACAGATAACATTTTAAGCATAGAATGGGTTGTGAGCGGTCGAGATCTATTTCCATATCCGTGAGGGAATTGGAAGATGCGGATTTAGCGGATTTGGATGGAGTAATAGAAGACCTCGGAGGTGTGGGTGTGAATTTCTGGACCTGAGCTTCAGGCTCTATGAAGCGTACAGGTGCAGGCCTTTTAGGGGTTGTGGCTCCTCTTTTGGACGGCATGGCAGGGAGGACAGTGGCAACTGTAGCAAAGAGAGCTTTGAGCGATAGTAGCTGGGAGATAGCTCTATGACATGTAGAATGCTATATGGACTGCATGAGAAGGGGGATAGAAGATGTATAATCACATTTCCATCCCATCTGTGTAGTTTGTGATAGGTGAACCCGAGGGACCCATAGTGGAGGTATCAGCAAGGGGAAATCATATTGAGGCTGCAGGTATGCTGGTAATGTGAGCAGGGTGACAGGAGTGTATGGGAGGCACTGTTCTCAGCTGGTGTGACAGTGCACCGCAGATCCAGCAGGGTAGGTATTGGGGTAGGGTGCTCCACTGATATGGGGCTTTAGTTCACTCTATTTGCAGCCAGGTCTCAGTAGCTGGACTGAATCTGGAGGCTGCAGCGATTTGTCCCTCAATGCCTCTTCTAAGATGGCCGCCGCCAATCCACAGGTGGAAGCTGGGCCAGGAGAGGGGATCAAAACGGGTGAGCTGGACTTACCACAGCTCCACAGAGTCAGGGGTCCATCTGGGGGATGGCTGGGTGGTCGCTGGTAGGTTTGCAGAGGCTCTGTCGGCGTCTTCACGCCGCGGAGCCCGATTCCTGGCTGCCGCTCAAAATCGAGGCCCCGGCTCTGGAGCCGCGGGTAGGCCGCAATCCGCAGAAGCCTGCAAACAGGCTTCCCGACTCCGCTGCCGCCCGCGACCAATCGCGGGAGGGGTGGGGAGGCTCTGGGGGTCCCTCTTGGGTCAATCTGCTGCTTCTGGGCCCCTGTAATGTACCTGCAAAGCCAGGGTCTGTGGGAGCTCACTGGAAGTGCTGCCTCTCGTGATGGCTGCCAGGCCATGCCCCCCCGATATTTGTCTCTTTATATAGGTGAATAATAATGAGGTTTTGCTTAGTCTATTCCCATTCCGCCTTATCATAGCATCTGGGCCTCCTGTATTTTCTAGTGTCAGTATTTTAACAAGTACACTCGTCACATGACTTCTTAATTGAAAATAAACATACATGGGTATAGATATATTAGCATATTTTACACATAGTCATTGATATGGCAATATGGCTGTACATTCCTTGTCCAAAACATGAAACAGAAGACTGAATCCTGCCTTATTATAGTCTTTAACCATCCTAGTGTATTTTGATGGTCTCATATGTAACAATCTCACTAGAGGAATTTCAGGACAAAAGGCTTGTTCAAGAGCCAAATTTAAATAATTTTCTGTTGAATGTATTCAGTCTATCGCATACCTATCATTCGCAGCTCTTACATGGGAGATTATTACTCCTAACAAGGTTTGTTGAGTTAATTTAAACATTGATATTCGAGGTCCCCCCCCATATAAATTTACTACTAACTTTATTTAAAGTTTGTATGTCTGAATCTTTAACAACATTTGAATAACATATAGCAGGCGTGGGAACAAGATCATTTTGATCAGATGTCATCCTCCGATATATGATAAAGGGAGAGCCTGCCATGATTTACAATCAGCCAAAATTTTTGCTATATAGGGGGTAATTGGCAAAGTAAAGGTCAGCTGGGTCCCTAGTTATAGTGGGGCCAAGATAGGTAAGAGAATGTTCTGCCCATAAAAATGGGAAATCCTGAGACCACCCCACTTTCGCGCCTTTGTTTAGCGCTAATGCTTTAGTTTTGAGTTTATCAATTATAAACCCTGAGACTTGCTCAAATTCAGAAAGTGTTCGCAATAGGTTAGGAAAGGCTCTTTGGGGGTTGGCAAAGTACAAAAGGAGATCATCAGCGTATGCTGATACCTTCAATTCTGTAGGTCCCACTTGTATACCCTGCCAATCCGACTGTAAATGAAATAATCAAATTAAAGGATCAATTGCTAAATTAAATAATAAAGGGGATAGCGGGCAGCCCTGCAGAGTGCCTCGGGCCAAATCAAAATGTGAGGTGTTTAAGCCATTTATTGTTAAAAGGGCAGTGGGTGAGACATATAATTTTTTTTAAAAAGAATAATTCCCGCCCCTAGCCCTTGCATATGGAATACCCTCAACTGATGTGACCAAGATACTCTGTCAAAAGCTTTATCCGCATCACAACTCACCAATAGGGATTTACCCCCAATCAAAGATTTAGACTGTATCAAAGCCGCTGTTACCTGACGAATATTATGCACCGACGATCTACCCTGTATAAAACCTGTTTGAGAAGGATGAAGTAATTTTGATAAGAGTGATTGTAATCTTTGGGCCATAATAGTAGTCAATATTTTCAAATCCTGATTTAATAATGAAATAGGTCTATCTCCAGTTTTTTTAAAGCAGCGATCATTTACACAGTGTAAATGATTGCTGCTTTAAAAAAACTGGATATTTTTTACCAAATCTCTCACGTTCTGATTCTCTTATCCCATTAAATTTCACCTAGTGTTTATTTAAAAATGTATTTATCATTTCTGGTAAAAAAAAACTGTAGGTCGCCGTGACCAACCATGTCTAACATAAAATTAATAGCATTCAGTTTCAACAAATAAGCCTAATTTTCCTAATTTCTCTTAACATTACATTGACTAGCCATTTATTTCTCTTAACTCTTATGGTTGAACTTCCTCTGCTCTTGGGCCAGTTTCAGAATAGTATACACTGATAAAGTAATGGTGGAAGGTAAAGTGTTAATAAGAAATGTGCCACTTATAGTAGGTGCACTGTTAGCGTAAATCCACTGTATGATAAACCAATAAGGCTTTGTGGAATATACATGTGGCCACATTTGCGGTAGCCTCCTTGCTTTCTAATGTTAATATAAGTATTTGTATTAGCTCCAGTATACCAAAAAATCAGTTTTTATGCCCGCAGCCGCAACCATGCTAATTTATTTTAGGACCTGCACCAAATTTGTAAGATATATCTGAAACAGGTGTTCAGTTTCCATCTGCACACTATGATTGAGCATTAATCTGGCATACACACCCATGACATTCCCACAAGACAGAGGAGTTCTAAGCATGTACCATGTCACCACCATGGATGGTGGGCTCATACAATGGAGAACTCTAACTATGGGGCAGTGGCTGAACTCCGGGAGGCAATGGAATCATCTGCCGCCGGGCGCCAGCCTCAAAGGGGGCACTGGCTCCATTACCCCTGGTGTTCCATTCATTTGAGTTGCTGCCCGGCAGTACTGTAATGTATGCAGCAGCGATGCCCCCTTCCAGCGGCGATGCCCCGCTCCAGCAGCAATGCCCCGCCCCCCCAGTCCTCCCTGTCACTTGGTTGGCCGCCTCTGTACTCACTGAGTGACAGCGACCTGAGCAAATGAGAGTAGTGGGGGGTTGCAGCTCAGCATATTACGAATGAATAAAAATGTTCACTATACTTAATTCCATATTGCTTGCATGATGTCTCAATCCAAATTTTTTGTTAATGTTACTTATTGCTCTAGACACAGCAAATGTGTTAGATAACATTTCCAGAAATCTATATCAGTAAAAATGATGATCTGCATGTTTCTTAATAAATGGGTGCTTGATTTAGAGTCACTGTGGTCTTGTCCACGATCAGATTAAGATGTTCTTTCTCTACGTACAGATGGACTGTTCTGCCCCCGTTGTTATCAATTCAACACCTTTCATGAGCATTTAATTCACTTGAAAAAAAATCTATGTTTTTTTATTGATTTCAGCTTGTGCTGATCCACTTTATTCTCCCCTTTCTAGCTCATGAAAAGTAGTTTCTTCTACACCTTTCTTTCACTTAAGGCACTTGGCATCTGCCGTTACTCTCGCTGAAATGATCCACCTTTAATGGCAAGGGGCATTTTTTTCTGCTGACCTCAGCAGGCACATCTCTACTTACATTAATGAATAATAAACACCTTCAGTGACACAAGGCAGCGATTTCTACCTGGAGGTGATGAACATGTTATTGATCTGTAAAATGTAGAAGACACCGCTTTAAGTGGTAAATTGCTATGTTGATTAACCACTGAGCGGAATCCATTACAAATACAGAGACAGATATAAAGGAATTTGGTTGACACTTAATATTCTGCTAATCTCCATATTCTGTCAATAAGTACAGTATGTTAAGATTTTTCTCTCTCATATACAAAATAAAATATTGGGCTGCAAAAAGCTACTATTCTATTGTAGAAATATGTGTGCCTTGAGTCCTATTGGAGAAAGAGTGCTATATTATTATTATTATTATTATTATTATTATTACTAAGTAATTATTGCACCCCTTTTGTGACATACTGTACACAGGATTTCACCAATACACTGTTTATACGGCAACATACTGGTGAATATTGTATTATTAATGTACAGTGATATTGTTCTGCAAAAATAGGTTCAAGAAATCCAGGTCTGGGGCTACTAAAACCAACTAAAAGACCAGTGGCGTAACTAGAAATTTTCCCAATTTCCTGTGTTACCCTGAAATGTTTCTAACACCTACCATAAATACACACAGGACATACATGCACACATCACATACACGCACATCACATACATACAGACATACAGGACATACATGCACACATACAGTAATCATGCACATACCATACAGACACACAGGACATACACACGCACATACCATACAGACACACAGGACATACATATGCACATACCATACAGACACACAGGACATACATGCGCACATACCATACAGACACACATACACACACACACACACAGGACATACACACCAAGGACATACACACACACACACACACACACACACATGGCATACAGGCACAGATACAACACACTGCATATTTATAAACATACACAAGAGAAAGACACACATAGCATATACAAAAGACATACACACATACATACACACATAGCATAAACATATACAGTAGCATACACACAAAGTATACATACATACACACATACAAAGAATACATGCACACACAGCATACTTACAAAACACCAATACTAAAGCAAATAACCCCCACATACAAAGGAGGGCACCAAGTTTCCACATACCCAGTCCTCCCCCTTCCCACTGCAGCTACTGATATCATAGTTCTCACTGGGCCAGCATACATTAATGGTACCCATACTCTTTACACCCCTGCCCACACACCTGGTTCTGGGAACTTCTGAAGAGTCAGCCTGTCACACGTCCTGAGAGCTTCCTGTTAGCTGAGGAGCTGTGCGCAGCAGCGCCACCTACAATCAGCTCAGCATTACATACACGGCTTCCTCCCTACAGAGCTTACACAGGAGTCAGGACAGCCATCAGCGCCACTGAGACAGACATATTGACTTCAAACAGTGCAGTAAATTTACTACTAAACCTTACTAAAGGTTCTATAAATCAAGATGTGATGTTGCTCATAACAACCTATCAGGTTCCTGAGTTACTGCTTGATCCAGATGAAAAATAGCACTGTGCATATGTAACAGCCTATATAATAAAAGTCTTAAACTATTCCTCACCTCTGGGGGGGAATTCAAGTGTTATGTGCACCTGCATCTACTAGATGGCGACCAGAAGAGTAATTCAAATGTTTCTCCATTGGGGCACACCCTACTTCGACAATATTAAACAATATTTTTTCTCAGCTCCACTGCGCTCTCTATAATCGCTGCCTGGTTCTTTGTCCAAGGAGCACCACTCCTTAATATACACAATCAGAACAAGAAGAACAATAAACCGGCGCTGATTAGTCAATGGTGACTTGTGAGTAGGTGTCCTCTTTACTATCCAGAAGTTCTACTGGAATCCCAGTGGGTTTCTTATTGGACCACACTGACCTGAGTGTGGGTCCCTATGTACACATAGCGTTTTCTTTATCCAAACTTCCTTATTCACCACTCCACATGTCACAATTGATCCCAAAACTGACCTGGGAGCTGGTCCCTATATTCACGTAAAGGTATCTTTGGATAAAGCGTATTCTCCAATATACTCCAAAATCAACCAGCAGTACACACCATTCGCATTAGGAAACACACTGACCTGTATGTAGGTCCCTATGTTCACATAGCGTGTCCTTTAATCGCTCACTCCTCTTTGAACCAAAGTATGGGCGGTAGTAGGATTTTCTCCAAAACAAGTTTAATTTCCAGATAGGAAAAAACATACAATAAAATGTAAAAAATAGTAAAAGATGGGAACTTTTCACAGGTAAAGACCAATAACACTTTTGTATTCCTCCTCACCCGGAATGAGTCGGAATATTCTGTGATACCCTGATGGTAGGGTTGATATCGGTCTCCCCTGTGTCCAGCGTCCCTGTACACCAACATGTTTCTGACGTCACCGTCCTTCCTCAGGGTGTACTAAACACATGTCCCCTTGGGATATATATACCCAAGAGGGTCATTCAAGAGGAGGAGTTATTTCTCCCCTTACCATGGTTGTATATAAAACTCGGAAACAACAAAATATACATTGTATTTTTCTCCCATTAAAATATATTGCACAATCCCTTCTTCTAACACAACATAACATTTAACCTCCGATGGCTACATATTGTGAGTCAAAAGTCAGTGAATTATCCATATTCTTAACATACTTCATTACCGGTATTTCTACATCTCCCATTCACAAATCCCACTCCCCATTGTCCAATGAAAAAGTCTGTTAGCGTCACTTCCTCCCGGTGACACGCATATCTGGTCTCTTATGTTTGGTCGGAGCTTTCTGTAACTCATACCCCGGATGTGTTGCTTCCGGTTCGGGATGCGTCTCATACTTGAAGCCTCTCTCTCATACGCAGTCGGAAGCCCGTCTCCTTGCTTCTGGTATTTGGTGCACATATAGCTGAAGCGCATACTTCCTGCTTTTGCTACGATCCGGAAATTAGGTTATGTTGTATCCGGCATATGACACGCAAATCACCGTGTCTTGTGGACCGCAAATCCCACCTCATAGTAATCCTCCTTTTCTCAATGGCTCATTTTAAACATAAAACATTAAGAGAGAGAGACGGCAATTAATCACAAGGAACGTACACCATGTATACATTATATATAAATGCTAAAATACAGGCATTATATATAAATAATTAAAATAAAAACCCATTTGATACGTTACATAAACAATTCCCATACAATTAATAAGCTCTTTGGGGATTTGCTGGTATCTAAAAGCATTTTTCAACTTCTAATCCACTTCAAAGGAACCATTTGAGTTCGAAGTCTGCATTGAGCCCTCGTGGAACCAAGGTCCTCAATGCATGTATCGTCCTCATTTCAGTTCTAGCTAGAGTGGTATCCCGATCTCCATTTCTTCACTGTGTGTGGGGACGGTCTTTATACCACAAAAGGAGACCAGATGTTTTGTGTCTTGACTATGTACTGTTGTAAAATGCATAGACACACTATGTGTCTCTAGACCCAACTTGGGGCCTTATTCTGATCGGTGCTGATATTCCCGCATGCGGACGGACCGCCGATGTTGATCGTCTGCGCATGTGCAGAGGTCACTCTGCGCATGTGCAGGCGATTTCGCCACACAGATTCTTTATACGCCGCACAGGGGGCGTAGAGGGGCGTGAGGGGCTACTTAGCCTCATTACCCTATGCATACGCCCCGCGTTTCATGGGCGTTCCCATGCAAACGCGGGGCGTATGCATGGTAATGAGGCCGTGACGCGTGGGTACGGGGCGGGCATCTGACATCGCCGGATGTCAGCTGCCCGCCCCCATACATGATTTCACACGGACAAGTGTCCGTGTGGTCTTGTGTGGCGGGACCTGGTGGAGCGTGCGGCTCTGCATTCGATGTTCGGCGACCATCGAATGCAGGGGCTGCTCCCAAGACGGAGGAGGCGTATCCCCGTCCAATTTCATGCGGATCGCCACATATCCGCGTACGGACGGCAGGTGGCGATCCGTATGGAAGGCGGGGATTCGCCTGCACGGTCGCGCCCGCATATTCTGATCGGGCCGCACCGATCAGAATAAGGCCCTTGATGTTTCTAGCATGCTCCGCAAGCCTCACCTTAAGCATGTGTGTGGTCTTTCCCACATATTGGCTCCCACATGTGCATTCCAGCAAATAAATACAATATTTAGAGCTACAAGTTATAAAATCTCTAATCTCGTATTTTTTACCAGTTTGATTGGATTTATAGTGTGTTATTTTTGAGGTATCACTTTTACACAGGTCAGTGTGGTCCAATAAGAAACCCACTGGGATTCCAGTAGAACTTGTGGATAGTAAAGAGGACACCTACTCACAAGTCACCATTGACTAATCAACGCCGGTTTATTGTTCTTCTTGTTCTGATTGGGCACACACTACTGCCATCATTGACATTACTTTTATTTTGTTCCATTATTTTGGCGGGCTGGCAACTAGTACAGGATAGTTGGCAGGAACATTTCAAACTTAAAATACCCATTAAAAGTACAGAACATATAAAGAACTAATAAGCCCGCTCGAAGCAAAATCTTCTAAACCTTCTGTGCTTGTGCATGTGTGAGAAAGAGATGTAGTTTCACTCTGTGCCAGCAGATGGCAGTGTTTCAGAGACTCACGGACACTAGACATATATGTAGATGATGTTAGAGAATAGTTTTGAAACAATATTTTATCTATGCCTGCAGTATGGATTGCTAATTAGAGCAAAAGCAGTTGACTGCAATCAAAAAGTCACCATCCAGAAAGAAAGAATAAACACCCACTGCAAATATGTGAATGCATTTGCAGATCCATTTGCAAATCCCAGAACATCAAAGAGTATTTTCCATCTAAACAAGTCTGAGGCTTCAACTCATCTGCGACAGAGACAGGCTGGAAGTGGTCAAAGCTGCCGCCATAGACCCACCCCCAAAACACCTTATCATGCCTGCGTTTTTTTAAACATACAGTACCCACAAAATGCCATGTTTCCACCCATAAACACTGATTTCCTGTCATGACTGCTATTATTTAGCATATTCAGTCGCAAATACCCCAGGCACATGTGCACATTCGATACTTGCTTAGTTTGCAATTTCTTTAATTAGTTATCCATATATGGAATTAGGCCAACTGCTAACAGATGTAAGCTGGCATTTTGTTGGCCAATTAAAACTTGACTAAAGGTCACATGGATGTGGGTAATGCTTCTGTGCTTCTCTTTTACAGAAATGCACACATGCCTTAATATTACATATACCAGTTCTGACAGTGATTTTTCTCAGTCAATTTCTTTGCCCTGTACAGTGGCGTACCTATGGAGGGTGCAGGGGATGCAACTGCTATGGGGCCCGGCCGCTAGGGGGGCCCGTGGGCCCAGCAGGCAATCCCCTGCACCCTTTTGAGGTTTTTTTTTACCTTTACATCTTAAAGGATCGCCGAGGTGCGCTTGCCAAGTTCGGCATAGGGAAGAAGGCAGGAGCAGGCTGGGCATATGTCAGTAGACTCAGCGCCACACTAGAGGGCGCTGCAGCTGCCTTGTTTGATTGTCCGGCGGATCCTTCACATGAGAGGCAGTCTCTCTCCTCTCTTTTGCTGTACCTAGGCTAGCAGTGCGCACTGCGCACAGCCGGGGGCATCGCAGAGAAAGCAAGTCAGCGCTCCTCCACAGTATCTTCCCCCAGGCAGCACAGCACATGAAGCCGGAAGGCTTCCACACTTGGTGCAGCACCCAGGGGAAGGCTCCTAAACTCAGGCAGGTAACCGGGTGGGGTAGGGTTGGGGCAATGGGCTGCTACTTCAACAACCCCCAACCCCCTTCCTGCAGCAAATCACTTGTTTGGCCCTCATCCTCACCACTCCCTGGCTGCTTATCACCCCACCCCTAAACTGTCAGCCTGCCCCATCCTTCTCTCCTTTGTGTGCATGTGACCCCCATGCTCCCACCTGTGTGTTCCTGTGACCCCCCCCCCCCTGCAGTTGACAGCCTGCCCCCGGCTCCTTCCAGTGTGTGTCTCGGACCCCCCCCCCCCTCTTTCCTTGCAGTTGACAGCCTGCTCCTTCCTGTGTGCCTTACCCATATCCCCCCTTCACCCTTCAACAGCCTGTTCCCTTTGCTTCTTCCTGTGTGCCTGAGAGCCCCCTCCTTGCAGGTGACAGCCTGCCTTCCCCTGCTCCCTCCTGTGTGTTCCTTAGCCCCCCCTTTCCTTGCAGGTGACAGTTTGTCCCCCTCTTTCTCCTAAATGTGTTGGGCCACGCCTACATTTTATTTAGTCCCATTTAAATTAGGCTAGTTTGGTTGAGATTTCTCCAATACCATCTTTGTATCTCCCTCTCCTGTCCCCTAAGGGATATTGTACAGACAGTGGTGGGGGGCCCTATCAAGATTTTGCTATGGGGCCCGCATGGTTCTAGTTACACCTCTGGCCCTGTAATAAATAGTTTCATTTTATTCATAACATGCAACAGCTACAAATTGGGCCACTGATTAACAGCTACCTGACTTTCTGCACCACAATTCCATTGGCAATGATATAGAAGTAGAAGCCCGCTCGAAGCAAATGCTTAGAAAGCTAGTAGATGTAGTTTCACTCACTGCCAACAGATGGCAGGGTTTCAGAGCAGCACGGACACTAAACATATATATATAGATGATAAGAGAATTAAATGTTCTCAACTTTGCATCCTTTATGCTGAATTTTCAATCAGCACAGTCCCCAATGTCAGTGTATTTAAAACTCTAGCAGTGGAAATTAGAAGGAAAACTTCAACTTGAATTCTCTTCAGATTTCCAAGCAAAGTCAGGATTTGATTGACAGAATCATCAGGATTTGAAGCACTGTATCTTCAACCCCCATCCCGCAACAGCCTACACACCTGGGCAAAATCTGCATTTCTTCTTATGTATGACATTATAATCCAACTCTAGGCCTCTGTTTATAATATAGTGAGAAATGCCTCCTTCATAGTAAGAATCGTTTTCTGCACTCGGTAGAAAACTTCTAAATATAGATATAGGAAGGAGTCTCACCTGCTCATTTGTTATTTTCTTTACCCCTTCAGAAAATAATTGTGCCTTTTAGCCTCCTGTTTGTTCTGATAAAGGTTTCTGCCATATAACATTTAATTGTAATAAAATAAAGACCAGATTCCCCCAAACTCATTCAGATGCTCATGAATAGGAATTAGAGATTTCTATTTTAAGACTATTTTATGTCAACTCTAAACTAATGTTTGAACTTTTGGTATATCACGTGAGTAAGGTTATTGATTTCATATTCCTTCCTAATCATATTGTATACCAAATAGGTACACAATGAATAATTTCTGACTTAAGCTTGGTACACATTAGCTGATTATCCTTAAATATATGCATGATAGCGATATCGTTAATGGCATTTTCATGCATTTTGGCTAATGTCTACACACTATGGCCTTTATTCAGATCTTAACGCAGTACAAATTTGTTCTCAAAATGGGCAACACCATGTGCACTGCAGGTGGGGCAGATGTAACATGTATACAGAGAGTTAGATTTGTGTGAGTTATTTTGTTTCTGTCCAGGATAAATACTGGCTGCATTATTTTTACACTGCAATTTAGATTTCAGTTTCAACACACCCCACCCAAATGTAACTCTCTCTGCACATGTAACACCTGCCCCTCCTGCAGTGCACATGGTTTTGCCCATTTTGAGAACAAATTTATACTGCAATCAGATCTGAATAAGGGCCTATATCGTTAATGATGCATGCTCCCATGGTTCCTTATTGCCCCCCTCTGTCATCTGTACATGCAAAAAAATCCTGGCTATATCATCAACAATAGCATGCTCCTGGACAGAGGGGTAACTCGGGAAGCAATGAAGTCATCTGCAGCTGGGCTCCTGCTCTCAAGGGGGCACCTCTCCTCTCCTGCAAGCTTGCATAAGTTAATTGGAAGCTGTCACTATCCATATCGCTTCTGTGGCTGACTACTCCTCCTAGCAGGACCATAGGCATCACAGTATCTTTATATAAATATGTACACACACATGCATTTATATATTTACACAAGGTGCTGTGTATGTCTGTGTGTATGGGGGGTGGGAGGGACTAAATTTATATTACCTCCGGGGAAACAGGGACAAACTTAGGCCACTGCTCCTGGATTTGGCCACTGAATGATAAAGTTTAATGTGTATGCATTGTATCAATTGTCAAGGAGTTCAAGGTAGTTTAAGAGAACTCGTTAGCAATATCTGATCACTTGCACTGTTTGTCATTTAATATGTACCCATTTTAAGAGATTATTTACATAGATACTACCAAAATGTTTATCATTAGTGGGATTCAGTAGAATGAAATATATGCTTTATGATTACTCTTATCATATTGCTTAATATTTGGGAGATTGGTATGAAGATGTTTTCAACACTGCTCTGGTCTATATTATATAGACTGATAGGTACACAGTTAATACAACTTTTATATGTGTTTGTCCCCAGCATTTCACCATTGTTTTAAACTGTTTAAATCATTTTTCTTTTTGGACCACTTTGACCAAACAAATGTAAAGCATTCTATCAAGCCTTTAAAAGAAAACAAAATCCTAATGAACATTTGCCCTTAATAAAAGCAAATTACAAATAGTGATGATTTATCCAGAAAGTAATTTTATTTAAATAATGTAAAAAATAGATAAAAACCATCTAATCTGGCAGCTGATAGGGTTCTCACTGAAACTAAAATCAAGTATTATATATTTATATAAAAGTTATGTACAATATAATCGACAGCACTTTATAGAGAATATTTCAGAAGTCACAGCCCCAGTGGAGCTTGCAATCTATATTCTCTATTACATACACATTTTTTTTTTGTCAAAAGCCAAATTAACTCCCAACATGTTTTGGAATGTGGCGGAGGACACCCAAAGAACCATGAGGAGATATTTGCAAATATAAAGAGAACATACTAACTCCACACAGGAGTTTTGACTGTAAATTGAACTCATTCATTGTCAGGCATAGACGGTTCAAATTCCGTCAGTTTGCGGTTTGCCGTCAGCTTGACAGACAGATTCTCTTCCACCAGGTTGATCTTCCGCCTATTCAGGATGAAATCACACCTCATGGTGAGAAAACACCAATGAGGCTTAAAGGGGCATGTACAATTCACCTTCACACTCCGCCGCCATTTTAGCTACTGCAGTACTGAGAGGTTCTCTGGTGCTGCGTGTTTTGGAAATCTTGGTGCACTTACACAGTTTTCTTGTGCAGCTGTATTGAACCCTGATCCATAATAGTGACCCATAAAGGATTTTAGGCTTACAGTATTTTTGTTTGCTCTTAGGTGAGTTTCACTCGGTTGTCTTGTGATTATGTGTTTATATACGTGCGTGTCTTTTTATTTATTTATCTAACTTATATGGTTAATATTTGTTTTTGTAAACTATTTCAGTGTACTGTCTTGTTGTGGCAAAGTTAAGACAAAGTAAGACAAATTATTAGGTGATGCTGCTGTTCCTTTATAAAAATGTGTAACAGAATAACATGATAACAGAATGCTGGGCAGGCATGCTGGGAAAGACAATGCAACACGAGTAAAAATAAAAAAGAATGAATAAAAAATATGTTCATATGGGCAATAATAAACATTAAAATAATATTTGCAAACAAATGGACAATAAATTACATTTATTCATAAAAAAAAATAATAATAATAATAATAATAATAATATTTTATGTTATGTAGACTAGTCCCGACAGAAGAAATTGTTGTGTTCACATTGTCTAGAGCCTGACTGAAAACTGTAGAATCCATTTAGATTGTTTGACACTGAATAGGCTAAATGAGATTAACATTACAGAGTTTAGACAATTTGCACTAAAAAGTAGAAATAGACTACTTTAGACAGTCGAGGCAAAGGAAACAAGTTGACAGGCGGAATGCTTTAGACTGGCGGGAAAAAAGGACCTTGAACAGTCTAATTCAACTCGACTTTATTTTCAGGTGGAAAATATGCTGTTTCTGCCTAAGTGGACCTAATGACTAACACTGAATACCTACCATAATTTCAGTGCTGGCGGTATTCCTAACCACTGCAATTAATTCCTGTATTCAAAAAAAATATCCAAATAACAACTACATCTTTACCAAGAAAAACAAGACCAATTAGCAGATAGTGGCAATGTTAGTGTCACATTCTTCAGTCAAACCCAAGCACTGTATCTATTTTTGTTCTTTCTGTATCCCTTAGGGAGTCTTACACCCTCCCTTTACAGCAGCTGTAGTTGCATTGTTGGTTCAGTCTCCCCCATTTCTTCAATTTGCAGATAGTACATGGGCTCCACATCGATTCAAATTAATTTTAAAATCAGCAGTACAGCTAACAAATAATGATTAATTAACACTATTTATAAAATTTATTAAAAAACACATTACACTTTATTTCACCTTTAAAAGGTAAAAATTTGCTACTGCTTCAGTTTACAATGAAAAGGGTGCAAATACTATTTATTTTTATGAGATAGGAGGTGTGTGTGTGTGTGTGTGGGGGGGGGGGGGTATTTATCAAAGCTTGGAGAGAGAGAAATAAATATTTTACAGACTGTCTTTGAAGAATAACAATTAAGAGCTGGGTGGCTGGAACGCTTTCTCTCACAATTTAATCTTTTGCCAAGCTTTGATAAATATCCCCAACAATTACATTCCTTCTCTCATTGTTTAATCATTAATTTGCATCCAGCATCAAGCAGAAATATAATAACCAAATAAAGTATACATATAATAATAAAAATCAGATTTTCTAAAGTCGAAATCTAAAAACTATACTAATTTTGTTCACTTAACCCTGTATTAGAAGAACATTAAATATAGATTTGTTCTTCATTTATATATTGCTTAAGCCATAAATTATTTCAGCATCTACCTCACTTTTTAAATAAACTACAAATAAAGATCTTCATTATGTCTCAGGAAAGAAACCTCGGAAATCTCCACTTCACCAACACTCCCTCTCAGGCAGACTAACTTAACCTGTGTCTATGTTGATTCAATGGCATTCTGAATACATTATATTCACTGATCCCTTCGTTCTTATCATCCCTTATCCTTCTGTATACATGTATACTTCTGTATACACTTCTGTATACATTTTACTATACGCTGCAGAGTGCCAACAAGAGGAGTTAGCTGACCCCAAATCACTTCTTACATTAGCTTTCCATAACAATATAACACCTGAGTAGAAAAGGTGTAATTACCAAACAAACAATTACAAATATCACAGTTGTGATAAAAAGAAAAAATACGGTGAAACGCTTTAATAAATAACAACTCAGTTTGAAACAACTTTTTTGGCTGTCTAGTCAGGACACTCAAACACAACTACCCCGCTACACATATATTACACAATAACCTTTGACTATAGACTTGGAAAATACAGACAGTTGGAATTAAATGCCAAAAATGGTCTCAGTGTTGGAAGACATTAACACATGTATTCTGCTTGCATTACTACATGTACCTTGTGAAATGTGCAGCTATGCTTCTAAACCTACAGTATGTACCCACAAGAAAACATATAAGGACATCTACGACATTTTAACTGTCATTTCTGAATAAGTATGTCTCAGATTGATACAGAGCCTATTTTTATCTACATAGATATTAACTGATAGATATTTTTTAATGAATTTATAAATTAGTTTATTAATTTACTAGTTTATTAAAACAAATTGGGGAGAGTTTTGTGTAACTAAAACAATTTAATAAACTATTTACAGTGTGTGTAACCTGGGTACATATTGTTGTCTGAAAGTGAAATGTAATGCTTTCTGTGCAAATTTTTAAGAAAATATTGATTACATATAAAATACATCTCTTAACTTAATTAAGAACTTACCTGCTACATGAACTACTGTCACTAAATGGTGTATTTCTGCAGATTTGCAGCCTTAAGGCGCATACGGATAAGGTTAGGAGTGTGATGTAGCCTTATTATGCTGAACACATTCTAAATGAACTCAGGTCACAGCTGTTCTCTTTTTCCCATAGACAAAAAGGTACTTGACCTTGGAAATATAAACCACATATAACAACTAACCCAGAAAACCATAGAAAGCTAATGTACTAATGTGGGAAGTTAACACAGACTCTACTTTTTAATATCCTAATATTTAATGCTGAGAGCACAGAAGACTACATATCATTTTACATTAAGAACGGTTCCTTTGATTCACAAAATGTTCAATAATATGGACATATTGGGTCTGTCACTGAAACATAAACATAGTTATTTTATATTCCTAATGTACAGCACAGCCATTAGGCTTCACCTAGCTAAAAGCTTTCTGAACGATGGCTCTTCTTTTGAAACAATCCTGTGGGATTACTCAGAACTTACTTCACAACTAAATCTTTATTAGAGAATATATGAGAGGACAATAAGAACACTTACTGAAATACCTCTTGATTCATTGAATGAATCCCCCAAAAATGTCACTTCACTCTTTATGACCTGACAAAGAAAAGTATAGTCAGTGATTAACAATAGTATAATAGTGCTACTTGAATACTGTCCTATATTACTGTAGCAAAATAAATATTAATGTTTATGTACCTCTATGTTTATTACTGTGTAATAATATTTGCTATAAATAAATAAAAATACTTATGTGGAGGGTAACGTCAGGTGTGTATTAATAAGTCAACAGACAGTAGGTTGACCACTATTGGTTCAGGGCCATCCTAATACATTGGCTTAATGGGCAGTTGCCCAAGGGCCCCGCAGTCCTAGGGGCCCAAGCCTTCCACCTCCATTGGAAGAACAGGTCCCTACCGAATCTGTGGCAGCACACCTTGACAGCCGCTGGCACCTGTCCTGTGCAAAAACTTAGGGGGGACCTGAGGGATGCCGCTGTGGCTATACAGAAAGTACTAACCAATCGTGGGGGTTCAGCACAGCTTGCCGCAGGAACCAGGGTTCCTGTCTGTGATGATGCTGCACTCGGCTGTGCTTTCTGTTCGGCTGCCCCGCGGCGTGTTCTCCAGCACCTGGCTCAGGTCTGTACAGTGCACACTGCACTCAACTGGACTGGTGACTGACTCTGTAACAGACTGGCAGCTTCAGTCTCGGGCTAGTGCCATCATCAAAGTAAGAACTATATGTTCTTTAAGAAATAAGGCTGTGATATATGTATATATATATATATATATATATAGTTGTTTCAGTAGGGGCCCCATTTTACTGCTTTTCCCAGGGGCCAATGATGATATTAAGATGACCCGGTATTGGTTAACAATAGCAACAGGTAGACAACATGGAATATTGGATTTGCTATCTGCCAGTTACCAGCTGCACAAGCAGTCCCTTTGTGAGATTTGTTTCCTCCCTCGGGGACTGCCAGACTGGGCTACGATTAGCAGAGATCTGGCTTTCTCTAGCAAGAATTCCCTACCTCAATGTCCAACCTTGCCTACTGAGGGAGGGGCCTATTTAATAATGAGCATTATTACTAGCCATAGATTTTGCTTAGTATCACATTTATACTAATGAATTTTCTGCTGGTATTTAACATTACTTACTACTCTGATGAAGTTCAACAACACCTCCCTTGTTGGCACCATCCTCCATTGAGGGATCTAATAAATAGGCAGCTCAGTATTGGACTGTCAACAATACAGTGGAGGATAGTGCCATGAGGGGAGTATAAATGTGAAGTAAAATATATGGCTAGTAATAATGCTCTGGTACTTGTGTAGTTTCACGGCACCAGAATGGTGCCGGCTTGCTTCGCTTGCCCACACTGCGGGCTCGGTGGCTCGCTACGCTCGCCACCCTATTTAGAATCAACTCAATGCCAACATGGATAGTGGAGGTATGAACTATCTATGTTGGCATGGAGTTAAGTTACTTTTTTTAACATAGTTTGTGGTGAGCGTAGAACCCGGAAGTAGCACGGCGCCATGCTGGCGCCATGAAACTACACAAGTACCAATGCTCTTTATTAAATATGAACGAGCATTTAATTGCACATTTGCATGCAACACAACATTTTTCTACAGTATGGCGCCATGAAACTACACAAGTACCAATGCTCTTTATTAAATATAAACGAGCATTTAATTGCACATTTGCATGCAACACAACATTTTTCTACAGTATGTTATGGCTGACAATCATCCACTTCAAATGGTGTACCTGCAGTCTGGCTAGTTGAAGGGACCAAACCTCCGTTTTCTTTTCTACATTACAGCATGTTCTGGGTCCAACCAAGGGCTTCATATAGAGTTGGAGGCCTTGACTGAGTAAGGTGTCACTGGGTCGTCAGCTTTATTATGTGACTTACTGTAGCTGTCAATTTAGCTCTACCTACCCACCACCCTGTTAAACAGCATCACAGGAGACAGACACCACCTGGTGGCACCTTCTTTCCTCAGCAAAGTACCTTACTACCCATTCTCTGTTTCTGGCTTGGGAATGGTGCTTACAAGGGACCTGAGGGGCAAATTGGCCAAAATTTCATTGATGGTGTAAAGGCATATTACAGATAAATATCTGCAGAGTATGGGTTCATTTGATGTGGTTCTTGTTTTAGGTTTCAGTTTCAGCATGGTGCAGACTTCTAATATGGCAGTTGTGAATAAGTTGTGTGCCAGGGTACAGTATAAAATCCTAGAAAGCAATATGATGATATGTTTGTTGTTACAGATGATGGCAAAAAGAATTTTCCAGATGCAAAAGACAATGGGGAATACGTAAGGAAACTTATGTCATACTTTAACTCAGGGGAACCTTTTTAACTTTCATCCAAAAATATATTTAGATACATTGACATTACCCCCTTAATTTGAAAGAAAGAAAATAATATATTAATTATTAATTAATTATTATCACCGAAAAATAATTATAGTTTGTATATACAAGAATATATACATTTTATTGTACATACATTTCTTATAGCACAGGAGGGCTCAGGATTGCAGGCAGAGCGGGAAGCGGGAGCTGAAGGCGGAGCCGAATACACACTACCACTGATTGGCACCTAAGACGCTGCTGCCAGCATCTCCTAGCGTGACTGCGCATGCACCGGGTCACTGCTTATGCGGCTGCGTCCGGCACCAGAGCCGCCAGCTTCTGGGGGGGGGGGGGGTCTACGCAATATGTGGTGGACTTATAAAGAGACATTTAGAGAGAAAAAAGGGAGTAAGGTGACATATTGATTTTGGTTGTATGGATGTAGAGGTAACAAAGAAAAGCATGTACCAGTTCTGGTTTTATTGAAATGTCTCCTAAGTTTCAGTTGATAAAGCAGCTGTTATGTACATCCCGCTACAATGGGGAAAGATTAGCACAGACAAGACATTTGTGTTGAATCATAGACAAATTTATGAAAAGAACCAAGATAAATTCTACTGATGCTCAATGTAATGTAGTAACCAGTTTCAATAGGATGAGAGATTCAGAAAGTGAGAGATTTGGTAAGAAATCTCTAGTTTTTTTTTTTAAAGCGGCAATCAATTACACTGCAAAACCAGTTTGATTTTGCAGTGTAAATGATTGCCGCTTTAAAAAAAAAAAATAGCGATTTCTTACCAAATCTCTCACTTTCTAAATCTCTCATCTTATTAAATTTCACCCAGCCATCCTAATACATTGGCTTAATGGGCAGTTGCCCAAGGGCCTCGCAGTCCTGGTCCCATCCCCTCCTCCTCCCTCCCGGGCAGCAGCATGAGCTCTCACACTGTCAGTGTGTTACAGCGTGAGAGCTCATGCTCTGCCTGTCAGTGGCACAGCACAATCATGCTAGAGTGTGCTGTCACTCACCCCTGAGCTGTTTTAAAAGATTTTTAAATTGTTCCCGGTAAGGGGGCGTGGCCACGTTGCCTGCGATTTAGCCACGCCCCCAACACTTCAACAGTGTGCCTGTCCATGTCCAGTATCCGCTGATAGCTCCTCCTGCCCTCTGATCAGGTACTGTTTAATCACCTTAGCCCCTGCCCTGCTCCCTTACTATGCACTGTATAGGCATCTCCATTTTTCTCCTTGTCCTCAGTGTGACTGTCTCCACAGTACTGGGCACACAGCTAGTCCCCCAGGTGGGTGCATGATTATACTGTATAATCATGCACCCACCTGGGGGACTAGCTGTGTGCCCACTGCCCAGTACAGTATAATCATGCACCCACCTGGGGGACTAGCTGTGTGCCCACTGCGCAGTATAGTATAATCATGCACCCACCTGGGGGACTAGCTGTGTGCCCACTGCCCAGTAGCTAGTCCCCCAGGTGGGTGCATGATTATACTGTACTGGGCAGTGGGCACATACTGTACTGGGCAGTGGGCACACAGCTAGTCCCCCAGGTGGGTGGATGATTATACTGTATAATCATCCACCCACCTGGGGGACTAGCTGTGTGCCCACTGCCCAGTACAGTATAATCATGCACCCACCTGGGGGACTAGCTGTGTGCCCACTGCGCAGTACAGTATAATCATGCACCCACCTGGGGGACTAGCTGTGTACCCACTGCGCAGTACAGTATAATCATGCACCCACCTGGGGGACTAGCTGTGTGCCCAGCACAATATATATAAAATATATAAATATAAAATATAGCTAATAAAAATTATAAAAGTCAATTGTGTATGTGAGAAGTTGGGGGGGGGGGGGGGGGGGGGGGCGGTATCCTGTAGGTTTGCTTAGGGCACCTAGATGCCTTGCACCGGCCCTGGTGCTGGGGACAGCCCAGGGCTTCAGCCCTAAATGGGGGAAGCCTAAGGGATCCTTTTAGTGGGGGTCCTCACTCCCTGAGGGACCCTGTCCAGGGCTGACCAGCCATGGTGATAATGTGGCACCCTGTCCCCTGACTGTGGCATTACACTGCTGACTGTTGGAGCCTGGTGCTGGTTCCAAAATAAGGGGTACCCCTATTCATTTTGTCCCTTGTATTTTTGGAACCAGGACTGGTCCAAAAGGCTGGTGTTGGTTTAGTAAAACAACCCCCCCCCCCCCATAGTTAAGAAACCAAAGCTGTTATACTCAGGGGCTCAGGGGGATTATATTTTTACACACTTTTTTTGACAGAACCATGCACAAATCTCACTGATCTGTGCATGATTCTGTCAATCTTGTCTGCCAGAAGCAGGTCTATTATTCTTGCAATGTTTAAAAGTGTTTAGGGTATGATTTGAAAAATCGCACCCTATTACATTTGCGATTTTGATGAACGTCTGGATGTGCTTTTTGAAGTGCGAAAATGTGTGATTTTACTGCAAATCACACACTATTACATTTGCGATCATACAGTCTAAAAAAAATCTCACCCTATGACATTTCACATATAATATTCAAATTCACACAGGTGTGGAAGT
Source organism: Crinia signifera (assembly GCF_055691185.1). Lineage (NCBI taxonomy): Eukaryota > Metazoa > Chordata > Amphibia > Anura > Myobatrachidae > Crinia > Crinia signifera. The sequence goes on from NC_139217.1 coordinate 169,420,161, forward strand.
ATTTACAATTTACAGAATCAGGTCTTCTGTTACTTTGGGCCAGATGTATCAAGCTTCAAAAAGTGATACAGAGTGATAAAAAGCCAGCCAATCAGGTCCTATTTTCCTGTTACAGGCTGGATTTAAAAAATAACAGCTAAGAGCTGATTGGCTGGTTGTTTATCACTCTCCACTGTATCACTTTTTAAAGCTTGATACATCTGGCCCAAAGAAATCAGTTATTGCTTGTTTTTTTTTTTGTTTGTTTTTTAGCTTATAAATGATCTATATGGCAGGTTACTGTACAGAAAATTAGAGACGCTGGTGGAATTTTATATTTTTATTCGGTTTTCTGTATATTTGAAGAAGGATTTAATATGTGAGGCTCCATCCTTACTAATTTTAATGGTGAATTCACAAATGCAGCTTTGAACTAATTATGTGGTATCTAAGGAATTAAGGATATATTTGAGTGGCAACTTGTGCATGACCTTAGGAGTGGACAAAGTTTATTTTGCAGAAATATCTTTTAAAATGACCCTGTTCCTAATTGCACAGGTCAACAAAAGTGGTATTTATTTTTTCACAAAGGTAAATATAGGTGAATCCAATATACATTTATGAGCTGAATTCAAACCTCATTTACATAGTCAGCATTGCAGCAAGCATACATGTACTCCACTTTTCCTGATATAGCTTTTTCATTATGGAAAATGTCCTTCTCTAACCATTCACCATTTTAATTGCTGAGTGTTTCAAGATTTGCTGGGAGAAAATCCTGGTGCAAGAGTCCAAAAAATCTATATGTTGCATCCCATGGTTTTGTAAAATAAAGATTATCCTCTACATATTTTTACATACAGTAGTTGTCTGCCTTATTTTTCCTAAAATGTTCCAGAAAATACTATTGAAAGATTCCTATGCAGCTTTTTCAACCTGTTTCCAACTGACCATCAACGCATTCATCTTGAAACAGTTCTCTTATATGAGGTTCTACGAATATCACCTCTTTAATCTTTGCCTCACTAATCCATAGGGATTTATTTTCTTAAATATGTATATCCAAGTCCATACCCTGTCCCTGATTACTATTCAGGCCCCTTATATGTATACTAGCTGTAACCTCCGGATGACGGCAGTAACTGTTAAGTGACCACAGCCATAGGTGCCAATTCTGTGGGTGCTCAAGGGCCCGAGCACCCACGGAAATTGATGAGCACCCACGGGCCCGAGTCCCTCTGCTGGGCCGCCATATTAACTTTCTAATTTGCGGCTGCAGCACCCACATCGCTGGACCTGCCACCTGGGAAACAGTATGCTGTGAAGAGTATATTCTGTCCGCGGAGTACCTGCACTGTGTGGGCATTTATGTGGAACTCTGTTGCCGTAATTTGAATATTGGAGACAACTGTGCTCTATAATATAAATTGGTATTATTTTGTGGCCACACCCCTTCCCATGAAGCCACTCCTCTATATTTTTGGCTTGAGCACCCACCAGCAAAAACATAAATCGGCACCATTGACCATAGCCATCCCATTTGTATTAGCTGGGGGCTGATGTATGCCTGCAGTCTCCATACACAGACTTAATACAGTGCAGGGCAGCTCCCGAGTCCCCTCCTCATTGTCATGTGATACATCATGTCTTTGCTATTGATGAGGGGACTTTTTAAAAATTGTTTTAATAAAATGTGTTACAGTTTTTTCCAAATTATTTAATTTTTATGTTTTTCATGCTTTGTTTGTGATACTGATAATCAGTCTCCAGGATAAATGTTTTTATCTGTTATGGTGTTTAAAAAAAAAATCATTCTACTGGAGCTTTAATGGATGGATATTCTATCTTATTATAGCTCACTATTGAGGGATCAGTTCAACCTAACAACACCAGGGACCTTTCCTTTTACAGCGAGAAAATTATGGCAAGGAGATGCTACACAGTAATTGGGCAGTAATGCAATTTTAACATGCAACAGTGAGAAAAGCATAGTCCTGCATCCTGGTGGTAAGGGCAATTAGACTACAACATATTTAGAATTCCCTTAATTCAGCCTGAAATAGTATGGCTTTCAGGATAGCATTCAAGAAGGTACAGCCAGTACACATGTAAGGGGGTCTGAATAGTTTAGGCTGTCAGTGGCATAACTCATGACCAGAATCTCTACATTTTTCAGGATGATTACTTACAGATGCATGAGACAGGGTCCACCACTACAAAATTATGGGAGACTGGCATTAGTGAAGATACACCAAGGAGAGGCACATTCCCCCCTCACTAGTGGCTCCACAGAACCAAGTGTGTTTACTACTTAAAGAACCAGCAACCCTTCCTATGCCACCCTCTCCCCATTTAGTTTTGCATCACCTGCATGCCTTTGCTCCATTTTGTGTCACCCCCTCCACTCCCAGCATGTGCCTATGCCCCCGTTTAACTCCACACATTTCCATCTAACCCTTCACTCAAAATGGAAGCACAACCATGTACATCTCCACATTCTTAAACTGAAAGGATGAATAATTATTTAAAAATCATGCTGGACAAATCTTTTTATATCAGCTACTCATTGTTTCTACAGAGTTAGATACACTCATTGATACTTAGGATTCATCCAGGTCTTAAACTCCGGACAGTAGGAGCTTTCATAATAAAGATTTCATAAGATTGCAGACAAAAATTAAGATCCTCGATAAAGTAGAGTTGCAATGGTGGTTAGGGAAAAGGAGGGTTGGAGTTTTCAACGGTGGCAGTGGTGGGGTTTATTTTATTGACATTTACCTGGCCCCACAATTCCTGTGGGAAACCCTGATGGTTTAAATCCAAGGATGGGATTGGAAAATGCAGTTTAATGCTATAATATACAGGTATGTTACAGTTCATGGCACAGCATATTACATATTCAAATCATACTTATCTAGGTTCTTTTTACTCACCCACTTAAGCTTAAAACAGATATAATAAAGATGTATCCTTTTTTATTTACTGAAATCGAAAACTTTAACTGGAATGGGTACATTTCACCTTTAACTTGTAGCAGATGGTTTTATAAAATATGTAATCACTCACAAAATAGGAAGTTACATATTCAAAGGCTTTTTTATTTGTGTTGGTGTTTTCTCTTACAATATTTTGTAACTATAATACATTTAAATTCTCTTTAATTCAACATACTGTATATCTGGATTTTGTTTGAATAAAAGCTTGACATAATAATTGCTTATTACTATATATAACATTTGAGCCCTGACGATCCATTTCCCTTTTCTAAGTTGACTTTCTATTTCAGGCATCCTTTGTCACATTGTGGCCTAATGATAACAATAATATCATTTCAAAGAGGCTGTAAATGCAATTAGCAGCAATTGAGTTTTATCAAGTAACACAACTGTGGGATTTTAAACTTGGATTCCAGCTGGTATTTTAATGAAGTGTGTGTAGACAGCAAAAACGTCTCCGTCACCCTACCAGCTGAGTTTCATACACAGACCTCTGAAAGGGACACCATGTGTTAACACTCAGAGAAATGGCGTAGTGAGATGCTGCACCAACACTTCACAGCTTTGTCACCCAGCCTATTCTTTTCAACAACACAATGTGTCAAACCCTGGTCTTGGAGTACTTTCAGCCTTCAGATACGACAGTTTGTTGCAAAATAAAGTACCACACTTCAGATGAGCCTCGGTGTCATTAACAGCCTCATAATATACATAATCTGTCAAACGTGCATTTGTTGGAATCAGTTCATAAGATGTACTGGCTGTGAAGACATCCAGGAAGGGACGAGGGATTGCCTGGAGAATAGTTTATATAATAAATCTTCTCAAAGCAGGAAGAAAATGGAAAGGTGCGATCATGAGTAGTCATGTGCTAAACTTCCTCATGAAAGATGCGTGTTTCCAGATTCTCCTGAAACCCTTATATATAATACTATAAGCCTACTCAACATACTGGGGACCATTCATTTGCTCCACTTGGATATGTTCCATTTTCACTATTCATTGTTCACTAATAAATAGTGTCGTTCACACTTTATAAATTGTTTTATTCAATTATTGCAATTCATTGTATGCAAGTTTATAAAAATAAACTGTATTTGCTGTTATCTAACTGTAGTTATATTTAGGCATGCTATAGCTCAGCTATTTTTTAGTAACCTAACTCAACCCTTGGTTGAATGACTTTATTCTTTTCCCCCACTTTCCGAAGCAACCCATCTAACAATCAGCAAAGATGATTCCCATCATCAGGACTGACGCCTACTACTCATCATGTGACAATAATAGAGAAGAACTTGATGTTCCAAGTAGAGCCTAGTTTGGAACATCCCGCCAAGTTTCGATCTTAGATCTAAAAACTGGATCTTGCATGTTTTGGATTACATGTAAGTCCTGCCTTCATGATTTCAGGTGTCATTTCATGCTGGGCATGACTGGAAAGGAATGTTGTAGGTTATAATACTGTAGGAACAAAAGATCCAACTTACAATTTTTTAAGAATTGCAAGGCTGGTGCAATTGCTCTGCAGCACCTGTCATTCAATCTAATTTGCAACTTTCTCCTTTTTATCCCTCTGCATCACAAACTGCCTCCATCTCTCTTACATCCCTAAGCATCTACAGCAGGGTCGGATTAAGGGGCCCCCTTGATTTGGCATGTATTTTTCAATTTTTTTTTTATTATTTAGCTAAAGGTTTTGTGCATGGGAGTGGGGTAGTGCATCAGCTTCATTTATCTTCCAATGTGACAATGATTAATGGTGCTGAGCATCGGGAGCCAAGGCACACTCATTGCACAAGCGTGCAGTGCATTACTGGGAGTTGACTAAGTCCCATGAGACTTTGCACAAGAGGTCAGAGGCTGAAAGGCTTGTGCTGAGCTCTTCTTGGTGGAGCTTATCATATGCTTCTCAGGCCCACGGAGGACAGCAGCGGAGGACAGCAGCAGCCTCATCATGGGAGGATTTGTAGTCAAAGGCATCACTGAGTCTGTCAGGGCACCTACAGAGTAAGGTACAGAGGAACAAACACAGGCTTTTTGTGTGGTATTTTATTTATAAAAATGTTTTTCCACTTCCTGGAATGTATGGTTTTCTGAATAATTTGAGCCCACTATTTCCTAGCAATACTAGCAATACTACCATAGACATAGAAGGTCAATAGAAGGTCCTGGGTATGGCTGCTATGATACATTAATGTGTGATTTGAAATAAAGGATAATGTATCTAAATTACAAATAGCTCTCAAATTAAGTGGATAAATTATGCTATAAGTTTTGTAAGTATAGATATTATTTAAATGTATATAGATAGTATAAGCTATTTAAGTTTAGGTATTCTATGAATGTATTTGTCCACTTTTGATTTTGCATAAGACTCAGGTTGAAATTTACTAAAATGGGAGTTGTGTTTCAGATGAGATGTTTCTATGGGCAACCAATTAGAATCTTATTTATTTAGCACATTCTACAAGATAACAGATAGTGGACCAGATGCACTAACCTTCAAAATATGGTGATAAAATGGAGAGTGATAAACAGCCAGCCAATCAGCTACTACCTGCCATATCACAAACTGTTTGAAAAATGTCAGGTAGGAGCTGGCTGGTTGTTTATCACTCTCCATTTTATCACTTTTGAAGCTTAGTGCATCTGGCCCAGTATCTGAAATAGAACTCCCATCTTAGTAAATCACCCCCTCAGAATCAAACCATCAATGTTCAAGTAATGTAAATCATAGGCTGTAGCATACAGGTAGTACAAAAATGAGCACTGACAGCTACCTCCTGCAGTGCACAACCTGCAATCCCGCACGCTTGTCCCCTCAAAGTCACATGTGCCATAGGACGGGTATGTGTTATCAAAAACACCACGCTCAGTAAATTACTGCTGTGGTTCCACTGCTGCTGTAAGCTTAGGGCTTTCTGACCTTAAAAATCCAGACCTACATAGTCGATTGATCAGTTAATGGAATTCTTGCAACTGGATTCTGCAGATAACCATCATTGTTACATGTGTAAATAACACAAATATCTAAATTTAAATTGAAAATTTTTCCTGACGTTGAACAGAAAAGGAAAATAAAACAGTAATGTTAAAACACAAAATATAAAACTATAAAAATTAATAGAAAATTTACTGTATAATAAATTTACTTAACAGCTCGATAATTTATTTATAAAGCTATAATTTCTTGATAGTAAAATGTACCTATTAGCAAAGGAAATTGTGCAGCAAGATGTAAGCACAAATCAGCAGTGTTTATATCTAGCTTGTAAAGCTGACATTAGTAACACTGCATTTCTTTTACCTTCATCACTTGTGCAAATACACAAAGAGGCACTTTACCATGTTTTTCTTCCTTTTATCTTTGATTAACATTTTTTTTTTCCCTTTGGTGAAGTCCAGCCTTAAAATACCCTTGCAAAGTGTAGCAAAAGTTATTATACATACTATGCAAATATCTAAAGTCGTAGCCTGTTTACAGTATGTGTTTTAAAAATTACATTTGAAAATAAAATCTTATTTGATTTGCAAGCTCACATTTTATTCATTATAATGATCTGTAATGTTTACTTTATATAAGAATTTTTTTTTATTTGAATTTATATAACAAATGCGAGCGACGCTGGCATGTTTAGTGGATATTTTGCTAATTTCTCACAGAGATGTTGGCACTCAGAGGGTTAAATATAGCAAAAAAACCCTCAAATTTATGGAATGATACCTTTTCCAAATGTCCTTACATGAAACCATGTAGCCGTACGGCGTTATTTAATTGTTTACCTTCAGGATCAGACTTTTATATGAATACTTATTTACAACAAATCTATGTGACACAAGGGTACTAATACCCCTTTCAGACAGCACATATTACCCGGTATTTTGAAGGTTTTTTACCATTTCAAAACGGTAATATGTGCGGTCTGAAAGGTCCAGAGTGAATTTACCATTTCCAAACAAATGGTATTGGGAAACAGTAAAAAAGCAGGGTCCTACCTGTTTCAGACCCATTTTTTTTGCAGTCTGAATGGGTCTGAAATGGTATTTAGGACCCAGCCAGCAGAGAGCACTGAGCTAGTCCCGCTGTGTGCATATCTAATGAGCGGGACCCAGCGCAGTGAATATTTAATGAGCCAGTCCCCGCCCCTGCGTATGAAATGAGTGGGAACCGCTCCATGCAGTGAATATTTAATGAGTAGGGCCACGCACCCTGCATATGGAATGAGCGAGACACAGCAAAGTCTATTTCTGCTATTTTGGAATGAGGGACATGCTGCTTAATGCATCATGGCCCCTGCTCCCCTCCACCCTCATGCTGTTCTTCCCTCCTTGCTAGCTGATGCTGGCATACCTCTGGAACTGTGTGGCTGTGATGTCGGTGGCGGCAACATTGCACTGTGTGTACAGATTATTAGTCCTCATATATTGTACTATGTGGTCAATGCCTTTCCAGCCAATGACCGCTCATCACTGCATCATTTCATGCAACCTTTTTAATTGGGAAACAAACAATGAAAAACAATAGTTAAACTTGACATAGATAACTAAAAACTAAATTTTATACTGGGCTGGCCACATAAGGATGGTTCAAATGCTGCCATACAGTTTAGGCCAAAGTATTAATATTTAGTTTGGTCAAACATATAGGAAGCAATTAAATTAAATTATGATGTTTGAGGGGTGCCTCTGGAATTTTAGGTGAAGGCATTCCATAAACAATTTATTTGCTTATTTGCATTTGCTCCCTGTAGCGGTATGCAGGAGGGTAAGTGAAGAATTTCTATTCTTTAAATGATAATGTGCTGGACATATGTGATATTGTTAGTACAATGTATTTGCCCTTTTAGACAAGATCTGACCATTTGGTAACTCAGAACAAGATGCCGAATCACTACTGGTATGAGTGGGTGCTTTTTGTGTGGTTAAAAAATCATATACAGTATATATGAATATATATATCTAAAGTTCTGCACACACGAGGCGATATGCTTGCTGAACAACTATAGATGAGCGATATATTGCTCATTCAGCATATAGCCCAGTGTTCAGTTTTCATCAGGAGCCAGCGATGGTCGCTGATGAAAACGAGGCGCTCTGCCGGTGGGAACCGCTGGACCAGCGACCACTACAGGGCTAGTAGTATGGGGATATGGTCCCTTAGCGCCCATATCCCTGGCGATTCGGGCTAGAATCACCCCGTGTGTACAGGGCTTAATTCAATATTTCCCCATTTTTGTCCAAACTTGACCTGTGGTTGTTTGACAGCTACTAAGCTCCACATGATGGCTTTTATAGTAATGTGTCTGACTCTCACCAGCAAGAGAATGTGGAAAAGAACAGATGTTTCCTGCCTGATCGTAGGAGCTTGGGAAGGATTACAAAAATAATTGATCAACCGTAATGCAAATGACTCAAATAATGAAGAAAGTAAGGAATAAAATAAAATATGGTCCATACTCATTTGCTTCCTCCTCTGCATTAAGCATAATTAATAATACTGGTTCCCTTCATTAGAGGGCATTATTTGCAAGAGGCATAGTAATAAGTATTTAAAAAGCAACTCTATGATACATTTATACTGCATTATATTCCCTCTCCTTTCCTGCTAAGCAGTGTTTGTTATTAGCACTAAAGATCATTAATTATATTGGCAGTTTGTTGTAACAGCTTGTGTCTGATATCAAATTCATTATGTTTTTATCAGAAACCTTTCCTCCTCCATTAAGATGAACACGACACCCTGTTTATTAATATGCCATCTATTCCATTACAGCAGCCGCAGCTCAATGCATCAGTGTTTGGTCATTTTAATGCCAACAGAACATTCATTTGGTTCATCAATATCTAAAAACACATCTGGTATGGGCTTGTTGCAGATGCTGTCGGCACTGGCAAAGCTCTCTGAACTCTGAGCAGCCAATATCTGCACTGAAAAATAAATGTTGGTAAACAGAAAATATAACTGCCCAGATAGATTTCAAAAAATCTATTTGATGTAATTAAAGAATAATCATTTTTAACTATACATTAAAGTTCTAAGTAATGTCTACTACTTGCTATATTTATACTTAAATATATTGACTGTCTCAGTCGCAGAATTCCATTACAGAGCTAAGTTTATTACTAAAATCTAATTTCTAACAACATTTTCCATTAAAAAATGTACTTTTAAATAAGGTTTATTCAAGTGCTTTTGATTTAAAAAATAGATTTGTTCATTTTGGTGGAACAAATTGGAAATGTTTTCAACCCAACTTATCAATGTTTCAAATCTACAGTATCTGTATGATATTTTATGATATTTCAAGCCCTTATGCAGTGGCATATCTGTAATGGGTGCAGAATGTGCCGTGTAACCCTGACTCACACTGCACAACTTGCACCCATTTATACCCCTTTCACACTAGTCCTCCACACGGTGTTAAAAAAAAAAAACACCTTTAACCCGGGTCCAGCAACCCAGCAATCTGACCCAGGTTAAAAGAAGGGTTAATCCCGGGTTGGACTTGGGTTGCTGTGCAGTGTGAATGGGTAACCTGGGTCGAGTGACCCAAGTCCCGTTCACACTCTGGATTAGGCAGCGCTTGAAGTCATCACCAGCTCGCATTTGTGATGTGAAAGAGGTATTAGTATTTTCCCTGGAGCCCTGCATCAGTGCTGAGCAATATACACAGAAAATAGCATAGCCACCATTTTTTCTGAGATATGCGTATGTGCAGTACAGAAATAACCAGGAACATGATGTGGGCATTATTTTCCCAGAGACCTACATATCTGCAGTAGACTAATTTCCAGAGTCTATTCACTTCTGAGAGGAGTGAGAACGGGACCCATATAGAGTCTGTACATAGACTCTCCCCTCTATTAATCTGCCATTGCCTACACAGCTCTGTCTCAAGTGCATCATAATAAAAGGGGGCAGGTAATGTATGTCCCTGGGGTGGGAGGGTACTGTATGTCTAGGTCGCTGGGGGTCAGGCGCCAATGCTGTGCCACTGCAGTGCTAAAAACACCCATAGCCCACTAGATGGAGCAGGTGACCACTTCTGGTTCGCATTCCACAGTGGAACACAAATCTCAGAAGCACTGCAGCTGACCTGGAAGACGTATGGATCAGCTTGGGCTTGGTAAGATAGAACAGCTGCTGGATGATTCTTCCCCCTCTCTAGGCCCCCCGTAATGGTGGCCCTGAGCACACCAGCCTATCTCTTTTAAATATTGTCCAGCTTATTGTTGTGAAAAGACTAACAATAGTATTTTCAGTGTTAATTCCATTCTTTACATATTGTTTGGCTTTCTTTCTCTTAAGTTGGGTACATATTAGAATGTACCACAAACAGTGCAATGTCTTCAACATTTTCCTTTAAACTGGCTGTTCTCCCTGACAAATGATATAGTGCATACACACTAAAGGATTTTTACAAACAATATAATTCATACCCTCTAACATTTGGACTGCAAAAATCGGTACACATACGGAAAGGGGGCATGGCCATGGGCAAAGGAGGCGTGGTCATACCCCCTTTCCGAATAATCTCAAGTTAAATTCCTGTGTATGCCATTGCCCACTCACTGTGTGCCGCTCACTGCTCCCCTCTCACTGTGTCCTGATTCCCGGCGCAGGTGCTCCACAGTCCTTCTGCTCCATTGCGCCTTGTATACTCTGCAGAGTATGCGCACACGGAGGAGTGCGAGAGGTCCTCCTGCTCCATGGCGCCTCAGCAGAGCACCTTGAGGACCACGGTTGGGAAACATTAAACTAGTACTTGATTTATTTAAGTTGTTTAATCAGTGGTTCTCAAACTCAGTCCTCAGGCCCCCAAATATTTTCCAGGTCACCACCCAGGGGATGCACAGGTATTATTACTAACTCACATATTTTAAAAGATCCACAGGTGTAAATGATTGTTTAACTTGTAAGGAGACCTGGGAAACATGAACTGTTTGGGGTCCTGAGTAACAAATTTGAGAACACATACTTTTTAATGTTTGAAGCTGTAATTTCAAAAGTTGTCTGATAAGAACTGAAATGATAGTAAGGGTGCAGTGCATACACCACACATAGCAATTGCCAGTACAAGTGTGTTTGTAAGTTCAGTGCTACAAAAAGTGCAGGCAATGATTACCGAGCAGTGGAGGAAGATGATGTTAGGTGAACCACTGTTTACCATGTTCTCTAATAAGGGACAATTAATCTCATGCAACTACAGAACTCTACAGTTCTTGTTTCTAACAATGAGGGCACCTTGTAGTTATGTAATGTTGTGGCCACATTCTCCTGATGTAGTTTAGGTGCAAGCATTCAATGTCCCCCTTTCTACATTTATTTTGTAAAGGATGGTGTCCCTAACCTACAGAGCAAATGTGTTAGAACAATAATTTGGTGATCTGACATTATCGATGTCATGACCAGACCTTCTTAGTCACCAGGTCTAAACCAGTTGAGCAATTTTTGGATATTCTGCAATGGCATATAATACAGTGTTTTCTATCATTAGTAACTAGTCATCAGTAAAATATCTATCTTGCTATCTGTCTACCTCTGTATAATGTTCCTTCCAGCACAATCCAGCAGTTCAGGGGTGCTCCACTTGTTGTGTTTTGGAGCATCTCTCGAGACCTAGGGAAACTGCACATGAATATGTAGACGTGTTTCTGATAAGCAAGGCAGATGTTTTACAACTGATGTCAGTGTAAGTCGATTGCCAGTTTATTTGCCATTCCCCTACCCGACAGTCACTGACAAGCTGATGTTTAAAAGTAGCTCAGCTGGCTTTAGGACGGTCTAGATCAGCTTTGGAGTTTGTCCAAATCCTAAATGGAGTTCTTTGCTTAACGAGGACGGCAGTTTTGAAATTTCTTCCATATGTCAGTGGAATGGAAATGCGGCAACGAGCGAGCAATGTGTTTCAGTAACTTGTCTATATGCAATACATTGCTAATTTCTTAAACAGTCAGAACAAAGTTAATATAAAAATGTCCACAATTCATTTTAAATGCCATGGTATCCCTTTTTATACACATTTAGCAAAGCTTTATTTTTAACTGCAGTATGTCATTTACATAAAATGATCTAACATCTGACATGATTATTTCTTGGCATTACTATTGACAGTGGAAGTAACATGCTGACAGATGCACAGACACATAAATGTACTGCTATCGATGCTGTGACACTCCAAACCAGATTTTATGAATTAGAACCGTTTAACAACAAATGTAAACAATTAACAAATGTTGCCATTGATGTAATAATTTTTTGTTAATTAGTAAAGTATTTTCAAAGTGTTTATTCTTTACTTTGTCTAACAGTTATAAACAGACATGGGGCCTTATTCTGGTTGGTGCGTTCCTGGACGAATTCTTTCGGATAGCGTTTTTTAGCCGTCTGCGCATGCGTAGGCAACGCTATGCGCATGTGCCACGCACGCTCTCCCTATTCGTTCTTACTAATACCGTACAGAAATGTGCACCGCATTCACTCAGGAGATATGGGCGTATTATGGGCGTCATTCGGAAGTACACAGGGGCGTAGTTTCAAAGTGGGCTAAACTGGGCGTTAACATGGGCATACACGAGGGAGTGCACTAATTCTGGTAGGCGTGCATTCAGACTGAACACCGACTGCAAACGAACCAAAAGGCAAGAAATATGTGGTGTCCATAAGCAAGTATTTCTTTGCGGACACCACTCGGTCATGCGCTAGGCAAACGGATCGCCCAATCAGTACGCCCGCTCCTCAACCAATGTCACCTGAACACAATACAATCCACTCCTCTACTCATTACTCATTAATTACACTCTTTTCATTGCTTCAATTGGAAACCTTGCAGCTTAAATGGTCCATTACAAAACACACAAATCTATGCTGAAAGCACGGCTGCATTTGTAAAACACATTTACACTGCAAGCAATGGACAGAACTTGCTATCACTAATATAAATATACATGTCACTTTAACATTTACCAATAACACCACACATTTGGGGATCAAACGAAAAATTTATTAGACTAAGGTCAAACATAAAATTGTAAGAGCATGTTGTTTGCCACATGCCACAAATTAAAGGTACCATACCAGGAATTTTGCAAATTAAATAAAAATTAACAAATGTATTAGTTACATACATAGCCACAGCAGAATCATTAGGAACACATCAGGTGGCTTCACAAGAAAAGTATAGCACCAACACTTCAAGTACAGCAGACAGTAATGGTAGCCAAAAGAGGCCAACAGGGGAACCAAACACAACATTCGAACCGAGGGCAAATGTGGGTACCCTGTGCAGGGGATTGGTTTGCACACAGGAGGCTGACACACACACAGCAAAATGAAAGATTTGGGAAGACATAAGGGTGGAGATTAATGTGGACACAAGTTCATTTCCGGCCCTTTTTGGCCTTGGTAGGGCCCTGGCCACGTGCAGCAGCTCCTCGCCCACGGCCACGGATGGTGGGGCAGGAGGGGCAGATGATGGTGAAGGGGTGGATGGTCTTCGCCTTCTGCCAGCAGGGAGTGCTGGTGGTGGAAAAGCACCAGAGACGGCTGCCAATGGGGCCCTATTGGTGGTAACTAGGTCTTGGAGGAGGTCATTTAGCCTGCGGGATTGATCTGCCAGCACCTGCAGGCTGGCAGCTACGGACTGCTGGGTGCTGACAAGACCCATCATGACCTCCTCCGTCCTACGCAGCCGCTCTGATGCTAGCTCTCCCTGCTGGTGAATCTGGCCAAGCATCTGCACCCACCTGTCCACATCCTGTGTGGCCGTTGGCTGCTGCTGCTGCACATGGCTGGCAGTGGTGGCAGGTGGCACTGACTCCTCCACCTCCTCAAGACTTGCACGACCAAACGGCGGGGATGCTGGTGAAAGAGAAACTTACAATTACAACACATTCCTTGAAAATTAGTACAAACTACTTATGCCATGCAAACCAATTACCTTCTAAATAAGCAGCAAATACTTCCACTGGGGCCTCTCTATCCATGTTGCTCACCCCCTGGATCTCCTCAATGGCTATGCAGCCCACAGCCGCCTCCTCCAGGGGGGGTTAGCTCGAGTTTTCTTGGCATGGGGCCAGCCCGAGAGGTTAGGCTGTGGTCTTTGGTCAGCTTCTTCTTGAGGTTGGTTTTGAAGTCGTGCCACCTGCAAGCAAAGTTCACATATTATTACATGTCACCCCTGACGTTTGATGTAGCATGCATTGTAATCTGCTACAGATTTCAACGTGTGCTTCATTGTACATAACTTACATTATGTTAAACTATAAAACCAACACTTAGAACAAACATTCACACTCACCCTACAATAAATATAGAATAAGTGACATGCCAATCATGTCTGTTGCTCCTAGCAACGTGACCGACCATTTACCAAATCCATCTAACATCTAATAAAAACATTAATGGTCTTGTTCTGCTCAAATGTAACACACTTGAACTTGCCTTTTTTTCACGTGCTCTGTCTCACGAACTTGTGGAGCTACCGCATTAATCTCCACAGTTATGTCCTCCCAAATCTTCCATCTCCTTGTGTGTGTCAACCTCTCTTGTGTCAACTGTATCCAATCCCGTGCACGGGGTACCAGTATGGCAAGCTCCTGCTGTTCGAATGCCATGTTCCTTGTGTCTGGATCCTCTGTTGGGCTCTTTTGGCCACGACCACGGCCACGGCCACCTGTCGCTGTACCTGAAGTGCTGGCCAGGCTACTATCTTGGGAAGCCACCTGCTGTGTTCCCAATGAGTCTGCTGAGGCAGAAGATGGGCCAGCTGCTGATTGGCCATCTGTGCTTTGGCCTGACGTTGATGGCCCAGCTGCCTGCTCTCCTCCCAATGCCTGTTGTCTGTTGAGGGGCACATAGGAGGTGCTGGAGTCCAGGCGAGCCATGAGTTCCTGGTACTCTTGGTCTCCCTCAGAATGAGAACCAGCCATATTTGCAACACCATTTTGTTTTTCTAGCACACCTTTATATACTATTTCTGTCATTGGCGTACATCATCCCCACCCTGCATTCTTTGCGGCAGCGTTCCATACGGCAGCGTTCCGTACGGCAGCGTACACCGTGCTGTTTGTGCGGCGCATAGGCCACGCCCATACTAGCGGACATTCGACTTAACAAAACCTGGCGTACCTTCAAAGTCTAATTTAGGTGAAATGTTCAAATATTTCCTATAATGACCACCTACTACTTTAGAAAAACATAAATGCTATCTGTGAATGTTCATTAGTACTGTGCTATTGTTTTGAATGTACAACAAATGTAAGTAACCCATTCCATTTTGAAATCCAGCCCACAAGTCAGGCAATAGTCATCACTGATGTCATGCACAACACATGTGATAGGCCTATAAATAGTGGCTTGATGCTAGGTTCATTTGTCTCCAGATCTGTATTGTGGCCAGGTCTAAGGTAAGAATTCCCATGGTCATTGTAGAGATGATATACATTAACAATGTAACGGTAATAATGTATGCAACATTTTTTAACGTATCACACACTTTTTGTTCTGCAAAGGCTTGTTAGCATTAATGAATCTTGTTACCTGGGCACCATTTAACACACAAGTGTTAAACCTGTGGGCCTCCATATATTGGTGAACTACATGTCCCATCAATAGCTTAAATATGTGTCCCATGCTGTTATAGTTCACAATGTCATTATTCATGTTCCAACATTCCCTTTTACACCATCAGAAGGCGCACACTTTGATGTCCCATGCATTACCACCTAACATATTTGTTACAATTTTTCCTTCATGTGTCTGACTACATGATTTCATGAACAATTGCTATTAGAGATAATACTTAATTAGTGTTTAGGTGTTAAATTTTAGAAATATATTTGTGTTTAAATAGTTGTGTGAGGTTATATTATTTTTACATTATTGTAGAACATTATGGATATTCGGGACTTGACTGGGCGGCCGTCTATTGCCGCCTCACACTCAGCTGCTGGCGGTGTTGCATTTCTGCGCCTCAGGATCTTTCCAACAAGTAGTGGCAGTACTTGCTGGAATATCCCAGCCTGCTTTCAGCAGAATCCTGAGGCGTGTGACGTCAGCCATGTTTAGGCGCAAGGGGCACTTCATGGCCATGTCTTTTGCCCAAGAGACCCTTCACAGAAGCCAGCAGGCATTCCATCAAATTGCTGGATTCCCTAATGTGATAGGGGCTGTGGATGGCACCCATGTACCATTTGTGCCTCCATCACGAAGTGAGAAGATTTATAGGAACCGAAAATTGTTCCACTCACTCAACGTGATGGTGGTATGTGGCCCATCCATGGAAATTCTCGCCTTCAACTCGAAGTTTCCCGGAAGTGCCCATGACTCTCATGTTATCCGACAAACCGGGATTTGGCTGAGACTCCAAGAGCTTGAAGGCTGTGATGCGTGGGTTCTGGGTGACTCCTGTTACCCATGTACACCCTGGCTGCTTACGCCGTACAGCTCCCCAACACCAGGCCCACAGGAGGCATTCAATAGGGCGCATGTTGCCACCAGGCAAGTGGTGGAGCGCTCAATAGGCCTGTTAAAGGGTCGATTTAGAGTGCTCCACCGGACTGGTGGTGACTTACAGTATGCGCCTGAAATGGTGTCGAGGATTGTGGGCTTGTGTGCATTCTTTCACAACATAGCTGTGCGGCGTGAGATACCCTTTGATGAGTGGGAGGTGCCGGTACTTCTGTAGTTTCACGGCGACAGCATGGCACCGTGCTACTTCTGGGTTCTACGCTCGCCACAAAATATGTCAAAAAAAGTAACTTAACTCCATGCCAACATGGATAGTTCATACCCCCACTATCCATGTTGGCATGGAGTTGATTTTAAATAGCGTGGCGAGCGTAGCGAGCCACCGAGCCCGCAGCGTGGGCGAGCGAAGCGAGCCCCGCAAGGGGACTCAGACGCACGGTGCCATACTGGCGCCGTGAAACTACAGAAGTAACGAGGTTCCATCTGAGCCGCAAGATGCACCCATGCGCCCATCCCGCTCCCCGGAAAGCCGAAGGGGATACCAGCGGCGGGACTCTGTTGCCCAAAGAGTCTTCAGGTACATTTTTAAATGTTGCACAGACCAACCCAATTTGTGATCAATTACACCCATCAAGGTGGAAAATTATGTTAATTTAGTGTCCTCGAAATTAACAATTAGGCACCATGGCCTCTTAATGCCAATATCAATTGCACTACGTATTATGTCTGAGGTGTATTGGTTTTAGACCAATATTGCAGGTCACACTTATACCTTGTTCATAGATTTTAAAATGTTTTTTTTTATGTTTCCAATATTGTAGCTGAGGTTATCATCCATGTCTGGTGAGTAGATTGATTTTCATACTTTTTTCACCATGTATGTTTGGTATGTGTTGGTGATTATTTCATTTGTATATTATATATATATATATATATATATATATATATATATATATATATATATATATATATATACTTCTATGCCGGCACTCCCAATGACAAACTCACAACGACCCGGTGCACTCAAAATAAGCTTCATGCAAAAGTCCAATGAACGAGGCACACGGTATATAATTGCTGAAAAACGTGTATTAGGGCATCGCGTATCTAGCGCTTTCGGGGATGCCTCCCCGTCCTCAGGATCACAGCCCTCAACAGAGAAAGTTTAAATATATTTGAAGTAGGAGCCAGGCAGGCAGGCAGCGTAGGTGTATAATGTGTCCAATATAATGGTGTAGTCAGGAGAACTGCACGTATGTGTATGTGTTTTTTTTATAAATGTACGCATACACATAAATGCATACATTAAGTAATGCGAAGTCCAGCTATGCGATGCCAAGCTATAGCACGCGTTGCTTGGCGGTGCGTTGCTTTAGCCGATTATTGTAGCGCATACACACTGTGCATGTAAAAATGAACAATAAAGTTAATACCAAATAACAATCTTAATAACCAATTACATTGCATGATTGTTTGTGTTGCCCCATTGGGAAAATGGCGACCTCCCAACGTGCTGCGCCGTTCAGTGCTGCTGAACTAAGGGCCCTGGTCTCTGTAATGGAGACCAGGCTAGGGCGTGCAGGGCCCTTTATAACGAATGCCCAAAAGCGGCATGCCTATCGGGCAGCATGCAGACGGATCTTCGCACGCACACAGGTTCGGAGATCCGTCACCCAATTGGAGCGTCGCTGGTCGGATCTACGCCGCCGGCAGCCGGAGCTATTGCAACGCCTAAGGCAGCAGATCGCAAGATGTGAGTTTATATGCTAATATTACATATTTACCAGTGAATGTTTAAAATTGATTCTTTATGTAAATGTGGGTAAATGGCTGTTAATGAATTGAAAAATCAATCACTATATACAGTATGTGTAACTTCCTGTTTGACATGCTGTAATGTGGGTATAATATGTCATTGTTTTTGGTGAATGATGAATGAAAAAATCATGTGCCTTATTTAACACTCTGCATTTTGAATTTTTTAACAGCACGTGAACGCGCAAGACAGGCCCGTGAGAAGGCCCAGGAGGAGCTGGCACAGGAGGAGCAGGCCCAGGAGGAGCAGGGCCAGGAGGAGCAGGAGCAGGCCTAGGTTTTTGTTGAGTTGGGATTGGTGGAGCTCATTACATGCTTCTCAAAAAGCACAAAAGCAGCAGCACCTTAGTCATGGGTGGTTTTGGATTCAGAGGGAGCACTATGACTGTGAAGGTCTCCTACAGAGTAAAGGGTAGAGGGACAAAAACAGGCTTTTCATGTGGTATGTATGCATGTATGTATGTATGTATGTATGTGTGTGTGATATATATCTATAGATACATATATCTATAGATATATAGATATATATATATACGTCAACTTGAATGTTGTGTATTTATGTATGACTATGTTAAATGTATTAATGAATATCCATAGTAATTTTGTACCTCCTTTAACATGCCCACAGATTACCCATGCCAAGTTAATGAGGGTGTACGTGGGGCCCTCGTAAGAATGAGGCACCACCTGCAGCTGCTACAAGCGGACGTACAAGACCTCTGCAATCTGCTGCTCTAATTGTTTTTATTAATTTAATATTTTGGTATTTTTTCAAAAAGTTTGTTATAATAAATATTTGTTGATGACAGTTAGAAGTTGTGTGTGTGTGTGTTCTTTTCACATTAAACAGTTTATGTGTAAATAGTTTACAATAGTTTTGTCTTGCAAAAGGTAAATACTGTATATAGATGTATGTTATTGTAGTATGTACATCCTTGCAATACACTAATGTACTATAAGTGTATAGCAAATAACATTATCCATACAACTAAATACACACACACTGTTTATACCTGTTGTTACGTTTGCTTTAGTATGTGTTAGTAATAATTAGCACATTGTAGAATATTGCATTTGACGTGCAATTCTGATATCATATGCATACATAAAACCTAGATAAAGGGGTGACAATGATTAAATATCACTTCACATGATGTAAGGGTTAATGTGTGTAATGGATGTGGTAGTAATGTGTTTAAGTATCTATTAGGATTTCATTGATTCCAATTTAAAACAAACACTTTTTCATGAGGTTGGCTAATTGCATAAGTGGGTCATGTGACCGATTTTTAAGTTCGGATTATAGACGTGAGTTTTGCATTAATACACCGCATCGGTGCGCACGGACAGCTTCCCGTCCGTTCTGACACGGTAAGTCCGTGCAGACGCGGTAAGACCGTGCAGAATATGTGTGTGTCCACCGCACACGCAAGGTTTGGATGTCGTCCGTAAACACGCCCTCTTCTTAAAGTGTGAGTCCGTCCGAATGCGGAGGACCGGTGGGCGTTTCTTCGTACGATGTCCGCACAGCGTGGCGTGCGGAGCGCTCCGAAATAATTCGGAAATTTACGCACCAACCAGAATAACCTTCATGGTTCCCATTCTCTCAGGACCATAATAAAACAGAACGATGCAGTGTGCTATAGCAGAAGATGCATCTCAATTCTAGTTAAGTGTACACTCCTGTGTCAAGATACATTTATCATTTAAATGTAGCATTCAGGTATACAACTGTGGTTATATTTACTAAAGTGCGAGATTATAGAAGTGGAGATGTTTCCCATAGCAGCCAATTGGATTCCACTTATTTAACTAGCAACTTCTAGATGTTTATAGCTAGAAATTTAATGGATACTATGGAAACATATCCACTTCTATGAACCTGCACTGTAGTAAATATACTCTAGGTTTCATACGCCATGTGCGCAAGACTGAGACGCTCTAAGAGGTGTAGTGTACCATCTTTAGTTTAAATGTTGTGTCTTATTCACATTGCAGATGCAGCAAAACACCATTTAAAGTGTACTAAAATGGTCTGGATGCAACTTTTCAGACAAACACATATAAACAGAATCAGCTTTATTGGCCAGTATACTTGCATATACTAGGATTTGTTTTCAGTTTGCTATGCAGCAGCCAGGTGGTGACAGATAAACAGATGTGTGTGTGTGGTGTGTGTGTCTGTGTGTTTGTTGTGTGTGTGTGTGTGTGTGTGTGTGAGGGGGGGGGGGGCAAGCAGAGTCATACAGATAGACATACAGTACTATAGACACACAGTGTGAATTACATGTACGTCTAGTCAGGCAAATGTTGAAGTGTTGAGGAGTTCAGCAAGTGGACCGCTAGATGAAGTAAACGTTTGAAGCTTCTGATATGGCCAGGATGTAGCTGGTCCTTTATTATCTTCGTTGCCCGCTTTTTAGCTCTGGACAGGTACAGGTCCTGGACAGAGTGAAAGTTGACCCCGATGATCTTCTCTGCAGTTCTGGCCACCTTTTGGAGCCCGCATCTGTTTCTCATGCTGGTGGAGTCATACCATACCAGTATTGAGGAGCACAGTACAGGCTCCACAATCGCAGAGTAGAGATGTTGAACTTCCTTATCTGCCTAAAGCCGGCCCATAAAAGCTTACACTCTTAAAGGGAGTTGGAAACAGACAGAAATAACACAGAGCAGAGGGACAATGAGCAAGAAGCATGGAGTGGTGAGTTGGGATGAAAGCTGTAAAGGTATTATAAAGAATTGTGTGTTGAGAGAGTCCATTTAAAATTTTGAAGAGAGTAGAGGAGGAAGGAGAGCATTCCAGTGGTACGGAGAAGCAAAGGCAAAATCTTGGAGGTGCCAGTGCGAGTTAGTTATTCATTGTGAGGAGAGGTGCCATTCATTTGGTGAGTGAAGTGGACAGAGGAGAGTTTGAATGGAGATAAAGTCACAGATGTAAATAGAAGAGTATTTGGGGGAGGACTTTGTGAGTTGGGTTCTAAAGGAGAAGGGGAGTTAGTGAAGGACTTATATGAAAGGGTAGGCAGACAGTGCATTTGTAAAGGAATATTGAAGCAGGAAAAGGTTTGTCTAGGTGTGGTGAACCAGAAAGAAAAAAAAAAACACCTGTAAAATTTAGCGTTTAATGAAATTATATTTAAAAATGTGAAACATATACAACACATAACATATAATACACACAAAGTGAATAAAGTGCGTGTTAAAAAAGCATGTGTGGGGATTGCCTGTGCCTTTTTGTATCCTCATTATAAGGTATCCTCCTTATAAGGAAGATACAAAAAGGCACACGGAATCCCCACATGTGCTTTTGACCTGAATGTCGCATGGCTCGCATTGCTCATCATGCTCTGGACATGGTGACTCGCTACACTATACTCGGCACACTATTTTATTCTCCCTCCATACCCTAGTGGATGGTACGTCATAAAATATCGCCTGTCGACACATGACGGCTCAAAAAAGTGTGAAAACCACATGTCGACCTTTTGACTGTTGACCTTCCTAATGTCAAAGTAATGCTCGTGTCTTTTGACCATGTCGACCTTAGGCATGTTGACTTTTTGTCCTTCAGTGTTCATCCTAATGTTTGTTGACCTTCATAGTTGACCTAACGAGTGTTTACCTTTTTAGTTGTGAGGTGGGTGGCGAAAAGAGAGTGATGAGAGGGGTGGCAGAGTATGGAGATGAAAGTGAGGGTTTTAATAAAATACAGCTTGAAGAGCTGTATTTGAAAAGCAAATATTAGAAATGTAGTAAGACTGTATTGGAGTATGATTTCCCCCACTGTCGCTCAGTGGTTCATGAACACTTTTGCAAGAATTTGGTTCCAAGGTTGAACCATGGATCTGCATGGAGGAGTAGTGACTGCTGGAGCAACAGAATTAAGAGCAGAAGTAAGGTAGATGGATGTTGGATGGATGTTGAATAGGGCAGCAGCTTGGATAAAGTAGGAGATAAAGAAAAAGGGGGAGAGAAGTAAGTCCACCTGGGAGGATAAGAATATACTGTAGTGTCAATAGCAAGGTTGGGCTTGATGATAGAAGCCTTTGAAGATGCAGGTGAAAAAAAGTGAGGGATAAGTTAAAAGAAAGATGATGATGGTCAGGTGGGTGTGGACCAGACTAAGTCAGTGTCCATTCACATGGGTGAGTGAGGATGTCCATCGATAGACTAAATGATGGTGGGCTTAAGGAATTTAGAGGCCAAGTGATCAGATAGGGATATACTGTAGTAATAGAGATATTGAAGCCACCTGAGATAAGTATCAGGATCCCGAGGCTTACCTCCATAGCGGCGATGGTCAGCTGGGTGATCAGGGCATGTGACTCGGTGCCTCAGGATGGCTCTGGCTGGGTGGCGGGGTCTAGGTGCTGGCATTGGCATGGAGCTGCCATAGTTGCTGTAACTTCCTGGTACCCGCCACCACAAATTTCTGGGGATACCATGACACACAGTGGTGCTTCCAGCACTGGCGCACACCTACATACTGTACACCCCCTACCTCCCCCGGTCAACCCCGGTCACCTGTCCTGTTGCCCCCCGGGACTCGTAACCGCCGCCAATGCCATGCAGTCCCAACCACGATCATCACTCCCAGGGGCTGCCTGGGAGCACTCGAGCATTCATGTGTTCAAGCGCCTGAACACATGAGCGCCGGAACACCTGAGCGCACTCCCCAGCACTACTGGGGTCATTGGGGGGGTCATTGGGGGGGCCAGTGCTAGCCATGGCGGTGAAGGAATGCCTCTCCCTACTCTCTATGCATAATATCCTCTAAGTGTATAATTTTATAAGTAGGAATGTCCACCCCACTGTGATTAGTTTCATGGGGCTTTCAAGATGTCTTGGTGACATGCGGGTGAAAATTAGAGATTTTTAGGTACTGTACCACTAACAATTTAAATTTATTTGCACCACTGGTTTTATTTTCTGATAAGCACTTCCTGTAATGTGAATAGCAGTAATCTATTACCCTTAGATTTACCATAACTTTTTGACTCCAAGTTGTGTACATATCAAATAATTCAAGTTCTTGGAACAGTAATTGGGTGAACCAATTTGGTTCAGTATAGCCACTGTTGGGGAAATCTAAGTGTGGTATACTTAGATGTGTAATATTAACCAGGGAAGATGTTTTTACTGTATCTTTGGGTGACAGTTTTTCAACATTATAAGACAAAAAATGTTAGTGGCTTTCATGCCCTTTCATTTTTGAAGCTAGTTGCTTGTGCTTGGTTTATAAATTGTGGTCTCAATATGAAGACATGCATCAGAATTTTTAATGTTACTTCCCTTTGAGCAGGGTTTTTTAAACAGATGCCCAGACTATGCTTGGGTAGCACTTGGGTTCTCCAATATGGAGAGTATTTTGTTTCCAGAAAATATATCCTCAGTGTCTTAGAAGGAAGTTAAATAGTAGGGGAGGAGCAGAGTGGTGACCATTGTATCAGAAGTATGGATCCCACAAATGCCACTGCAAACTTATGTGCCACCTTGTGGCATCAAGAATTGCCTATGAAGGGGACCCCCTTATTGGTGGGGTCCCCACTCCTCCAGGGTTCCTTCCTTGCTATGGCATTACCCTGTTGGCTGTTTGGACCCAGTGCTGGTTGCCCAAATACAGGGGACCCCTACTAATATTGTCCCCAAGACCGACCCTTGAGTCTGGTGCTGGTTTTAGAAATCCTGGGGATCCCTTATGTTTTTGTTCCCTTAATTTCTAAAACCAGGGATGGTTCTTTGAGTCCGGGGCTGCTTATTCTCAGGAGGGGGGATTTATACTTTTACATGTTTTTTGGACAAAACCATTCACAGATCTCATTGGTCTGTGTATGGTTCTGTCAAACTCTGCATGTCGAACTTGGTCTATTTATTTTGCATTTTTTGTAACGATTTCCAAAAATCGCATCCTATTAAATTTGCAAGTTGTATACTTTGTAATGGATGGAAATGGAAGTGTGAGAAAAAAATCGACTGGTCAAAATGTCTTTTTTTTTCGTGGCAAAAAGTGCTATTTGTACCCCAATCCGCATCCTATTAAATGTGCGATTTTCGGAAAACGTGCAAATTTGGCCGTTTTTTTTACTAATAATCAAAAAATCTCATATTAAATGTCACTCTTTAAGTCCAACAGGGTCTTGAAGATCCTTAGACTTCTGTTCTCAAGTTTTTTCTGAATGTTCATGAATGTGGTCACTTTACTTCTACTGGTTGCCCGGAGGAGCTCCTATAAGAACTCCTGTCCCCCAAGTCAGTAATAAAAATATTCTTTATAGCTGTTATAAGAAATCTTTAATATCTGGGGGCATTCCACATATATAATTGCAAAAATATGTTTACCATCCGCTTATTTTTATGTTTCAAGTCATTTTACATTACTTGAGGATGTGAAAATTATTTAAAAAAAAACAGCAGCCCTGAAAAGTACAGAGAACAATATCGAAGCCATCACAGATACAGCATGGCCGTCATTGTTAACGATGTGGAGTGTTTACACTGGATGATATACAGTAGTAAAGGGTATAACTCAGTAGAACCCTTCTGTGTGATATCTGTTGCTATCTCGTGTAGTGAGTATGGAGCTTAACATCTAACCAATAACTAAAGCTGCTTTAATCATAGCATAGCAATCTCAAATATGTTTAAAACGATTTGAGTTTTTGTTCCATTATTTGTGAAACTTAAAATTGGTAAGTCTCTAAACACCTCTAAAAACTCTTCTAGCACATGTAAGAAATAAGCCATGTGCTATTGCAGATGTTGGAAGGAGAGAAGAGCTGTATATTCTCACAGCCAGAACAAGCAAGTGACAGCCATTGAGATTTAAATGACAGCATATGACAGTAGAAGTCCCAATTAAAAGTCATTATGGGTTTCACAGTAACAAATTATCATTGCACGATAATCGTCAGGCAAACATTAACATGTCAATAGTTAGACAAGCAGCATGATCAATGACAATGAGCAGCAGCTAACTCACTCACACTGTAGCAACTGAATGGCAGAGAATCCCTGAAACCATTCTGGTACTCTGTTATTTATCATGTGTGGTGGTTCTTCGGGGAACACAGTATCGGCATTTTCTTTGTCTAAGTTTTAATTCTTATAACTAGTTCCCGAAACAGGAAGAAATCTGTGAAATTACTTTGGAAAATGCATTAAATAAGAAACTGCACAAGAAGGACTGGCCTGGGTCTAAACATAGGCCCTTGTATTTTAAGCACACAGGTCCACCTTGTCTCAGTACCTGATTCCAGGTATAGACTCCTCCCCTTACTACTCTTGACTTCTTCTACTTCTTAATCTATACATAAAGAGCAATGTCACCCCCCCCCCAATACTCCAAATAGAAAGAGTGCTAAACGAAGAGGGGGTTGTTCAACCAAAAGTGCCACCACTTCAAATGATGTCACAATAGTGCCATTTAGGATATATTATGCCAGAAAGTAATTCCCGTTTATAATAAATTATGCTGCACAGTAATATACCTCTTAAACATATACTCTTCTACCTAGGCAGCAGTAGAGTCCCTTACAAACATAATGGGGGTTATTCTGGTTGGGATGGTGGTGTAAATTCATGTAGTGGTTTCTTTACAGTCCATTGATTTTCCTCGCAAGTCTTAATTGGCCGACAGAAGCTCAAGCGGTAGGATCGATAGAAAGAAAACAAAAAGAGCCTCCAATGTGTAGTAATGGATACCAACAAATACTAAATGCGGTTCTCAAATAAATATTCGGGTGATACCTATAATATAGAGGAACCCTACAATAGGTGTATACCTCCCCATGTAAGGGTGATGAAGATAACAGATATCACGTTATTAAAGTGAATATGTGATCGCTAAATGAATACCATACCTAACTCACCACAAATAAAGTGGGAATAAAGCCCGTAGTGGTTTCTTTCAAAATACAATAAATAGAGGCAATATTAAAAGGAAGCTGCTATATTGGACATACCCCACTCACTGTATTGTTGTGGAGGTTCTCCTCATATAAAGGTTTCTTTTCAAAGAACCCAATGTGAAGAGATAACCTTTTTTTTAGTTTTTCAAAAAGGAATTAACATTTCCAGATAAAAATATATTTTATAGTTCAAAAAAAGATAAAAATCCTTTTACAGCAGTAAGTGGATATACAACAATGATGCAATCCCAAGAAGACCTCAGGAACAAACAACAAGGGTCCCTTCCTCAAAAAAAAATTAAACATTTTTTAAATAATAATCATACATACATATAGAAGTCTGTTTGACAAGTGGCTATTCACCTTACTCAAATAAGATTTCAGTTATTAGCCATCTATTAGCCATTTTAGGCACACTGCGTAGGATTACCCTGGGTGGAAGAGCTTACCCCTAGAAAAAATGACACAAAATGAAGTGATGTCTGTGCAGAGTAGGGTCCCTATTTATTTATGTACTGTGTCCATCTCTGAATCATGGAAAATATTATTTTAACTATATTTTTCATTATTAGAACATTACTATAACCCTTTGAAATAAAGATACTGTTAGGGCTGTTTCACACAGTACGGTTCCTGCCGCACGGTGAAATCCCGTACGGTCAGGGAGCCGCGCCGCACTCAGAATTTTATAATGGCAGGGATGGCCACAGCCCGGCAGCCGTCCCTTCCAGTGGGGGGATCCGGCTGCAGCCGTGCGGCCGGGCCGTGGCCGTCCCGTGTGAATGGACACAATAGTGTCCATTCACAACTGCTGAGTGCGGCACGGCTCCCTGGCCGTACGGGATTTCACCGTGCGGCAGGAACCGTACTGTGTGAAACAGCCCTTAGAGGATAAGAACACTCCATGGGATTTATTTCCAAAGTGTTGGCTTGTAAAAACTAGCGCTTCCAATGCTTAAATAATAGTTATTTTACTAACAAAAGTCGCTGAAGTCCTCCTAATGAATAGATATACTCCTTAAAAAACAAAAGCCCAAAAAAGGAGATACAACGCAAGAGATCAACAGAGAGATCAACAGAGAGATTGCATTTATTAGCAAATATAACAGCCGTGCTTTTGATATCAAGAATATAATAATACCGAATTATAGAGTTTTACATCAGGACAAGGTCCTATCCAATATTATCCCCCAAAAACCGACAATCATATACAAAAAAAAACAGAACTTTGAAAACTATATTAGCTCCTAGTCATTTACAGAAAAATCACTCGAATGAGGTCTCCCAAAAAATTGAGAACCACTTAACCTGGCTCCCGGCCAAACCTAAAGGATTCTTTAAATGTGGAAAAAACAAATGCACCACATGTACTCATATTCCTAAAAACAATACCCCAATACTAATAACCTCATCTGACCCCCCACATCAATTTAAATTGTTTATTCGCTGTGATTCCGTATATTATCTACTTATTAAGATGCAGTTGTAATCTCCCATACATAGGGAGAACAACAAGGTCATTACGTATCCGAGATATGGAACACAGAAGAAATATCTTAAAAGGTTTTGTAAAACATAGCGTCTCACAACACTATAAATTGAAACATCAATCAGACCCTACATGTTTGACAGTAATAGGTGTAGAACAAATTTCAGGTACTTTACGAGGGGGCGATACAGTAGGTACACTTTACTTTGCAAGAGAGAGGTGTATTGGACCCTTAAATTCAATTCCCTCTATCCCGATGGACTAAATGAAACAATCAAACTAAATACAGTTTTATAATCATTCATATATCTTGTATTATTATGTATATACACTTTGGATGATACACTGTTTTGTTGTATAAAGACCCTATAATACACACACTGTTTCATATGAAGTATTTCTAGTATATTGTTACCTATATTTGTTAAGATACCTTTTATAAAATAAAATTATAATCCTATAACTATACTTTATTTAATACTCTGTACTCATATTTTTAGTCATATAAAATGTATTCAACTCTGTAAAACAAATAAATAAAGCAAGTGACCCCTTTTATCCCTATGGGATTATCTGCTGAGTGGTGTATCACCTACATCACAGGAGACGCCGGCCCGGTTACCTGGCAACACTGGGAGCGTGCTCTGCGTTCATCACATGTCAGCACGACAGACTTGCGTCTCTCTGGTGATCCGGGTGCCGGGTCAACACCCTCCATTGCTAGACTGCACTCGGCACACGTGACTCTCGCATCACTGGGCGGCTGTAGCCTAGCAATGCGGCAGACGCAGTACAGGACGCTTGTGGGGATCCCGTCGCCCTCACCGCCCTCACCGCCCTCACCACCTATACCAGCAATCACATAGGAGGAACTCCTGAAAAAACACCTAGGGTGAGATTTAATGGGATGAGAGATTTAGAAAATGAGAGATTTGGTGAGAAATCTCCAGTTTTTTTAAAGCAGCAATCATTTACACTGCTAATCCAGTTTGATTTTGCAGTGTAAATGATTGCCGCTTTAAAAAAACTGGAGATTTCTCACCAAATCTCTCATTTTCTGAATCTCTCATCCCATTAAATCTCACCCTTAATGTTTAAACTTAGCATTCTGACGTTTACTTCCGGGCCACGTGACCTCGGAATACAAAGGTTATTAATGTGTATTCTCTATTCCACGCTATAAATACATTTTCTGACAGCCCATACTGCCTCCTGGACTGTTAGATACTGTAGTATAATATGTTTGTTACAAGACGGTTCTCTCATTTTTTAACCATTTGTTTATGTGTGACATGTGCAATACACTGCTGCTATATATTCTGGGCCCTAATTCCTAGTCCATTCTTGCTCCTGAGGAAGCCGGACACAGACTATCCGAGGAAACGCGTTGAGCTGAGACCAATCATTTTTGGACCTCCATCAATCCATCCAGTGTGACCATTGCACTCTCCCACCGATAATCTGTAACTCCTGTTTTATCTGGACTTCTAAGTTTGGGATATCTGCATTATTCCTAATACCTAGTCACAAAAGGAGACCAAACACCAAATAGGGAGGCCTGAGCCCTTGAAATTATAAGGCACCCAAGGACATTTGGGGTCAACGCTCTCTAGACATACAAATCATTCCAGGAGACACAATGGATGGTAATATAAAACCACATTTCTTCAACTAATAACCATCTTGATGGAGTTCTCTATTTAACGTTCCATATATCCCTGAGATATATTTTTTTATTATATTGCTCAATTTTTTATCTACCTTATATATTTTCATATATGTTTTTCTATTTGGGATATTAATTAAATAATTATTTTATGAGAACCGCCTTGTCTACATTATTGGAACAGCTAGAGCTGGCACACTTCCTGTTCGCTTTTACTAGCAAGACCTAGCCTTGCAAAAAATATGCACCAAGACCTAGCCTTGCAAAAAATATGCACCGAGACCTAGCCTTGCAAAAAATATGCACCAAGACCAAGCCATTTTAAATATGCAAAAATATTATCAGAAACACTGGGTTTAACAAACCAAATGTTTAGCAAATAATACTCCATAAGGATATATATATATATGTATGTATATACAGTCAAAGATTGGCTGGCACTCCTACTCCAGATGATGGTAGTACCCCTGGTGCCCCTCCAAAACAGCAAGATAGCAAGCGTGTTTTATACAGACCAGAGACGGATGGCACTCAGTGGGATTTGCGTCAGAATTAAAAGACCACACTTTGGGTTAACTTCTGCCAACGTTTCAAATCTAATTCATAGATTTTTCGTCAGGGACAAATAACATAACAAAAAAACATACCTTTATACCAGACAACACCAATAGTGAATGTCCCACGTTCCCGCCGCCATCGCCGCTGGCTGTAGATGGTGACGTCATCACCCGCCTCCACAATCTCATACACGTGGAACGCAGTACAAGCCGGAAGCTTGCGTTTCACTGCTGCAGAGCACCGCTCCACAACTCCAATCCCGGCACGTGAGCACAGAGAGTGGAGCGGTGATCTGCAGCAGTGGAACGCAAGCTTCCGGCTTGTACTACGTTCCCCGTGTATGAGATTGTGGAGGCAGGTGATGACGTCACCATCTACAGCCAGCGGCGATGGCGGCAGGAACGTGGGACATTCACTATTGGTGTTGTCTGGTATAAAGGTATGTTTTTTTGTTATGTTATTTGTCCCTGACGAAAAATCTATGAATTAGATTTGAAACGTTGGCAGAAGTTAACCCAAAGTGTGGTCTTTTATTTCCGATGCAAATCCCACTGAGTGCCATCCGTCTCTGGTCTATATATGTATATATATATACTCCAAATTTATAGCTAACTCATATACTATAATGACCTCGCCATTCAACACTAAAATAATTCTTCAGACAAATCTCAGTTTTTAAAATATTGTATTAATAACATAATATATTATAAAAAATGTAACTGTTTATTTACCCATCGTAATCATACTATTCAGTGTTTAAGCACACCATACATTTTAGTTACCTTGTTTAGGTCTGTAAGTGGTAAGTTTTTGTGTGGAAAGTAACATCACTTCGATAGTCATCTTAAGTTTTCTTGGTTTCATAACCAGTAATGCCTTGGTTTGCTAGACCTTTTTTTGTCAAATGAATTCATTATAATAGATGTATGTTTTGGACATTTAATCTTTAAGAGCTATTGTACTTTTTGGGGGTAAATCTGGTCCACACGGAACACTGCAGGTCCGGGAGCCCCCCCCCCCCCCCGTACGCCGGGTTGTCCGCTCAGCTGCGAATGGCTGTTTTGGCAAAACATCCATTTGCAGCCTATGGGGCAACACCCACACCATTCGATGGTCACCGACCATCGAATGATGTGGAAGGTACACGCATATCTAAGTGACTCTCAGGTCCCTTAGATATGTGTGCACCCTCGACAGGAACAGGGTGTACACATCCGGTGACCCCCACGCCCGCGCCCGCGTCACCAGGCAATTTGCATGGGAATGCTTAGCATTTTCATGGGAACTTAAATGAAATGCTGGGTGTTCCCATGTGTGAATCTCCTGGCATGCTGCCCCATGCCCGCAGTTTCGGGTGTGAATGCCAACGCCAACACTCTGTTTGCCGTGGCCGCATGCACCTGCACGTGCGCGTGGAGGACTGATTAAATCAGAACAACCCCTTTGACTCTGGATGGATTATTAGTATATTTAGTTTCTAGTAGTTGTTTTTTTTGCTTAGAGCACAACTGTTATATCATTTCCAGAGTTACTTTGTAGAATGTTTTCACTTTTATTGTGTAGTAGGGAAAAAAAATCAGACTTGCGTTACAACACATGACTGATATAAAATATAGATGCAATGCTAGCTGCACTTCCCATTAATTTACATGATTTTAATCCCACAATTCACAAAGTATATATAAGCTAGGTTGATCCCTCTCGCCTAGGGTAATTGGAAAAAAAAAACCTCTTTGGTTTTCTTCATTTCCTAGTTGGCAAAGAGTCGTTTGCGGCACAATGAGCTGGTAAATCTATTCAGTTCAACAGACAATTTGAATACATTGAGCTCAGAAGACACAGCATATTTAAGACCTTTATCTAGAATAGATATTTGTGCTTTTTACATGGGCTTACCATACTATCTCTTTAAACCTGGACACTCATGAATTACAGTTTCTGTGGCTAGCTTAATCCAAGCCTTCATTAGACCTGGTTTTAATTAGCAACCGAACCTGTGTAATTCTTGAGTATCCCAGTTTAAAGGTATAGTGTGGTAAGCCTATTTTTACAATTGTTTAGTACATACATTAAAGATGCCTTTTGTACTAATTGTAAACCAGAGCTGGAACAAGGGGAAAGTCCGTGAGTCACTTGCCCCAGAGCTCAGTATTACTTGCAATGAAAAAAAGTGCATTCATTTTATGGAAGGGTTTATTGATGATAATGGAGTAATATTTTGTGGTATTCACAATAATACCCTCCTATAGTCAATAGTATTCTGTGTCTAATGCAGTGCATCTGTGGTGCTCTTTGCATTGTGTTTCAGTCACTGGGATGCTTTTTACATTGGCAATGAGTAGGATGCTCTATGCTTTGTATGGTGGTCACTGAGATACTATGGGTGACATTCTATGGACTGCGATTTGCGTTTTTTGGCGTTAATTAGACCACAAAATGGCGATATCGCATTTTTCCTTCAAATCGGCAATTTAATGGGATGCGCTAAGGGACTGAAATCGCATATTATGTGCGTTAAGGCATGCGGACCAAAAGTGCGACATTAATTCGCATTTTTATCGCATCCAGATGTTTTCGTACAGAAAACTATACAACTCGCTTATTTAATGCTATGCGCATTTGCACATCGCAATTTTTAGGTGTCTAATTATCGCACTTATTTCAGACCAGGGTCTGTTTGGCGAATGAGCCAGAACCCTGCACAGATCGCAATGTTCTGTGCAGGGTTCTGGTGTTAAAATAAAAAAAAGGTTAAAATAAAAAAAAACCGAGCGCGGGGTCCCCCGCCCGAGCATAACCAGCCCCGGGCTCATTGAGCCGGTGCTGGTGACATAAAATCAGGGTCCCCGACAAATCGGGGTCCCCTTGATTTCATGAAACCAGCACCAGGCTTAAGGTCCGGCGCTGGTTCCCAAAATACGGGGGACAAAATGACTAGGGGTCCCCCGTATTTTAAGAACCAGCACCGGACCCAACCATCCAGCAGGGTAATGCCACAGCCGGGGGACACTTATTATATAAGCTCCCGCGGCCAAAGCATTAACCCCCTGGCTGGTCAGCATGGGCAGGGGTCCTGGGGAAGTGGGGACCCCCCCAATGAAGGGGTTCCCCCCATCCAGGACTTACCAGCCCATGCTGATAGTCTGGGGCTGTCCCCGATGCCCCTGGGCGGTGGGCATCGGGCTGATGAATTGTGTAAAAAAAAGAAGTAAAACTATTATTTTCTACTGGCGAACTATGAGTCCCAGCAAGCCTACCCCGCATGCTGGGACTTGGAGAACCACAAGTCCCAGCATGCGGGGCATTAAAGGGCCCGCTGGCACTTGTAGTTCTGCAGTACAAAAAATAGTAAAAAAAAACACACTGACACCCTGAAAAATAAAAGTTTAATACACACAGAACACACACACACTGATACTTACCTACCTTGAGCCCGTAGGTCGGTCCCTGGATCCTGGGTCCGGGCTCCGGGGCTCCAGGGCAGAAGAGTCCGGTTCCGGGGCCTTGGTCCTGGTTCCGGGGCTGGTCCTGGGGTTCCGGGGCTCCTCTCCTGAAGAATCCGGGGTCCGGGATCCGAGGTAGTCCCCAGGGGTACCTAAGGAAGGAAATCCTACTCACCTGGTCCCCGGCGACGACCTCGGCATCCTCTCCGGCTGAAGCGCTGCTCCCATCTGGTACCCGGCTTACAGGACTTCACCGGCGCAGAGATGTTTCTTCCTCGGCGTCTCTGGACAGAATGATTTCTGGCCAATCAGGAGCCGAGAAAGTCGGCTCCTGATTGGCCAGAAATCATTCTGAATACAGACGCCGAGGAAGGAACATCTCTGCTCTAGATGCGCAGAGATGTTTCTTCCTCGGCGTCTGTATTCAGAATGATTTCTGGCCAATCAGGAGCCGACTTTCTCGGCTCCTGATTGGCCAGAAATCATTCTGTCCAGAGACGCCGAGGAAGAAACATCTCTGCGCCGGTGAAGTCCTGTAAGCCGGGTACCAGATGGGAGCAGCGCTTCAGCCGGAGAGGATGCCGAGGTCGTCGCCGGGGACCAGGTGAGTAGGATTTCCTTCCTTAGGTACCCCTGGGGACTACCTCGGATCCCGGACCCCGGATTCTTCAGGACAGGAGCCCCGGAACCCCAGGACCAGCCCCGGAACCAGGACCAAGGCCCCGGAACCGGACTCTTCTGCCCTGGAGCCCCGGAGCCCGGACCCAGGATCCAGGGACCGACCTACGGGCTCAAGGTAGGTAAGTATCAGTGTGTGTGTGTTCTGTGTGTATTAAACTTTTATTTTTCAGGGTGTCAGTGTGTTTTTTTTTACTATTTTGTGTACTGCAGAACTACAAGTGCCAGCGGGCCCTTTAATGCCCCGCATGCTGGGACTTGTGGTTCTCCAAGTCCCAGCATGCGGGGTAGGCTTGCTGGGACTCATAGTTCGCCAGTAGAAAACAATAGTTTTACTTCTATTTTTTACACAATTCATCAGCCCGATGCCCACCGCCCAGGGGCATCGGGGACAGCCCTGGACTATCAGCATGGGCTGGTAAGTCCTGGAGGGGGGGGACCCCTTCATTGGGGGGTCCCCACTTCCCCAAGACCCCTGCCCATGCTGACCAGCCAGGGGGTTAATGCTTATATAATAAGTGTCCCCCGGCTGTGGCATTACCCTGCTGGCTGGTTGGGTCCGGTGCTGGTTCTTAAAATACGGGGGACCCCTAGTCATTTTGTCCCCCGTATTTTGGGAACCAGCGCCGGACCTTGAGCCTGGTGCTGGTTTCATGAAATCAAGGGGACCCCGATTTGTCGGGGACCCTGATTTTATGTCACCAGCACCGGCTCAATGAGTCCGGGGCTGGTTATGCTCTGGCGGGGGACCCCGCGCTCGTTTTTTTTTTTTAACTTTGCGCTTTCCTGCAAACGTGCGATTTTCAGACATGAAAATCGCACATTTTCAGGACTAAAGACAGCGCACCAATTCGCCGCAAATCGCACCACTTCGCACTTTTCAGGCTCCAATGCGCATCACATTAAATATGCGAATTTTGACTGAAAAGTGCGATTTGTAAAAGTGCGATTTGCGGCGATGTGGTGCGCTAAAAAAATGCGCATTTATCTCAACGCATAGAATGTCACCCTATGTGTATTGTATAGCAATCATTGAGATGCGGTTTATTGAATAGCGGTCACTGGGCAGGCAATCACTGGGATGCTCCGGGTTGGGATCATTTAGTCTACAGCATGATGGTCGACAGTTATTAGCTCGACATGGAAAAAGGTCGACATGGGTGTAGGTCGACATGGGAAAAGGTCGACGTGGGTCTGGTTCAAAAGGTCATTAGTTCGACAGGTCGTTAGTTCGACAATGTCTAAGTCGACAGTGAAAAGGTCGACATGGGGTTTTTCAATCTTTTTTGACCTGAATGTCAACACAGTCAACATGGACACAGTTTAAAATGCACCGGCTCAAAAAAACAGTAAAAACCCCCATGTCGACCTTTTGACTGTTGACCTAGACACTGTCTAACTAATGACCCGTATAACTAACAACCTGTCGAACTAATGACCTGTCGACCTAGAACCATGTCGACCTTTTCCTATGTCGACCTAGACCCATGTCGACCTAGAACCATGTTGACCTAATGGTGTCGACCTAATGACTGTCTACCATAATGCTGTAGACCAAATGTCCGCATATCGATGCTCCATGTACTGTATGGTGATCACTCCCATGCTTTCAGTAATGTAGGGCAGTAATTGGGATGTTTATGTATACTATAGGGCAGTTACTCGGATGTTCTGTTATCCTTGGAATATTTTAGCAAAAATGTTCTATGGTATCAATAGACTGATATGTCAAATTACCTATTGATAGGTTGATACCCTTGTAAAGTGTTTGTTTATACTTTCAAAATAAGTGTTATTTAGCACAGATTAACCTGCATACTGAGACAGATGCAGACAGATCTACATGTATGCGCAAAAACATGCAGTATTGGATTAGCGCAGATACCATTTTCTTTTAAGAGATATTGTTATATTTTTGTCAGTTATTCTTTCAACAGTCAAAATGTCAATAGAGAAGTGTCAATAGTTTGATGCTGACATGGTTGTTATGTTATTTAAAGTATTTTAACCTTGTCAGCTTTATAGCTTATATCATGTTAAAAGTTATCATCTGGAATTGTAAAAATTCTTTAAATAACATTACAATTGCAGCAGCATTCCCCTGCTCAAATCACAATGTAGAAACTTTGACTGTCAACAAGTTGTATGCAGGGTCAGACTCTTTGACACTTCTGGCAGATGTCAGTAGAGCCGATGCAATGGCAGATTTGCCATCAAGTGAGGCTGCCGAATCCCACTGTCAGGCACCTTTTTTTATAAATAATTTAATAAATAAAAAACCTATCATGAGTGGGGACAAGTAGATGGTGGGGAGTGGTGCCTCAGGGGCTCAGAGTCTCTGTCCACATACAGAAACCCTGAGTTTCTCCAAAGATGATTGCTGTCTGGTTTGGAGACAGATGCTAGAGATGTTACTGCACCTCTAGCACTTGACAGGGGAGTGCAGAGTACCCAGCGCTACCCGGTAGTGCAGATTCCAGGAGCGCTGGGCTGTAAG
Organism: Crinia signifera; assembly: GCF_055691185.1. Lineage (NCBI taxonomy): Eukaryota > Metazoa > Chordata > Amphibia > Anura > Myobatrachidae > Crinia > Crinia signifera. Next base: position 169,456,663 of record NC_139217.1, read on the forward strand.
CAGTGAGCATGTAACTCCCCCTGGCAACAAGCATCTGATTCCCCATAGTAATGAGCATGAAACCCATGGCAAGGATCATGTAACCCTCTAGCAATGAGCATTTAACCCTCTGAGGCAATGAACATTAAACCCCCAGGCACAGAGATGTAACCCCTGGCAAGGAGCATGTAACCCCCAGGAAAAGAGATGTGGGATGCAGTTTAAATCCCGACGCCGGAATCCCGAACGCCGAAATCCCGACACTTTCTCCCCCCGTGGGTGTCCACGACACCCTCGGAGGGAGAATAAATTAGTGTGCCGAGCGTAGCATGAAAAGCCGGCGGTCGGGATCCCGGCATTCAAAATCCCGACGCCGGAATCCCGAACGCCGAAATCCCAACAAGGGGGGGACGTGGATCGCCCCCCCTTTGCGGGCCCTTTGCTCAAAAATCTGTAAAAATCGTAATCGGGTGCCATCGCATCACATCGTATGGCATCGTATGGCATCCGATGCGATCGCATACGATTTTTGAGCAAAAATGCTCAACAATCGGTAAAAATCGTATCGCATCGTATGCCATCGTATGCCACTACATATGGCATGTGATGCCATATTATGGGAGCCGTGATACTTCACAAGTACCGTCTAGAAAACCGGGAACAGGGAGCGGGAGGTCAGGCGTGAGCCCGTAGCCGGGACCGCCGGTTAGGACGGCCACAGCGAACCCTATACTAACTCTGTTGAGTACCCCGGGCAGATGACCAATCCCTGCGGGAACTAGGCTTCACCCGTGGCCGCCGCGTTCGAAAGAGCGAGTTAGGCCCGCTCCAACCCCGATGCAGCTAGGTCTATGAGTGGACAAAGGAGAAGTGATCGTCAGGGGTAACTCAAAAGGAAATACTAACTACTGGGCCTAACTGAACGGAAACCCCTGTCTGCCGGCACCAGGCCAATACCGGGAATGCGACCCAGTCACAGACACAAGGAGGACTGACGGGGAATCTCCACAAGAAAATAATGTAAGGCAAGATAGCGAATCCCCAAAACCCCCAATCAAGGGTGGAAAGAAAGGAAAGGCCCTGCCTACGAATAGATAAGCTACTGAAAGCAAGAACCAGGGAGAGAGAGGAAGTGACAGAGAGTATGTTGGTATAAATAAGCCCACGGCGGGGCAGGTCCAATACCCCAGCAGGGGAACTGGACGAATAGCAGTACAGCCTGAAAAAGGAACTCAGCGGCTCCTAAGAAAAATACACCAGGCTCCAAGGAGCACTTACGTGACCCAGGTAACACTTAGGCTGAGCAAATCAGGTCACTCGAGGGAGACCGGAGGATCAGCATCCACCAGGAAAGAGAGACAGGGAGACCAGGAATCACCAAGGACGGATGCAGAGGAAATGGCTGCACTGGGAAGTGCCAGGGACCGGGAACACGCTGGGAGACGCTATAACCGGCGTCTGTGCCCAGCAGACACCGGCTTCTTATTCAAACTTGGCGCCGCCTGCATGACGTCAGGCGCGCCGTGCGAGCGCTGCTGCTGGGCGGAAGTTCGGGGACGTTGCCTAGCAACGCCCCGACGCCCGGACTGCAAAGGAGGCTTGGAACGCTGCCGAGCAGCGTCACCGGCCTCACGGCCCCGCTCTCCATCCGCCGACCGTCCGGGTACTGGGGATACCGGACGGCGGCGTGTGACATAATATGCATTACGGTGTGTGGTATAATACTAGTGTTTACACTAGCCGTGTTTTGCAGGGTGCCGAGGAATCTGAGGAAGCCACTGACATTCATAGAGAGGAGGAGAAATGCCTTATTTGAGCACCTGGGCAGTTGCTGACAACTGGTATTATCTCCAATTCTCAAAAGGATCCTTGTGATACCTTGGAAACTTGTCTGCACAAAAAGACTGGAGACCCATACATGCATACAGCGCTGGTGCCAATATATCTGACTCAAACCATTGTAGACCGCATTACACAGCAGCAGGTTGGTGCACTTTTAAACAACACTCCATGCAGGAGGATTAAGAACTGGGGTTAAATGAGACCACCACTGTGGCAATTCAATAAGTATGGAAATCCAGAAAAAGGAAAAATAATAATCCAGACCTACTGAAGTGATATTCTGTATACAGTACACACCTAATAGAGGAATAGTTCTACCTGTTTATAAAATAAGCATCCAGCCTCGTACTAATTAAGAGTGTGAATATGAACAGCCAAACAGCAAGCTTCATGTTTATTAAATGATGAATTATTTTATACAGTATTTGGCTGTGTGTTAAATAAATGCCTCTTTAATATTTGATTATGTATGTATTTTATTATATAATATGTTTATGTATTTATTACACACATACACTCACACAAATAATGTATATAGTCAGTGCTATTTTTCAGCAGGAACCAGCAAACCTCTAATTAAATATGACATCATCAGGAACTGAAAATGTACTTTTTATAAGATAAGTGTTATGTTAAAGTCACCTGTGAGTGCCTTTGTTTCTAAATACAATATATACATCTATCTCTCCCTCTCTCTATTATATATGTTTTTTTTTATTTAATTGATCCACCCGCAGACCTGGAGTTCCTGAACCGATTTTTCTAGAAAAATAGTACTGTATATAGTTGATATAAAATAACATTGAAATTGAGAAAGTTGCCACAAAAAATAGCAAACTAAAGTTGACCTCAAAAGTTCTGATTTCAGTTTTCAAGAGGTTGCCAAATAACACATTGGGGGAAATTTACTAAGATGGGAGTTCTATTTCACATGGGATGTTAATATGGGAAACCAATCAAAATGTACTTCTTATTTATTTAGCACCTTCTAGGAGATAATAGATAGTATCTGATTGGTTGCCCATAGCAACATCCAAGCTGAAATAGAACTCCCATCTTAGTAAATTTCTCCCACTGAGGCCCTTATTCTAGTTGATTTGGACGGATGTGTATTTCGGACAGGAACCGAGTGTTCTTGGCCCCACCTACCGTACGGATCGCTCACACCGTCTGAATGCGGTAAGACGCAGAGTGTACGAACCACAAGAGGATGTTTCATGTGAACACCTCCTCCATCTGTGGGAACCTCCCCCATCCTCCGATGGCCGCCAACTATCGAATGATGGACCGAGCGGTCAGGCAGCACCGAGTTCTCAAGACCACTCAGACATTTTTCCAGATGAAAGCAGGGATATGGGCGGGCAGCTGACATCTGGCTATGTCAGTTGTCCGCCCCCCACACGTGCGTCACGGCCACATTACCATGCAAAAGCCCAGCGTTTATATGGGAACGCCCGTGAAACGCCCCTCTCCACCCCCTGCTCGGATGGTTCCGTACAATCGTTTTCTGCACAGACCTCACTCCGTGTTCGGACATGTGAGGCGTTCGCACATGTGCAGATACGCCTCTGCACATGCGCAAATACCAAACATCGGCCATCTGACTGCACATGGAGCCATCCGACTCAATCAGAATAAGGGCCAGAGTGACGTGGGCTGCATTATGATAATGCATGTGGGGGATCTTTTCAGATCCTAAAATTATAGATCTAGCATCTTATTAACATCTATTAACTCTCTTCTAAGTCCCTCATTACTTAACCACAAACCAAAATGTGACTATTAAACAGCCAAATTTAAACTTTTACTTTACTTTTAATTTACTCTCTAAAATATAGCAATTCATCTCATCTTCTACTTTGTAAGCTCTATTGCACGATCTTTGTTGTGTTTTTTTTTTTTTAGATTATTTGATATGATGAACTTGTACACTGCACTGCAACATCTTATAAATAAGAAGAAATAATAATATAAATATTTAACATTTATTTTAGAATTTTTTTATGAACTTATGAATTTTTTATGAACTTTATGAATTTTTTTATGAACTTGGATTTGATTTCTGTGAAATTCTAATGCATCTTGTAACACAGACCTCTGATGTGGAAATATGGGTTTTTATGCAGCATGCTGTATATTTGTTGAAGGCCTTTTTTATATCTCTGACCCATAAACTTCAGACAGGACAAAGTTTAACCTGAGATACACATGATGGGAGTATTATAATTATATTGCAAAATAGATTTGTCATAATCTTTTTCTTTTTAATTGCAGCAAGGAACAATCTCAACTTTGCCTTGATACAACCAGTATCAGATGTGTAGAAAGTTTGTAAACTCTTATATCATTGGCATGACATTATACCATATTCATTAACATTGACTACATGGTCTCATTTCTTTTCAATCTTTGATGGCGGAACAAAGCTTTGTCATTAATGTGTAAAGTGAGTATAAAATATTATTCATAACATGGCCATGTGGATTTTCCTAATTAACACACCACTGAGCTTAATGTAAATGTAACATTTTCTTAATATCACGCGAGTACGACTGCCAGCTGGAAAGCTCTGGGTCTTGCTACAATGGTAACAATCACAGATCCATTGATGTGAGAATGACATGTTATCAATAGCCCTCGTCCACAGTCAAGTGTTTATTTTCATTCCAGAAATGATCCTATTTGTCAGATACAGCCTAATTAGCTCTGGCAGGTTGATTTTATTGGTTAGATATTTGAATTAAATAAATTACCTACCGCTCCCCCACCCCCAAAAAAAAAGTTATGGTTTTCAAGTTTTCATTCTAGATCAGTAAGTGCGTACAAGAGATTTTATTTTATTTTTCCTTTCTTTTTAAATCCATTGTATTAATGGCCCATCCAAAAGAAAGCCAGATGTACACAGATGTTTATATAAAAAGAAATTTTGCACAATATAGTAACTACAAGACTTTAGGACAGGGTTTATGTGTTTCGCTGTTTCAGAGCAAAGACAAAAAAAATCTTCACCTAATACTAGAGCACTAATGTAAGAGCTGTATAATCCACCAAGGAAGTCTAGTGCAAACGACAAACTGGTGTTTGTGTGCAATTTATGGTGGTATCAGAAGTGAACTGTAGCATGGGTTCAATATTCCATTAACTGTTATGCATAATCCACAACACGATTAAGAGTGTCTATAGTAAAGAAGCCTAGCACTTAGGGGGTTATTCTGATCCACTCGGAAAAGCACAATCACTCTCTAATGGATAAAACCATGTGCACTGCAGGTGGGGCTGATTTAACATGTGCAGAGAGAGTTAGATTTGGGTGGGGGCATAGTTCAAACTGATATCTATATTGCAGGGTAAAAAAAAAGCAGCCAGTATTTACCCTGCACAGAAACAATAAAACACCCAAATCTAACTCTCTTTGCACTTGTTACATCAGCCCCGCCTGCAGTGCATATGTATTTGTCCATTAGAGAGTGGTTGTGTCTTTCCAAGTGAATCAGAATAACCCCATACATGTAAAGTAATCCGCGTCCCCTCATGGGGCTCGCTACGCTCGCCGTGCTCCGGGCTCGGTGGCTCGCTACGCTTGCCACACTATATAAGATCAACTCGATGCATAGTGGATAGTGGGGTTATGAACAGGTACAAAATCGCATCTGATCGCATCCGATCGCATCGCAGGCAATTGCATGCGACGCAATCACATGCGATTTATCTGCCGCCGTGAAACTAAACAAGTACTGAAATGTTTTTTTTTTTTACTCCAAATGTTCATTTTTGTTATTTGTTTATATCACTAATATTGCCATTACATTCAGTGATATAAAGTGCAGGGATTATAACTTACAAATAAAACTAGCACAAAAACCTTTCTAAGAATTCCACGTGGTGTGTTAAGGGAGGAGATTTTTTTGGGGGGGTGACACCATGAGGTACAACAACTCTAGTGACGTTTATGTTTTCCTTCACTAGATCCTTAACTATTTTCTGCCTTTTTTTCTATTTAATTTATCAATTTCCATTACTACATATTTTCGTATCTTCTTTCTACCCTCTTTCCCAGAATATAACCATATGGTTTGATGGGCCATGTGCTGTAATGTGCAGAATGAGAATTAAATGACATGCAATACATTGACCTGCTGTAGGAATGCAATAATTTACTCTGTTCATATTCACTTAATATTGTTCTCCTGCATGAATAAAAGAGCAGGAAATCATTTGAGAAAATGGGACTTGTGTATGCTGGACATTATATCATTTTGATAATACAATGCATAGTTTTTTACATAAAACTCCAATTTATTTTCTAAAAAATCATTATCGATTTAGTTATCATTTAATGGTTGTAGGTCTTGCTGTATAGAATTTTGTATAAAACAGAGCATTTGCAAATTTGATAGCACTTATTCCATCACTGCAGAATAACATTGAAATGTTCCAACAGTAAATGTGCAGTTTGCATTAATTTGACATCTAGGGTGTAAGGCTGCCATTCATGGAATATATTGGCCTTCATATTTAGCTTTGTAAGTAAAAGAAAAAAAGGGAAAATGGGCAAAACCATGATCCACTGCATATTAGACAAAAGCCGCCCGCCTCCCGACTGAGCGTCCTAACCCCCTGCCCTGCTGCGCGAATCCCCGCATGAGGAGATGTGTATGCTTATTTGCATGTGGCCGAACGGAGGAGAAATGATTCGATGGTCGCTGACCATCGAATCATTTCTGCAGCCTACGGTCTGAAAAGTACGTCAATACTTTTCAGTTGGCCGTTGATTTCTGAATTTGGGTCCGGCACTGCTGTCATGTGACATCGGCGCCCTCCCCGAGCAGGCATCGACAAGCCTACATTCAAAGGAGAACTGCCAATGGTTTTATGGGCATGCTCCCCTGCTCCAAAGGTATCACCACTCTGGTATCAGCTAATGTTGGACTATTTCTCCCTGCATGCCTTGGCAGACAGTTGCTGTTTGTACATCTAAAGCAGGGGTCCTCAAACTATTTTGCTCTGGGACCCATACAAAAAAAGAATTACAGGACCCCAGCAAGTTACTGCAGAAGGTCATCATATCACATGTAAAGTCTGCAGAAGGCACATACATGGCAGCATTGTGGAGGCACAAAATGGAAGGAGTCTAAAGTAACATTCAAATCAACATATTTTTTAGAATCCTTGAATCACAAAAGTCATCAGCCTGATGGTTAGCAACATGGAGCCGCGACCCCATGCTGAGAAGATCGGGACCCACTTTGGGGTCAGGACCCACAGTTTGAGAAACTAAGATTTAAACCATGCAACGGGTTTCGATTCCATGCTATGCTATGTTATTCTATAAGCCTACTATATTGTATATAATGTAAATAGTATTAGAATAGAGTCAAATACAGTATTTTTTTTGGAGCATGAATTTCATCATAGTAATATTTATATTTATTATCAGGTCCGCTCGCAGTGGCCGTTCGTTCGTATAGGGACCGATGTTTGGCTTATGCGCATGTATAGCCACATTTTTGAGCATGTACCTGCACCGGGAGCATGCAGCCATGGTGAACCGACTGTTCATCGAGTCCACGCACGACACATTGTGGGCGGAGGGCGGCGGGCTCGGGTACTCACCCATTCCCATGAAAATGCTGGGCGTTCCCATGGTAATCTACCGGTGACATGGGCACCGGGGTGGGCAGCTGACATCACCGGATGTCAGCTGCCTGCCCATTTCCTCCCGAATGTGCATGCATATCTGAGTGGCCTGAGAGTCACTTTTGATATGTGTGCACGCACCACATCTTTCGATGGTCCGTGACCATCGAAAGATGTGGGAGGTTCCCCCTGGCCTGCGAATGGATGTTTATGTGAAACATCCATTCGCATGCCTGGCGAACAAACGAGATGTGCAAAGGGAGGTGGGCGAACCACTATTCGAAGGGCAGGTTGTGGTTGACTCGTAAGGGTCTGAATTCTGATTTGAGCGAGTCAACCAGAATAACCTCCATTGTGTAGATTAGTTCTTTAGACAGATCTATAATATTTTTTTTTGTGATTGTGAAAAACTTTTTGTCTAAAATGCTATTGCCAGTAATTCTTGGTACTGTAGCTGCTATTTAGAACCCCTGACCAGTGTAGAGGTGAAAATATAAACCAGTCCACAACAGATTTCCCCTGTACACCTGTGTGCCAATTCAGCCCAGTGCATATACATTTGTTTTTAATGCTTGTTTTAATTTGTTTGTTAATTACGCAAATTAAACATACTTAAAAAAAACCTGCAGATTAAAAAAAAACAATGTGGTGATATTCAACCATAGTCAATAATCACAAACAATGTACATATGTTATTACAAGGAATTATGCAGTAGACAAACTCCACTACAATTGACAATGACAGTATTATTTTTATACAAAAAAGAAATCTAAATGGATGACTGCATAAATACATGATATAAAATATAAAAATCAGTTGGAGGGAGTAAATACGCAATCAGCAAATCAGGAGTGTCTAGGCAGAGCTATTAATTAGCATCATCATTAATATTGTGTGCCAGCTACCCAGTGGCATCTACAACTTGGGTGGCACCTGGTGCAGGAGACCACGATGATCGCGTGCCTTCAGTACACGTTGGCAGGTAGGGGTCATTGCCTTGCATCTTAGTCCCTCCTTTTTTGTCACTCCAGGTGTCTGGAAGATACAGGCTGCCCTCAGTGTCTGCATTGGCTTTAGTGCTGGCTCCTACACTGTGATAGGAGAGAGGTGCTGCATGTAATGTTATAGGGCAGCAACGTGCTCCTATCTCTGAGCAAGTGTCACCACTTTGGTGTCACACTTAAATAGGTGGCAACCTGGAGCACATTTACTGTACTTGACCTACATTGCTTACCGCGGCCCACTCATATTCTGCAGCCAGGTGTAAGAAAACCATAGGCAAATGGCGTATGAATACAAGGTTTAGGTTTATCACCCATTTATTGTCATATTTATGAATTAAATAGTGTAATAGCCTACTTGTCAAGTGTTTTATGGGATATACAGCAGTAAAATAATTTCCACATTTGCAATTAAAAAATACAGCTGAAATCTGCATCTCACCCCCACTCTCATGTTTAGGGGGGATATTAAATCCCAGGTCATGACTTTCGGTATGTCCAGACAGCTGTTATCCTGGCCCCGTTTGTGTTTTGCTCGTCTGTATATTGGCAGGAGGAATTCAATGTCCCGCCTGCCGATCAGCGAAAAGGGGGCGTGTCCATGTAAACGGCCGTGGATTGTCGAGATCTGCCTCTTCAATGCTGTCGGGAAAGACAGCATTGAATAGACAACCGCCACTATTTACGACAGGGGAAATATATCCCCCAGATTGAATATCCCACAATGTCTTATCCTTGACAACAGACACTGCCATGACAAATAGCTGCAGTTTCAATAAGCTGTTCCGGCAGACATTGTTGCAGCAGTGGAAGCTGATTACCAGACTGGTCAGAATTATTTTTATCATAAGTACATGGTACATGTGCAGTATCAAATGCATATTTTAGTAAATGATGATCCTTTTTTTTTCATTCAACACTAAATGTGTTTCTGCACGTGTTCTGAGACATGAACAACACATAGGAAACAGATGCCATGGGTGGAACCACACATTTGGGATAATGGTGGGAAAACATAAAAAAAGGGTCTAACGTCAAATCAATCTATCAAACAACATAAATACAATGCACTAATATTTAGTTAAACGTAATAATATTAAAATAATAAAACAAAATGATCATTTATATATTAGATGCCTTTTTTCTTCAACCTTTACTATTTTATTACATGGTGTGCTAATTAAATTGAAGTCAGATCTGTGTTTTGTAGTCTGTGCATTAATTATTTATTTATTTTTCCTGATCGTTTAAATTCCATTTAATTTAATTTGGATTCACCGCACAATTCTGTGTGATTATTTCATAAAATCAAATACACGTACTGTAAAGGCTGCAGCTAATTCTTTGTAGCATTCAAAGTGACATTAACTTTCAACAGGATTTACATATATTCTGCTTTAAGTCTGCATCAGCTGGCAATTAAAATTTAAATTGTTGAACATGCAGCAGGCCGTAGACTAAGTAATATTTAATAGCATTAACAATGCACTTCCCAATTGGCCTCTGATTCTTTTTACAGGCTCATCAATCCGTGAGCATTACACTATCTTAACATTTTGTATTCTGTAAATGGTATTTAAGGAAATTGGTATTTTATTAGCAAAATTTAGCACTGCATTAGTCTGCAGCTCTATGATAATTAATTAAATCACTGCTACTTTAAAATGTGTTTTTCCATGCATATAATAATGAAAAGAGACTAAGGAGCTAATTTACGAAGAGCAAAATGGTAGCTCTACAGACAAAGCTTTTGCGCAAGTGCATAGGGGGGGAACTTGGATGGCAATGGGCAGAGTAAAGGCTGTCCTGGTATGGAGTAATTGTACTTATACACCTATTTTTAGGTCATATATAGATAGACTTTATTTACAGTATGTTGAGATAAATTGTATTTATCTAAAGGAATGGTGATGATAATGACACTTGGTAACAACTGATACCTTTCCCCACAAACAATGCATAACAACTTAACTTCATTTGGAATCCAACACATACTAAAGTACAAGCAAACAGTAGTAGGCTCATAATGAGATTCCAACATCCAACAAATCAGAGGAACTACTGTATACCATTTACTGCTGCACAACGCGGTTGTCATATGAGTACCTCCCACTAAAACTGGCATTCCCAACCTCAGGCTTTAAGGCACACTAATTCCCCTTTCACATTGCAGCTAATTACCAACAAACCGGTTTCCAGTCTAGGTTTTAGTGACAGCCAGGCATGAGAACAGGTGACATAATTAGTATCTCACACAATATTTGAGCTCCAACTGCACTCGACTCTTGTGCCAAAATTAGTAACATAGCTAAAAGTTGACCGATGCAATATTAATTGAACAATTGGGACCTTTAATAGAAGAAGCCAATGAAAAGCAGCCAAAATGGCTCGGTGGTGAATGAAGCTTGTGACTTTTAGTCATACTTTATAACAAGTTTGTAACAGTACTCTCCCTACCCATTGTACTGTTAAAAATAAATATATTCTTTTACGTTTTTTTTTTTTGGGGGGGGGGGGAGCTTATAGAAGTGTACTATTGAATCTTGGCAGTAGCAAAAATAATTAGGGTGTCATAGTATTTGTAGGCCCCCACATCCCATTTGGGATATTTCAATATTTATCTTTAAATAAGCATGCTTTACAGTCCTTGGGGGAATGTTTTATTACAAGTGACAATTTTGTGTGTGAAGTGCATTAAATTCCCTAAGTGTAATTATGAGATCCTTTGAATTATTTTGACACCTCAGTAATCAACCTAAATTGCATAATTTTGGGTTACAGTCAAAATTCTTCAGTAATAACTGTCTTTTTCAATTCAGTAGTTATAAATGCCTTACTACAGGGATACTTTGGACAGGTGCTTTGGTGCAGGGATACTTTGGACATAGAAGAAAATTTCTGTCTCTCTAAAGAGAGTAAGTAATATTATTATACTTTAAAACTGGTATCTTAATTGCCTACGGACTACTCTAGTTGCAATATTTATACTAGTTACCTATACTGTATGCCAAGTTTGCCTAAACAGAATTTGTCTAAATACACAACAACTTTGCTGAGCACTCTTCCTTTACTAATGTAATTAGTAAATCCAGATTAAATTTTTACTGTAGCTTCATATATGTTAACCCTTTGAGTGCCAATGTTGCTTTGAGCGACCCTCAAAAATCCACTAAAAATGCCAGCTCACAGCGACTGTTTTTTTAGTAGCTGTTTGCATACTGCTATATTTTATATATAGGTAACTCATATAATCTATTACACCAGCATTGAAGTAGCTGTTTGCATACTGCTATATTTTATATATAGGTAATTGTGCAAATATTTTTATAAGATTTGAAAGTGAGTTAGAATGTATTAGTGGCTGGGATGGTATGTAACCTCTTACCATTTGTTATCTTAGTTTTATTGCTAGTGGAAGAGGGGCTCTAGCTGGGTGGGGTCTCAATCAATTAACTTAGAAACAGCTTTTAGTATTTAGTGAGAATATTAGGCTGACACAGCCTGGCTGACGTTTGCAAGCTGACTATTGTTAGTTTGTCTGATTTTAAAGTAGGAAGATTTTTAAGTAGGGCAAAAACAGTTACATAGATTAAAGCTTGGACTTATTCTGGACAGAAACTGCCAACCAACTTAACATCTTCGTATCAAAGTGACTCAGAAAGACAGAAAACACCAGCAACTCAGAAAACCAAGAGACTGCTTTGAGTGAGCTCACTTCATTCTGACATCATACTACTCCTGGCTGCTTAATCTGGCTATTCAGCTGTAATATCACCATTTCTACATCTGCTAAAACTTTTTGATTATCACTCTTTATGCTTGTACTTGCACTGTCAGTTTTGAAAATGCCCAGCTTCACCTCTAATGACTTTACCTCTCTTGTTGTTCCATTGAGAGTAGGTGTCCCTGAATATTTTATTCTTGGCCCTCTTCTCTATCTCTACATGTCCTCTCTGTGTGAACTTATTTGTTCACGCGACATCCACTATGCTGATAATACTAAAATCTACCCCTCGTTTCCTGATCACTCTCCTTTCATCCTAACTCATATCTCCAACTGTCTCTCTGCTGTCTACTCTTGGATGACCCAGCGCTTTTTTAGACTTAAAATATTAAACACTAAGCTGACCTCTTCCGACCCTCCTGCATAAAACCTGACCATCTCTCATCCTAACCTGTTTATGCTCACTTCTACCCCCTCTGTGTTACCCCTGTCTGTCTAACCCTCCCATTTAGAATGTAAGCTCTCACGGGCAGGGCCCTCTCTCCTCGTGTGCCTTTCTTAGAATATATAAACCACTGCCACCCTGATGATTGCTTCAGTGTCCTGTCCCCTGATGCAACTATCCATATTTACCATATACTTGTCCTAAACTGTCTTGTAATGTAATTTGTTATATGTGTTTGCTCATAACTATGCTCTCTAAAGCTCTGCGGAATTTGTATGCGCTATATAAGAAACTGTTAATAAAATAAATAGTATAAATAAATACAACTACTGCCAAGTCAATTAATTGAAGCTTAGTTAAATATTGCACCGAAAAAGGACCGTTACTGTGCGCTGGATTTTTAACAGATATTTAGAGGATCTGTCACAGCAATGGGTTCATACAGGTTTACATAGTACCATTTGACGTGTCATAGGCTTTACAGCTTAGTCACTCCAAGGGCAGTATTCAATTTTCGAGATGCACCGTTTTTTTTCGGCGAATCAGGCTGTTTTCACTTGTGGTGAATCTTTTTCACTGAAAATCTGATTCACCCTATTCAATGTTCACTGTTCGCTAAAAGCGAACAGTGACTGCCGGCCAGTTCTCCATTTCATGCTCGCTGCAATTGGCTGGTGTATTTCAATGGGGTTTTCACTGGTATTCAATGCTAGGATGGAGAACTGCTTTCAGCATGATTTTCGCCATGATTCACCCTTTTGCATTTGACATCTTTTTAAGGTGAACTGGAATGTGATCTTTTAACCCCTTTCCGCCGCAGCCTGTTTTTGCCTTCCTGACAGAGCCCTTTTTTTCAAATCTGACAGGTATCACTTAAGTGGGGATAACTTTTTTTTGCTTTTACTTATCCCAGTGATTTTGAGATTGTTTTCTCGTGACACATTGTACTTCAAGTTAGTGGTAAATTTGGGTCGATACAGTCTGTGTTTTTTTGTGAAAAATACCAAAATGTCGTAAAAAAATGGAAAATTTAGCAATTTTCAAAATGTTAAATTTTCTGCTTGTGAGACAAATAATCATACCACTCAAAATAGTTAATAACTAACATAGACCATATGTCTACTTTATGTTTCCATCATTATTTCAACATCCTTTTAATTTTTTGGGACACTAGGAGGCTTAAAATATGAATAGCAAATTCTCAAATTTTCAAGAAAATTTCAAACACTGATTTTTTTAGGGACCAGTTCAGTTCTGATGTGACTTTGAGGGACTTGTATGTGAGACACCCCCATAAATGATGCCATTTCAAAAACTGCACCCCTCACAGTATTCAAAACAGCATTTTGGAAGTTTGTTAACCCTTTAGGTGTTTCACAGGAATTAAAACAAAGTGTAGGTGAAATTTCAAAATTTCATTTTTTTTGCAGATTTGCAATTTTAATACATTTTTCTAAGGAACACAGTAGATTTTACTAGAGAAATGTGACTAAAAATTGATTCCCCCAATTCTTTTGTTTTCATAAATATCCTATATGTGGCCCTAGTGTGCACGTTGACCAAACCACAGGCTTCATAATAGAAGGAGCACCTACTTGATTTTGGAGCCTCCTTTTTATGAGATTATTTTTTAGGCACCATGTAGGTTTCTAGGCACCATAAGATGCTAAAAGTTAGGAACCCCCCCACAAGTGACCCCATTTTGCAAACTACACCCCTCAGGGAATTCATCTAGGGGTATAGTGTACATTTCAAACCCCCAGGGGTTTCACCAATTGTGGTACAACTGGGCAGTGAAAATGAAAAAATTTTTTTTTTTACACAAAAATGCAGTTCTGGCTCCAAATTTTTCATTTTCACAAGGAATGAAGGAGACAAAGCACCCCAAAATCTGTGCCCCAATTTCTCCCGAGTACGTCAATGCCTCACATGTGACCAAAAAATACCATTTGGGTGCATGGCAGGACTCAGAAGGGAAGGAGTGATTTTTGGATTTTGCAGCTCAGATTCTGGTGGAATGTTGGTGGGTGCTATGTCGCATTAGCAAGACCCCCGAAGCACCAATACAGTGGAACCCCCCCACAAGTGACCCCATTTTGCAAACTACACCCCTCAGGGAATTCATCTAGGGGTATAGTGTACATTTCAAACCCCCAGGGGTTTCACCAATTGTGGTACAACTGGGCAGTGAAAATGAAAAATTAATTTTTTTACACAAAAATGCAGTTCTGGCTCCAAATTTTTCATTTTCACAAGGAATGAAGGAGACAAAGCACCCCAAAATCTGTGCCCCAATTTCTCCCGAGTACGGCAATGCCTCACATGTGACCAAAAAATACCATTTGGGTGCATGGCAGGACTCAGAAGGGAAGGAGTGATTTTTGGATTTTGCAGCTCAGATTCTGGTGGAATGTTGGTGGGTGCTATGTCGCATTAGCAAGACCCCCGAAGCACCAATACAGTGGAACCCCCCCACAAGTGACCCCATTTTGCAAACTACACCCCTCAGGGAATTCATCTAGGGGTATAGTGTACATTTCAAACCCCCAGGGGTTTCACCAATTTTGATACAACTGGGCTGTGCAAATGAAAAATTACATTTTTTACACAAAAATGCAGTTCTGGCTCCAAATTTGTCATTTTCACAAGGAATGAAGGAGACAAAGCACCCCAAAATCTGTGCCCCAATTTCTCCAGAGTACGGCAATGCCTCACATGTGACCAAAAAATACCATTTGGGTGCATGGCAGGACTCAGAAGGGAAGGAGTGATTTTTGGATTTTGCAGCTCAGATTCTGGTGGAATGTTGGTGGGTGCTATGTCGCATTAGCAAGACCCCCGAAGCACCAATACAGTGAAACCCCCCCACAAGTGACCCCATTTTGCAAACTACACCCCTCAGGGAATTCATCTAGGGGTATAGTGTACATTTCAAACCCCCAGGGGTTTCACCAATTTTGATACAACTGGGCTGTGCAAATGAAAAATTACATTTTTTACACAAAAATGCAGTTCTGGCTCCAAATTTTTCATTTTCACAAGGAATGAAGGAGACAAAGCACCCCAAAATCTGTGCCCCAATTTCTCCTGAGTACGGCAATGCCTCACATGTGACCAAAAAATACCATTTGGGTGCATGGCAGGACTCAGAAGGGAAGGAGTGATTTTTGGATTTTGCAGCTCAGATTCTGGTGGAATGTTGGTGGGTGCTATGTCGCATTAGCAAGACCCCCGAAGCACCAATACAGTGAAACCCCCCCACAAGTGACCCCATTTTGCAAACTACACCCCTCAGGGAATTCATCTAGGGGTATAGTGTACATTTCAAACCCCCAGGGGTTTCACCAATTTTGATACAACTGGGCTGTGCAAATGAAAAATTACATTTTTTACACAAAAATGCAGTTCTGGCTCCAAATTTTTCATTTTCACAAGGAATGAAGGAGACAAAGCACCCCAAAATCTGTGCCCCAATTTGTCCTGAGTACGGCAATGCCTCACATGTGACCAAAAAATACCATTTGGGTGCATGGCAGGACTCAGAAGGGAAGGAGTGATTTTTGGATTTTGCAGCTCAGATTCTGGTGGAATGTTGGTGGGTGCTATGTCGCATTAGCAAGACCCCCGAAGCACCAATACAGTGGAACCCCCCCACAAGTGACCCCATTTTGCAAACTACACCCCTCAGGGAATTCATCTAGGGGTATAGTGTACATTTCAAACCCCCAGGGGTTTCACCAATTTTGATACAACTGGGCTGTGCAAATGAAAAATTACATTTTTTACACAAAAATGCAGTTCTGGCTCAAAATTTTTCATTTTCACAAGGAATGAAGGAGACAAAGCACCCCAAAATCTGTGCCCCAATTTCTCCCGAGTACGACAATGCCTCATGTGTGACCAAAAAATGGCAGGACTCAGAAGGGAAGGAGTGATATTTGTATTTTGCAGCACAGATTCTGGTGGAATGTTGGTGGGTGCTATGTCGCATTAGCAAGACCCCCGAAGCACCAATACAGTGGAACCCCCCCACAAGTGACCCCATTTTGCAAACTACACTCCTCAGAGGATTCATCTAGGGGTATAGTGTACATTTCAAACCCCCAGGGGTTTCACCAATTTTGATACAACTGGGCTGTGCAAATGAAAAATTACATTTTTTACACAAAAATGCAGTTCTGGCTCCAAAAATTCCACAAGGAATGAAGGAGACAAAGCACCCCAAAATCTGTGCCCCAATTTCTCCCGAGTATGGCAATGCCTCATATGTGACCAAAAAATACCAGTTGGGTGCATGGCAGGACTCAGAAGGGAAGGAGTGATTTTTGGATTTTGCAGCTCAGATTCTGGTGGAATGAATGGTGGGTGCTATGTGGCATTAGCAAGACCCCCGAAGCACGGTGAAATGATGAACCTAATAATCCATAGATGTGTGGTATATTTTAAAACACTCCTTTATACATAGGCCGGGTTTGTCGGGGCAAGTTTCACAGTGGAAAATAGAATCCTTTCTTATTCCCTTTTTATAGCAAACTTTGCACCTTTTTTGTGTCCTGCCCTTTCTTGCAGTGGAGGGGATTTCGTTAGGAAAATGCTGCCCTGGTACAATATGGGGGCCAGTACTAGAAGTACTGGGGCCCTCTGCCTGCTGGTTCCCAAATATTAGGCCCTTTATGACTTCCTCTTGAAAGTGCATAAATGTCCCCCTCTGGCTGGTAGAATGGAATAGCACGTAAGCGTTATACAGTGCCATCTGGATGATATACACGGCCAGCTTCTTGTACCAGATTTTTGTTTTCCGCAGGGGACTGTACGGCTTCAGTACCTGATCTGAAAGATCCACTCCGCCCATGTACTTATTGTAATCTAGGATACAATTAGGTTTTGAGGTGTGGGTACTGGTACCTCGTACAGGGATGGAGGTGGTACTGTCTCCATGAATTGTTGTCAGTATAAGGACATCCCTCTTGTCCTTATATTTGACCAACAACATATTTTCGGTGGATTGTGCCCTGCTTTCACCCCTTCTCAGTACTTGGGCAATTTGCGTTTTTGGGAGGCCTCTTTGGTTCTTGCGCACAGTACCGCAAGCTGCTGTACCTCTTGAACCAAGGGCCTTAAACAGGGGGATGCTAGTGTAAAAGTTATCCACATAGAGGTGATAACCTTTATCCAGGAAGGGGTGCACTAAATCCCAGACAATTTTTCCACTAACACCTACGAGGGAGGGGGGGCATTCTGGCGGTTCAATTCTTGAATCCTTCCCTTCATATACCCTAAACCTGTGGGTGTACCCTGAGGTGCTTTCACACAGTTTATACATTTTTATGCCATACCTTGCCCTCTTACTGGGAAGGTACTGGCGGAATTTAACCCTTCCTTTAAAATGTATAAGGGACTCGTCGATACAAATAAATTTTTCAGGGATGTACATCTCTGCAAATTTGGCACTGAAATGATCAATGACCGGCCTGACTTTGAATAGCCGGTCAAAGGTGGGATCATCTCTGGGTGGGCACTGTGCATTATCGGTGTAATGTAAAAATTTAAGGATTATCTCAAAACGAGTCCGAGTCATGGCCATACGGTAAAGTGGGGTGCTGTACAGAACATCTGTACTCCAATATTGCCTAATTTCTGGCTTTTTTACTATGCCCATATGTAACACCAGACCCCAAAACGTCATCATCTCTACTGCATCTACAGGGGTCCACCTAGCAAATGATGACGTGGGGTTTTGAGCAATAAACTGCTGGGCATATAAATTACTTTGGTCCACCATTAAATTTATAAAATCATCAGAGAAAAATAATTTGAAAAAGTCAATTTCTCTGAGACCTGTTGAATCAAATTGGATTCCTGGGATGGCCAAAAACTCAGGAACCTGGGGCTCAAAATTGTCTGGTGGTGGGGTCCATACGGGATCAATCATTTGGGGGGGTCTCAGCTGCTCTACGGGGGCGTCTTTGAGGGGGTCCCTCATCACTAGAGGAGGAAGAGGAGCTTAAGACGAATCCTTCAAATTCCCCGCTTGCATCACTGGCTGTGTCAGAGTCAGAGGCAAGCATGGCATATGCCTCCTCCGCTGAATACATTCTTCTGGATGACTGGGATGACATTTGGGATGACATTTGGGATGCCATTTTTATTTTTGTGTTTCTGTAAGTGTAATGTTTCAACACGTGTATAGTGTTGGGGGGGTACAAACTTTATTTCAACACGGGGGGTATGTAGTGTGTAGTGTGTATGTAGTGCAGAAAAAAAAATACTTTATACAGGAATTTGATCCCAATAAAAAAAAAAAAATTGAAGGGGTTAAAAAAAAAAAAAAAAAGGTCCTGCGCCAAAAATTGAGCACAGATGTTGGTCAGTAACGTCCGTCACTGAACAGCGCTCAAAGGCAACAGGTGTAAAAACAATTTAAAAAAAAAAATACCACAGCACTCTCCAAAAAAAAAACAATTTAAAAAACTGCAGAAAAAAAATGATATCAACCCTGTGCCAAAAATGCTGTTCAGTGATGTACGTCACTGATCAGCGGCCACAGGACACCCACAAAAGCACCCACAAAAGCAACGTGGGTGTAAAAACAAAACCCCACTGCAATCCCCCCAAAAAAAAAACTGCAGATCAGTGATGCAGTGATGCGACACTGATTAGCAGTGAGGGGCAGCAGGCAGACAACTGTGGGTGCAACCTGACAGGGTATATATAAAAAAAAAAACCTGGACCCCCAAAAAGTTGCTGATCAGTTAATTAATTTAAACTGATCAGCACAAAAGGGGGGGCAGCAGTCAGTTGCACAGGCAGCACAACCTTTGGTGCAACTGACAGGTATATATATATATATATAAAAAAAAAAAAGTTGCTGATCAGCACAGATATACTGATCAGCACAAAAGGGGTGCAGCAGACACAAAATATAGCACTCTCTATCACTCTCTATCACTCTCTATCACTCTCTGTCACTATCTCTCATGATCTGTGACTCTATGACACTGCAGCAGCAGGACACAGGAAGTCACAAGATCCAGGAAGCATCCAACTGCTGGCAGCACGCTACCAGCGGTGATCAGCGGTGATCAGGTAAGTATCAGGCAAGGTTCAGGTATGTATATCACGACAGTGTGGCCGGTGACCGCTCTGCACGCAATTCCAGACCGGAATGGCGTCTGCAGCGCAGTCACCGTTAGTTTAAATGGCGCGCCTTGGCTGTGATTGCCCCCTCACACCCGGCGGTGATTGACACCTGTGTTACCGAGCGTCTGATTCGCCGGTAACACAGGAAAACGCTGCGAATGGCTGTTCACATTGAACAGCCAATCACAGCGATCGCCGACGGGGGGGCGGCATCGCCGCCCCCCCTGGGCATGCAGGGACATGTCTGCTGTCAGGGACAGCAGACATCGTCCCTCTGTCACTGCGTCTCGAGACGCAGTGGCACTTTGAAGTCATGACGTGTATATATACGTCATGTGTCGGGATGTACATCCTGGCCATGACGTATATATACGTCAAATGTCGGGAAGGGGTTAAAATAAAGGGTTTTTTTTTTGGTGTCAAAAAATCAGTAATTTTATTCTGTGAAGGGGAATGCTTCTTTTATTCATATGCTTGCAGCACATGTATATATATATATATATATATATATATATATATATATATATATATATATATATATATATATATACAGTGGTTTGAAGATTCGGCACTCCACTTACTGATAGTTCAACGTGCCCCGGGTGCCTTCAGAGGAATACACACTTATTGAAAGAAAAGCTGCGTCACTCCAGGGGTCTTGTTCAATGAAATTTTAGTGAATCAAAGTATATACACACATTACAGATACATGTGAATAGTCGACGTTTCGAATATGAAATGAAATGAATTTTTCATGCCTGTATTTCCACTGATGCATGTGGTCGTGAGCAAGATGTCATTAGGCATCGAAACGTCGACTATTCACATGTATCTGTAATGTGTGTATATACTTTGATTCACTAAAATTTCGTTGAACAAGACCCCTGGAGTGACGCAGCTTTTCTTTCAATAAATATATATATATATATATATAGGATGCTATAGCAAGCAAGCAGCGGCACTCGTCAGGGTTTGAAAAAGTCAAAAAGTGGTTTTTAATGCTCCAACGTTTCGGGGCTCCAAACTGCCCCTTTGTCAAGGTGTACAAACAAATAAGTGACCATTCAGTCCTACCTTAAATACCAGCAGGAATCAGTGCACGATGATCCCCCTCCGTGGAGCGCTCCCCGGCGTCTGACGTCATTTCCGGTACTACTGGCCAGGACATGGCTGTAGTCTAGGTTTTATAATTTTTCCATTATGTATTTCTACCTCTTTTATTTGTACTATTATTATTTTTGATTTCTAGTTTATTTTATTTCAGTATTACCTTTTTTCAAATAACCTCTCAGGTGTCCCCCTTCCCCCCCCTTTTTCCTTGGTTTTGGTACGGGTCCTGTTACTATTCTTCAAACTTTTATTATTTCTTTCTTTCTGTCCGCTATATTTATTATTATTTAACTGTGAGCGAGTTTTGGTGAGAGATGTGCCTGGACTTAGGGGGTTAATCCACCCCAAGCTTAGTAACCACTGTATCAGCAACGTGGATTTTGTGTATAGGCATTAACTATATGAAAACGGGGATAACCTAAAAGCTAACCCCAGTACCACCTCCTTGGTATTCCGTTAATAGTCACCCAGTTTTTAACTTGATATAACACACAGCACCTTATATGTATTTGCTCTTTTTATGCTTTGCATTTATTTGTTTTTTATTATGTTTATTTCCCCAGCCGGGGAGCGCCACGGCTATGACCGGTATTCCGGGAGCCATAGCAACCAGAGACGCAGACAGGAGTATCTAGTCAGCGCTGGGAGCGCATTGAGCGTCCACGTAACCTAGACTACAGCCATGTCCTGGCCAGTAGTACCGGAAATGACGTCAGACGCCGGGGAGCGCTCCACGGAGGGGGATCATCGTGCACTGATTCCTGCTGGTATTTAAGGTAGGACTGAATGGTCACTTATTTGTTTGTACACCTTGACAAAGGGGCAGTTTGGAGCCCCGAAACGTTGGAGCATTAAAAACCACTTTTTGACTTTTTCAAACCCTGACGAGTGCCGCTGCTTGCTTGCTATAGCATCCTACATCTACCTCCCGGAGGGCACCCAGGTGGCTGCTCAATTAAAGGCTGAGTGCCGGACTGACTGAGATCCTATATATATATATATATATATATATATTATATATTTTTTTTACACAATCGCCAGCAGGGGGCGGGGAGCCGCTCATTAAATATTCACTTCACACTGGTCCCGTTCATTACATATGCATGAGCGGGACCAGTGCAGCCCGCGTCCCCTGCCAGCTCTCCCAGAGGGGAAGCTTCTGCTGCCTGAGTCCGCGAGAGCCCTCCTCCCCCACACATTCTGGGCCAGGCAGGGAGGCTTCCTGCTTACCGCCGTCCCCCGATTTTTAACCCCCCGGTTAAAAATCGCCGTCAGGGGCAGCGAGCCCCTGAGGCATTGCATAGGGTAAGTCGGAGGGCTGGCAGCGAATGCTCCAGCCCTCTGGAACCCTGCGAATGTGCAGCGAATCCTAACCAGTATTCGCTGCACATTGCGATATTTGTCATTGAATACTGCCCAAGTGTCCTGCCAGATAATTTTTTTTACAATATGGGGTTTATTTAGATGGAAGTTCTATTATGGATGGGATGTCTACTTCTCATTTATTAAGCACCTTGTAGAAGATAATAGAATCTGATTGGCTGCTATGGGCAACATCACATCTTAAAAAGAACTCCCTTCCTAGTAAATATATCCCTATGCATCTTTTCGCATTACTAATGTGACAAAAGTACAATTCAAGGTGCTCTGATTACGGAAGACCAAAAAAAAGGAAAGAACTGTTCTTTTAAAAAACAGAAAATGGGCGCCTGATATATGAGGTGTCCCCCCAAAAGCAGCTTCTGAGGTACAGGGGTAGTCAATCCCTGTGGGTATTTCACAAGAAAGAAACGAAATAGCAACAAAGAAGCAGCGCTGAAGTTACAATGAATAACCAATTATTTGGGTTTAATAAATTTGTTATGTAATATCACTGTATTAAAATAACATTAACATTCACACATATAGCATAATAGTTAAAAATAAAATATAAAAAATCTCACTGATGGGATGGATCACGGAACCACAAAAGGGCCTTAGCTGTTAAGAGTTTCAGTCCAACTGGTAAGTGCACTTGACCATAATTTTGTATCCAATATCTCTGCTGTGTTTGGGGAGGGGGTGATGGAAAGTTTGCTGGTCCTCTCTATTTGTACGGTTTCCTGCTTGGTGCCACTGGAGGAATCAGTGAAGAGTCTGTCCAATTGTGCCCCAGTGTTTTTTGGGCCCAAATAATATTGGATACAAAATTATGGTCAAGTGCACTTACCAGTTGGACTGAAACTCTTAACAGTTAAGGCCATTTTGTGGTTCCGTGATCCATCCCATCAGTGAGATTTTTCATATTTTTTTATTATGCTATATGTGTGTATGTTAATGTTATTTTAATACAGTGATATTACATAAAGAATTTATTAAACCCAAATAATTGGTTATTCATTGTAACTTCAGCGCTGCTTCTTTGTTACTCTGATTACGGACACTGGTAAGGTACACCACCGATATTCTGGAAACTTATGATCCAGCGCCTCTAATAAATGTGAACTCATTTCATATTTAATTTACATTTATTGTTTTATTTAATTTCTATTCATCTGTAATGCTTTTGTAATACTGGCAGGGCATAATTAGTAGGTCAGAGGCAGTGGCTGGGTGGCCACTTTCAGCCTGAGGTTTTCTTCTAGCACACATATCCTTCTGATCAGGACCAGTGCTAGGGTTTTCGGAGCCCCTATGCTGAAGGCATACCTTGAAAAAAAGGGTGTATAATGCCCATGGTAGTAGTGCTTCTTATGCACATAGGACCTTATTCTGGTCCACATGCAATGCTGCAAAATTCACAGCATTTTTTGTGGATGTAACGCTGCCCGCTGCCCACACAGCAGTCCGCCCCCTTGCTTACTGGGTACCCCGACAGCTGTGAATGGATATTTACCATAAATATCCAATCGCAGCCTTGGGTGCGGGGGTTAAATCATCCGATGGCCGCTGACCATCAAATGATTTCTCCAGCACTTGCTAAGCACATTGCTGACATCAGCTACCTGCCCCCCACACCCTTGTCATGGGTGAATTACCATGGAAAGGCCCAGCATTTTCATGGGAATGCCCAAGAAATGCTAGGTGTGATCCCACTGCTAGGTGCGAACGGGACGGTGAACTAGCAGTTCGCCGAGCCCGCTTGCACCAGCAAACTAGATGCCATACAAACTAGCATAACCGCCATAATGTGTCCAGTAGCAGCAGTGCCATAGCTAGACATTTTGGTGCCCTGTGCCAGAACAGGAATCCCCCCCCCCCCCCCCCACACACACACACACACTAAAAACAGGTACACGTCGAAGGTGCGCCCCAAAAATGTAAGGCGTGGCTTTGTGGGGAAGGGACGTGTTCACATAACAGTACCAAGTTACATTAACCACACCACACAGTAGTGTCCATTATTCACATTACACCACACAGTAGTGCCACTTATACAAATTGCACCAGCTAGAACTCCTTAGGCTCACTGCGCCATCTAGAGCCCCTTAGACACACTGCACCAGGTAGAGTCCCATGTATACACTGCACCGTATTACACTCACTGTAATGCCCATTACACATTGTCACACACTGTAATTCCTATTACATATTATGCTGCATACTGTAATACCCATTATACATCCACACACTGTACTGCCCAGTACATAGTATGTCGCACACCGTGAGGCCAATTACACAACATTTTATACACTGTAATGCACATTTCATATCATGCCACATACCGTAATGACCATCACACATTATGCCACACACCATAATGACCATTACATATTATTCCACACACTGCACTGCACATTACATATTAAAGGGAAAAATATTTTTTAGGGATAGCGCTGAGCCAGGTATATAGTTCGAATATTTTATTTTAAAACAGATATACGTGTGCTGTTTATATTCAACAATAAAATATACACAATGGAATAATCCACTACAGGTACCGGCCAGTACCAGACAATAATATGAAAAAGCAATTGCAAGAAAAATGAAAAAAATATATATATAAAAAAGAAAGGTTCTGATTGTAGGAACCTCTTTATAGGATGGTCTCTACTGCGCCTACAGCAAATAGGGTTAGTGAGGTTAGTGTTTAGTGGGGTTAAGTAATCACCAGGTTAATATTTCCACGCTTCAAGCAGCAGTTTTTGCCCATTGGTTAGCTCTCTCACAGCTCCATGTTAGTAAGTAGCATGCATGCTTTGAATAGTATGGGTTAGTTATATACCACAGAATATATGGCTCAATTGAGCTAAAACTTGCCACTCCTCCGGTTTTGACCTTTAGTATAAGGTGGTGGTGTCCCGGCTGCTGATTCCTTGCACTGCAATGCAGCCTTTTGGGGTTCTTCCACACTTGGGAGTCGAGTGGCTGGAGACTCTGCGTGGCGTGTTTGTACCGGCACCTGGTTAGTTCCTGACGCGTTTCCCCGCCTTTAACTCAGCGGCTTCTTCAGAAGAGTAGGTATTGTGTACCGTGCTGTGTTTAGGGTTTAAATAGCGCAACTCGTCCGGTATGCGCATGCATTCTGTGCCCGAATTCAGACCTCGTTCTCAGTTTGGAACGCGCACGCTTCCGGTATAGCGTGCGTGACGTGTTTGTCACCAAGCCTCTCTTTGGGTTGAACCGCATATATTACTTGTGTGGTTTGTGACGGGGCTATGGCTCGTTTGTTTCCGGCATAGTTTGTGTTCAGATTGAGCCACCCATTTTTACGTCATGTTTTGTTTTTCAAACCTCAGTTTCATTGTAAGTATCGTCATGGGCTTTTATGATCACAGCTGGTTTCTAGTATATATACGCTGTAGTACACCAATTTTAGTATTGCACTATATCGATGGTAGTGATGGTTTTTATTTTTCCTCACTTTTGGTAGTGATTATTTTAACACAGCATTTTACTATACACATTACGAACTTAAAAAAGAGGAAATACTATAATAAAGAATAAGAATAAAATATCGAAAAACATGTATATATAGTTTTTTCCTTTTAATAGTAAAAATAACAACATGTAAGTATATATTTTCTAAATTGTGTAAATATTTAAATCCATTAAAATTTATAAATAATTTATTAAAATTTAAATGTCGCCATTTATAGTTCTATATTTCACGACTATTTTGTCGTATTAATACATATCTATGTATCTTATCGTACGTAGTTGCAGACATGTACGGCATTCTGTTATTTATAACATTCCATACCACAGGTTAATTCTAGTATATTACATGATTTTTTATGTTATTTATTTTCAGGGGGTTTGTTTCTGTAGCTTCAGTTGAGTGGGGGTTCCCATGAATTTGGGATAAATATATGATCTCATATACACATATATATATAGAGATATTTATCATAAGCATTAATATCATAAATTATTTTTATTTTTATCCAAATCAGCTTTATTATAATCGATAATCTACTTTTCAATCTCCATATCACAGGGAGCTATCACGATGTGTAGAGGATAAGTTAGAAAAGATATATAGAGGATAAATTAGAGTAGATATACAGCGAACGGTATGTAGGAAAGAATGGAATAGATATGGTTATGATGTTCAGACTAATAACCATATATAGTAGGGTAGAAATATCCAGATAGGGATTTGGAGAAAGAGGGAGGAGATTTCATGTTATTCTATAAATGAAGTGCTAGATATCTAGACAGTATATACCTTAAAGTTAGTTCACATGTATATACACACTTAGGTAAGCGTTAAATTATATCACATGTATATACGTACTTAGATAGGCGTTAGGTTATATCCAAATAGTAGGGCGGGTCCTCTGGCATTGTGTATCTGTGTATCCACAGACCAATATGTGGCTACATGCATAAGCAGGTACACATATGTCCGCCCGCATATACATCAACAATCAAAGTTATAGTACAAATTTCAACGCATAGATAATAATCATATATAAACCGGAAGTATTTTTTATATTTATTATTTATTTATTTATCATATAGAGGATTGCCTTTATTTCCACAGTCTCGTTTTTAAAGATGTTATTTAGTTCTACGCAGTCATTGAGGCCTTTGGGGGTTAGTGTCACCAGTCGGAAAATCCAGTAGGCTTCCCTCCGACAAAGGTTTCCAAACCTGTCTCCTCCCCTTATAGTTTTTTTGATTTGTTCAATGGCTCTCACTTGGACCTGATTTACACTATTATTTTGGCAAGATGAGATGTGTTTAGATAGGGAGTGTGTACGAATTCCTCCCAGGATGTTGCGTCTATGTTCTAGATATCTGGTATGTAGGCTTCTGGTGGTGCGGCCAACATACTGCAGTCCACATGCACAGTCTATCAGATAGACTACGAATGTGGACCTGCAGTTTATATGGCCTTTTATTCTGAATGTTTCTTTTGTTTCAGATGAGCTGAACTCCACTGTCCTCCTCATGGATGTTTGACACGTTAGGCATTTATGGTTGCCACATTTATGGTAACCTTCAGGTAGTGGAGGTAGCCAGTTTCCTGCTGTTGTTTTAATCTCTGTCTGCGGAGGTTTCCCTCCTGAGAAGTGGCTTGATACTAATTTTGATTTTAAGTTTTCAGCCTTCCGGAATATAACTCTCCCACCAGTTTCAACTACATCTTTTATTAAATCATCCTGTAGTAATATTTTACTGTTCTTGTTTATAATTTTTTTTATTTCATATGCGTAGCTATTATATTGTGTAACAAACGATACACTTCTATTCTCATCATCATTTTCCTTTGTCTGCTTCCTCCCTTTTCTATTATGTTGATCATTATCTTTGTTTTCTGTAAGAAGGTCTTTCCTATCTATTTGTTGGACCTCATTGTATGCTTCATTCAGAAGTTGGCTGGGATAGCCCTGATTTTTAAACGAGCTAATAAGCCCTTCAGCCTGTTTATGAAAAGTTTGGTCATTTGAACAGTTACGTCGGATTCGCACCATTTGGCTTTTGGGGATGTTGGTTTTCCACTTTGTAGCATGTGAACTTGTGAACTCTATATATCGACTCTGATCAACAGACTTTATATAAGTTTCTGTGTCGAGTCTATCTATGTTTGCCGAGAGCGCTATATCCAAGAAGTTAATTTGTGTCGGGTGGTGATTATGAGTAAATTTCAAACCATATGTATTGATATTAAGACTATTAGTGAAAGTGTTAAGTGAATCGGAGTCCCCATCCCAAATTATAAATAAGTCATCAATAAATCGAACGTAGAGGACCAGGTTCGCACCGAATTCCCCGCACCACACATGTTCCTCCTCGAATGCCCCCATGTATAGATTGGCGAAACTCGGTGCGAACCTGGTCCCCATCGCCGTCCCCCGTGTCTGTAGATAATATTGTGAATTGAATAAAAAATAATTGTGTTTGAGGATGAAGTGGATTGAATTGATGATCAGTTCACGTAGAGAGTCTGAGATGGATTCGTCCTTCTCCAAAATTTATTTTATAACTTTAATTCCACGTTCATGTGGTATATTTGAATATAGTGCCTCAACATCACAGGTCACTAGTGTGTAATTGCTCTTCCAGTTTACTGTATTATTCAGATTCAAAAATTGTTTGGTGTCTCTTATATAGGACTTCAGACTCTCCACGTGACCCTGTAAATAATAATCAACAAAAGCCGATAGGTTATTTGTAAGAGAACCAACACCAGAAATAATAGGTCTACCCGGTGGTTTGTGTAAAGTCTTGTGAATTTTTGGTAAAAAATAAAAAGTGGGTGTGATCGGGTGTAATTCATAAAGAAAGTGAAAAGTCTCCTTTGGTATAGCGCCCCCGGCAACTGCTCTATCCAGCATGTCACGCAGCGTTTTTTGGTATAGGACGGTGGGGTTACCAGACAGTGGTTTATAGAATTCTACATTATTTAACTGTCTGTACGACTCCTCAATATAGTCGCTGGTATCCAATATAACTACCCCACCGCCCTTATCCGCTGGTTTGTTAATAATGTTTTTATCAGCGTATAGGCATTTTAGTGCCCTACGTTCCCCTGGTCTTAAATTATCTTTCACATTTTTCTTTTCTGCTTTGTCACACAGTTTCTTAAATTGTTCTAAAGTGGTCTTATAGAAGCATTCTACAAATGGTCCTTTGTGCTGTAAAGGATAGAATTCAGACTGGCATTTAAATTTTGAATTTCTTTTCAGGTCATAAATTTTTATCTCTCTCTCCTCCGATGTTATTACCTGGTTTTGTTCCTCCTCTAGTGATTCCAGCATGTCAAGTATTACTTCATCATCTTTATCTAGCAGGACAGGAGTTCCGTCTATTTTCTTTTGTTTTATTATTTTACTAGCAAAGAACCGTTTTCTGCTTAGGGTGCGTGTATATCTATTCAGATCAACAAAAAGTTTAAATAAATTCGGTTTTGAGGCAGGTGCAAAATTCAGACCCCTCTCCAAAAGTTTTATTTCATCGGATGTTAATTTTTTTGTTGAAAAGTTAAAGATGCCCTTCATCTTTGGACTTATCTTATGCACTGATTTTTTGTTGACCTGTTTTCCTCCCCTATTGCCTCTTCGTCCAGTCAGGAGCAGCATCTCTATAAATATAGTCAAACCGTATATATATACTCAAAAGTGTTTTTTAAATGTCGCATTACTATGCATGTCCGAGCGAATGGAAAGAAGGAGTACATATTTGAAAGGCAATATAACAAAAAGCCTTATCCCCAAAGACAGTGACTGCATGGACATGCATAGGTTGTTTAATAAATTAGAAAATCTATGCATCGCAGAGACAAGGCACTGGTGGGACCAGATAACACTACAAAAGTATTTGGATGGAGATCTGATCCCACGGGGCCTTAGGATATTAAAATCTTCGACTTTTAATGATGACACCCAATTCACAGGTGAATGGAATTCAATCCTTGATAACTGCTCCAAAGGGTTGATGAAACTTCTAATCAAATATAGAGAGCAGAAAGTAACAGAGCTTCAGGGAGAGATTGAGAAGGTCTACGGTCTTCTAAAAGTTTTTGAGAGCACTCAGGAATACAAAGATAGAGACATCAAAGTCAACCAGAATACAAAAGACTTTGAACACGAATTAATCTATAGGAAAGAAAACAAACTAACAAGAGATGTACAGGACTATGAAAGGGGTGAAGTGCATAATTACAACAAAAGAATTGAGAAGACAACAGGAAACATGAACCGAGGAAACAACGTTTATAGAAAAGATTCTAGAGAGGTAATAAGAAACAACTATAATTACAATGATAAAAAGACTAGATTTGGAGGGAGAAGAGGGAGAGATAATTCCAACTCTACACCAAACAGGCCAAGAGATAAATACCAACTGAGAGATAAATATCAGGGAAGGAACAGAGAGCCCAATTTTATAAATAAAAACAGATATGAACCGCTGCAAGATACACAATCCCCATACCATCGGTATCTAAATAGAAATAAAAGACTAGATAGCGCCCCCACAGATACAGAGGATGACTGGACAGCCTCACCTAATCAGGATTTTTTAGGGGCCCACCAAATAGGCCCGAAACTGGGCACTTTAAAAAGAACAAGAAACGAAGAGGCAATAGGGGAGGAAAACAGGTCAACAAAAAATCAGTGCATAAGATAAGTCCAAAGATGAAGGGCATCTTTAACCTTTCAACAAAAAAATTAACATCCGATGAAATAAAACTTTTGGAGAGGGGTCTGAATTTTGCACCTGCCTCAAAACCGAATTTATTTAAACTTTTTGTTGATCTGAATAGATATACACGCACCCTAAGCAGAAAACGGTTCTTTGCTAGTAAAATAATAAAACAAAAGAAAATAGACGGAACTCCTGTCCTACTAGATAAAGATGATGAAGTAATACTTGACATGCTGGAATCACTAGAGGAGGAACAAAACCAGGTAATAACATCGGAGGAGAGAGAGATAAAAATTTATGACCTGAAAAGAAATTCAAAATTTAAATGCCCGTCTGAATTCTATCCTTTACAGCACAAAGGACCATTTGTAGAATGCTTCTATAAGACCACTTTAGAACAATTTAAGAAACTGTGTGACAAAGCAGAAAAGAAAAATGTGAAAGATACTGTAATTTAAGACCAGGGGAACGTAGGGCACTAAAATGCCTATACGCTGATAAAAACATTATTATCAAACCAGCGGATAAGGGCTGTGGGGTAGTTATATTGGATACCAGCGACTATATTGAGGAGTCGTACAGACAGTTAAATAATGTAGAATTCTATAAACCACTGTCTGGTAACCCCACCGTCCTATACCAAAAAACGCTGCGTGACATGCTGGATAGAGCAGTTGCCGGGGGCGCTATACCAAAGGAGACTTTTCACTTTCTTTATGAATTACACCCGATCACACCCACTTTTTATTTTTTACCAAAAATTCACAAGACTTTACACAAACCATCGGGTAGACCTATTATTTCTGGTGTTGGTTCTCTTACA
Organism: Crinia signifera; assembly: GCF_055691185.1. Taxonomy (NCBI): domain Eukaryota; kingdom Metazoa; phylum Chordata; class Amphibia; order Anura; family Myobatrachidae; genus Crinia; species Crinia signifera. The sequence continues at coordinate 169,487,941 of NC_139217.1, forward strand.
AATAACCTATCGGCTTTTGTTGATTATTATTTACAGGGTCACGTGGAGAGTCTGAAGTCCTATATAAGAGACACCAAACAATTTTTGAATCTGATTAATACAGTAAACTGGAAGAGCAATTACACACTAGTGACCTGTGATGTTGAGGCACTATATTCAAATATACCACATGAACGTGGAATTAAAGTTATAAAATAAATTTTGGAGAAGGACGAATCCATCTCAGACTCTCTACGTGAACTGATCATCAATTCAATCCACTTCATCCTCAAACACAATTATTTTTTATTCAATTCACAATATTATCTACAAACACGGGGGACGGCGATGGGGACCAGGTTCGCACAGAGTTTCGCCAATCTATACATGGGGGCATTCGAGGAGGAACATGTGTGGTGCGGGGAATTCGGTGCGAACCTGGTCCTCTACGTTCGATTTATTGATGACTTATTTATAATTTGGGATGGGGACTCCGATTCACTTAACACTTTCACTAATAGTCTTAATATCAATACATACAGATGGAGCAGGGCTTATTATTGCTGGCGGAGCGCCAGGACCGTGTCCCTGGCGATCCGCCAGCAATCTGGCGCTCTGGCTGAATGAGACGCTCGTGCGTCTCCCACGCACGAGCGTCTCAATAGCCGGGCGGCGAGGCGGCGCGGCGGGTGCAGTCCTGCCCGTCTCCAGCTTCAGGGAGACGGGCAGGGCTGCGGGGGGCTGCGGGGGGGCGGTGTGGACCGGCGGGGACCCGGGGAAGCCGGCGGGGACCCGGGCAAAAGCTCCGTCGGAACGGGACGCGCGTGCACCTCGTGCACGCGCGTCCCCTTCCGACATACAGATGGCGCGGGGCGGGGGATGGCGGGTGGCGAGTCCTCCGCCATCCCCAGCAAAGACAAGCCCTGCGCTATCTGTATGGTTTGAAATTCACTCATAATCACCACCCGACACAAATTAACTTCTTGGATATAGCGCTCTCAGCAAACATAGATAGACTCGACACAGAAACTTATATAAAGTCTGTTGATCAGAGTCGATATATAGAGTTCACAAGTTCACATGCTACAAAGTGGAAAACCAACATCCCCAAAAGCCAAATGGTGCGAATCCGACGTAACTGTTCAAATGACCAAAATTTTCATAAACAGGCTGAAGGGCTTATTAACTCGTTTAAAAATCAGGGCTATCCCAGCCAACTTCTGAATGAAGCATACAATGAGGTCCAACAAATAGATAGGAAAGACCTTCTTACAGAAAACAAAGATAATGATCAACATAATAGAAAAGGGAGGAAGCAGACAAAGGAAAATGATGATGAGAATAGAAGTGTATAGTTTGTTACACAATATAATAGCTACGCATATGAAATAAAAAAAATTATAAACAAGAACAGTAAAATATTACTACAGGATGATTTAATAAAAGATGTAGTTGAAACTGGTGGGAGAGTTATATTCCGGAAGGCTGAAAACTTAAAATCAAAATTAGTATCAAGCCACTTCTCAGGAGGGAAACCTCCGCAGACAGAGATTAAAACAACAGCAGGAAACTGGCTACCTCCACTACCTGAAGGTTACCATAAATGTGGCAACCATAAATGCCTAACGTGTCAAACATCCATGAGGAGGACAGTGGAGTTCAGCTCATCTGAAACAAAAGAAACATTCAGAATAAAAGGCCATATAAACTGCAGGTCCACATTCGTAGTCTATCTGATAGACTGTGCATGTGGACTGCAGTATGTTGGCCGCACCACCAGAAGCCTACATACCAGATATCTAGAACATAGACGCAACATCCTGGGAGGAATTCGTACACACCCCCTATCTAAACACATCTCATCTTGCCAAAATAATAGTGTAAATCAGGTCCAAGTGAGAGCCATTGAACAAATCAAAAAAACTATAAGGGGAGGAGACAGGTTTGGAAACCTTTGTCGGAGAGAAGCCTACTGGATTTTCCGACTGGCGACCCTAACCCCCAAAGGCCTCAATGACTGCGTAGAACTAAATAACATCTGAAAAAACGAGACTGTGGAAATAAAGGCAATCCTCTATATGATAAATAAATAAATAATAAATATAAAAAATACTTCCGGTTTATATATATGATTATTATCTATGCGTTGAAATTTGTACTATAACTTTGATTGTTGATGTATATGCGGGCGGACATATGTGTACCTGCTTATGCATGTAGCCACATATTGGTCTGTGGATACACAGATACACAATGCCAGAGGACCCGCCCTACTATTTGGATATAACCTAACGCCTATCTAAGTACGTATATACATGTGATATAATTTAACGCTTACCTAAGTGTGTATATTCATGTGAACTAACTTTAAGGTATATACTGTCTAGATATCTAGCACTTCATTTATAGAATAACATGAAATCTCCTCCCCCTTTCTCCAAATCCCTATCTGGATATTTCTACCCTACTATATATGGTTATTAGTCTGAACATCATAACCATATCTATTCCCTTCTTTCCTACATACCGTTCGCTGTATATCTACTCTAATTTATCCTCTTTATATCTTTTCTAACTTATCCTCTACACATCGTGATAGCTCCCTGTGATATGGAGATTAAAAAGTAGATTATCGATTATAATAAAGCTGATTTGGATAAAAATAAAAATAATTTATGATATTAATGCTTATGATAAATATCTCTATATATATATGTGTATATGAGATCATATATTTATCCCAAATTCATGGGAACCCCCACTCAACTGAAGCTACAGAAACAAACCCCCTGAAAATAAATAACATAAAAAATCATGTAATATACTAGAATTAACCTGTGGTATGGAATGTTATAAATAACAGAATGCCGTACATGTCTGCAACTACGTACGATAAGATACATAGATATGTATTAATACGACTAAATAGTCGTGAAATATAGAACTATAAATGGCAACATTTAAATTTTAATAAATTATTAATAAATTTTAATGGATTTAAATATTTACACAATTTAGAAAATATATACTTACATGTTGTTATTTTTACTATTAAAAGGAAAAAACTATATATACATGTTTTTCTATATTTTATTCTTATTCTTTATTATAGTATTTCCTCTTTTTTAAGTTCGTAATGTGTATAGTAAAATGCTGTGTTAAAATAATCACTACCAAAAGTGAGGAAAAATAAAAACCATCACTACCATCGATATAGTGCAATACTAAAATTGGTGTACTACAGCGTATATATACTCGAAACCAGCTGTGATCATAAAAGCCCATGACGATACTTACAATGAAACTGAGGTTTGAAAAACAAAACATGACGTAAAAATGGGTGGCTCAATCTGAACACAAACTATGCCGGAAACAAACGAGCCATAGCCCCGTCACAAACCACACAAGTAATATATGCGGTTCAACCCAAAGAGAGGCTTGGTGACAAACACGTCACGCACGCTATACCGGAAGCGTGCGCGTTCCAAACTGAGAACAAGGTCTGAATACGGGCACAGAACGCATGCGCATACCGGACGAGTTGCGCTATTTAAACCCTAAACACAGCACGGTACACAATACCTACTCTTCTGAAGAAGCCGCTGAGCGGGGAAACGCGTCAGGAACTAACCAGGTGCCGGTACAAACACGCCACGCAGAGTCTCCAGCCACTCGACTCCCAAGTGTGGAAGAACCCCAAAAGTCTGCATTGCAGTGCAAGGAATCAGCAGCCGGGACACCACCACCTTATACTAAAGGTAAAAACCGGAGGAGTGGCAAGTTTTAGCTCAATTGAGCCATATATTCTGTGGTATATAACTAACCCATACTATTCAAAGCATGCATGCTACTTACTAACATGGAGCTGTGAGAGAGCTAACCAATGGGCAAAAACTGCTGCTTGAAGCGTGGAAATATTAACCTGGTGATTACTTAACCCCACTAAACACTAACCTCACTAACCCTATTTGCTGTAGGCGCAGTAGAGACCATCTTATAAAGAGGTTCCTACAATCAGAACCTTTCTTTTTTATATATATATTTTTTTCATTTTTCTTGCAATTGCTTTTTCATATTATTGTGTGGTACTGGCCAGTACCTGTAGTGGATTATTCCATTGTGTATATTTTATTGTTGAATATAAACAGCACACGTATATCTGTTTTAAAATAAAATATTCGAACTATATACCTGGCTCAGCGATATCCCTAAAAAATCTTTTTCCCTTTTGTATCTTGTTTTAAGGGGTGGGGTATCCCCTTATTAGAGACAGCTGCAGACCCAGGTGGCTATACTATAGATTTGCGCTCTGACATCTTGTCTTTCTATTTCTATTGCACATTACATATTACACCATCAGACAAGAATACCCCCAGTACTCCTGCTTATACACACAATGCCCCCAGTTGTGCCAAAGAAAAATAATGCCTCCAAAAGTGCCACTCGGTCTATGCCCCAAGTACTGCTCACCATCCATTAAGTCCGCTGGTGCTTAGGACGCAACAATGGGGAAGGGAGAAGAGCAGAGCACAGAGTGCACTTCTGCATTCCTCTAGATATGTCTGTCGGACATTTCAAGTATGGGGCCTGCTAAACACGTGGCCCTAATGCTGTATAAATGTACCCGGGCTGGGGGCACATGGTACCCTGCCCCCTGGTGAAGCCCTCAATTGGTCAGAGGTGTATTACCATATTTAGTATTATTTGATCTCTGCTAGTCCAGCAAAATGGATAATTGGGCACAGTGCTGGAACCAAGGGATTAGAGATACTGTATACATGTATTGCATGTAGCTTCTGTATGTAACTTGGAAACATACAATGTTAGTCGAAGAGCTGTGCAATGAACTATATTATTCCCCTCATAAAATTGATTAAGACATCTAATTGCTCAAAAGATTGCTCCAGTTAATCAATAAGTAATCAATAATAATATAGGACTTGAAATATGTCCCTTTCAAAATGTTAGCACTGTTTTCTTAGATGAATACATTATAAAACATTGATTCTATTCCTAATTTGCTACATTTTCAGAAACATGCTAATAAAATTAATTTGACCCTTTGTATGTGAAGAATTTAAACCCCCTTTTAACGATTGCATATTGTTGTCTGCAAAGAGCTGGGATTGATATATGTAGCCATTGGTACATACTATAATCAATAAAAATACCACTTAAATCATTTTAATTGTTGGGCTATAGAAAGAGTAAATTATACGCCATTAAATTAGAATGATATGTTATATAATACATTCAGAATCAGAACTGTGCTTCTTTGAAACTTAATTTAGAATTTACAAAAGAAGGCTGATTGTGTTTTAAAATAATTTTCGAATTTTTACTGCATGTGTAAAGTGTACCTGTTGCCTAACAGTGGAAGGCAGCCATATTGTGAATTGAACCAATATGGAGTCTGTCAATATACAAGCAACTAGTATCATACTGTACTTCAATAATAATGAGGCACACTTTGTGATTTACCTGATTACCTGCCATGTGCTGCAGTAAATTATTGTAGTCAGTGGCACATTTACCAAAAATGTATTTTTTGCACGATTTTAAAAATGTCAAATCAATAAACATTGATATTGTGTTTCAAGGTTTAAGGGTATATGGGCCTTATTCAGCTTGAGCCACAGTCACAAAAATGCAATTGCATCACATACTGTAATTACTATGGGAGCCCTTTGCCGTCTGGTTGCGAAAGCAGATGCGGGATGCTATTTTGTGGCTTGCAGCATTTCCTTGTTACGTCACACAGTTGCCATGAATCATCCCAAAAACAGTATGAACACGCCTGTGTCTTCACTTCAACTTTAGTTGCATGCAAAGAAGTGTGAAAATCGTCAAATAGCGATTTCTTCACTTTGCAGTTCAAAATGAATCCTCCCCTATGTACTAAGCCTTGGAGAGAGATAAATTAGATGTACTGTAGATATTGTAAAAGTACGAACCAACCAGATCCTTGGCCAGATGCACTAAGCTTCAAAAAGTGATAAAATGGAGAGTGATAAACAACCAACCAATTAGCTCCTACCTGACATTTTTCAAACACAGTCTGTGACATGGCAGGTAGGACCTGATTGGCTCCATCTCCATTTTATCACTTTTGAAGCTTAGTGCATCTGGCCCTCTAACTGTTATTTTTAAATACTTTCTAGCGGAAGTTAGGAGCTTATTGACCAGCACTTATCTCTCGCCAAAGCTTAGTATTCCTAAATCACATATTTACTAAAAGGTGATTTCTGATAAATTGTTTATCAAATATATTTGGGGAATGTCACATGGTGTGAGAACCATAAAGTGAGATAGTTCGTGAGATACATTTGTTTCAATTATGTCAATGGTTCAGCTCCAAAATGGCTGTCACAGATAGCACAACTAAGTGAATGACACAGATTAAAAAAATAAATAAAAAAAAAAACATTACGGGGCATAATAAAACTATGATGTTGCTGGGGTTATGTCACATTGCTGAGAAAAACATTAAATTTTATACATGTGACTGACCTTTCCATGTCTCACTTCGTTAAATGTTTACCCCCATATAGAAGAAATACTGGATGACGACAGTACTGTACATCTCCATTTGTCGTTAAAAAGAATTTCACCATGATAAAGAACTTAAACTAACATAACTGTATTGCATCTTATAGCATGATATATAATTACCATCATATCACATTAACATTGCAGTAAAAAGAAGCAGCTTTTATATTTTTAATATAGATAGCCATATAACTGTGTAATTAAAAGGTAATATACCAGTCTGACAGAGTCGTTACCATCCTTAAATGAAGATGCTTTAAAATTCACACATTTATGTAATATTTTGTTGGGATTAAATCACACTTCATCTAAATAGATATAAACATGTAAAAATCAAGCATAACTATAGAGAATATAAATGACTCAGAATTGCAGACTGAATGTTATAATAAGACTCTCTATTAAAAGAATGGAATGCTACACTGTGCTCTTTTATAGGCCCATTTTATTGTAAAGTGCAAGGGAATATGCTGCGCTATATAGGAAACTGTAAATAAATAAATAAATAAATAAATGTTGCATATTTGCGGCTAATTCATAGGTTTCTATGGGGGATACAATGCTGGGCGATGTATCAACATTGGATACCGGGGCTACTGCCATTCTGAGATGATGGTAGCCCATTGTATCCTATGGGCTACAGACCCCCTGCCAGCAGGCAGACCCCCGGCACCCGGTATCTGCCCACTGTTACATCCAGACCAGGAGGGTAGACCCTGCCCAGATCGCATTGAAAATGCAATCCTATGGTTAAAGTGCCCCATAGTATATTTTACTATCACCAAATGTGTCCAGGTATTGTAAAAATGATGGCTTCATTCCAAAATGCAAACACTTGTCTTAATCCATTTTTAAAGAAAGCTGTCTGAGTTTTTTTTTACATTTGTCAGTTAAGCACCAAAGCACTCTCCATGTTTATCACTCTCCATTTTATCAATTTTGAAGCTTAGTGCATCTGGCCCATAGAGTAGTTTTGTTTCGGGTTTTTTTTTTCAGAATGGGAGTAATCACTGCATGCAGTGATGGAAAGATACCAGTAGAGATACAGTAGAAAAAGATTATACAGATTTTAATTATGGTTGGTATAAGCACAAAAGACAGAACTTTACTGATTTGTGAGGGTATCAAATTAAGATGATAGATAGGAGAATGTTGATACTTACTACATTATGAATATAGATGGCAGTAGTGAGCCATGGATTCTGTGCGGGGCTGGATGGATTTACCCACACAGAGAAGAAAAAGGAAGCCTGACCACACCTAAGAGCCACAGATTGCAGCCAGTTGGCATCTATATGCTTTATCGCTTTATTTATTTGACATTTCCATTTGGAAGGATGGACTGTCTTGGAGTCTGGTGGGACTGCCATGCTATGGAATTCTATCCTTATGTATCCCTACCATTATCTCTATAGATTGTAAGCTTGCGAGCAGGGCCCTCCTACCTCCATGTTGGTTTGTTTCTACCCAGTTTGTTTAATCACAAGAAAATGTAAAAATAAATTGCTGCAGAAATGAAGATTCATATATTATATTCAGAGGTGAAAATATATTTATTTTAACTTCATATAATTTTAATCAATGGAAGTGTATTTGTGCTTTGATTTATTTTCATACCAACCATTTTTTTAATTGAATTTAAGAAAAAGAATAACTTCAAGCACAACACATGAATTAACCCAAGATCTGCGCTACTAGCCTGACACTGATAATATGTTGCTCCTATAAAGCACGAAGGAAAAATTAATCGATGGACACTCACCTGCTTGGGGTGGGAATCGACACGCCTGTGTCTGCAGGGGGTATGCCCAGCATTTTTATGGGCGCACCCATAAAACGCTGGGTGGTCCTCTGCTCCCGACCCCTGCCTGATCCCTGCCTGCCCCTCCTGGAGCGAACGGCCTGGCAAATGCGAAACTTAAGGAAGCCGTTCATTACCGGGGGTTTGCACATGCGCATGTGCAAACCTTGACCAGCAGGGATGGAGCCCACTACATGTGGGTCTGATTTGGCCCCGTAGATTCAGCCAGATCTAAAAAGTTAGTTAAAACTGCATTGGCCAATGGCAGCAAATTAGTTCCACATAATTAATCATTATAATAGCATAATTGAATATGGAATATGGAAATAAAAAGGTGGCTTTTACTCATTTATGCCCTGCTCGGTCATCCCTCATATAGAGCTGGGCCTCTGTTACAACTTATTAGTTTTTTAAGGTTCCTAAGATACCATATACAGTTGGAGCCCCTGTCAACTTTGTTCCAGATGCACTAAGCTTCAAAAGTGATAAAATATAGAGTGATGGACAGCCAGCCAATCAGCTCCTACCTACCATGTCACAGGCTGGGTTTGAAAAATGTCAGTCATGAGCTGATTGGTTGGTTGTTTATCACTCGTAGTGACTTCACTATTGATTAAATGTATACCTAAATCAGGTGTCCTGCGACAACTACATTTGTCAAACTGTGCAACATGTCACTATAGTGTCCGGCCAGAGGAGGCTGCACATGGGCCTTCTCCTCTCTTAAAACACCCCTGACTGGTGCATGAAATGGTTGTTCCACTATAGTGTTCCACTATACATACTGAACATCACTTTACTTTATAAATGTTTTGAATATTGTTCATGAAAATTCTCTATCTTTATTTTTAATGACTGTAGAAATAAATATATGTATACTCACCCCTGTGTAACCTGCTGTAAAGAGAGAAACTGTTAACATTATCTCCTACTATGGATAAATAGACATCTATGTACATTAAAGGCAGATTGATTTTGCAAGCTCTTATCACCACTTTGTGCAGGCTCCTGTCTTGCTCATTCTTCTGATTTATAAGAACCTCTCTTCTCCTTGTAGACTTTCTCACTGGACTAAACATATTTAGTCTGCTGAGCAGCCAAAATGAATGCTCCTTTTAAGCGCTTAATCAATGAGTGAACTTGATATCTAAAGTCCTTTAGGCTACATTTGTATTAAGTAATTTAGATTGCAGCTTAAGAGCTCATCAGGTATTTTTCTGTTGGCATGAATTAGAAGAATACAATAGTTGCCAGCTTTACAATTGAGGCTAAACAATGGGGTCCCCTACTTTCAGCTACTCGTACTGGACCCGGACTAATTCATCCTTCAGGATATCTACTGTTCAAATACAGTATTATTGGTGGTGCAGTCATTCCGAAGTATACTTGCTTCTAATGAAGTCGTTAATGATGAAAATGTCTTACACCTTAATGACCGTAGAAATGTTGTATCACATTGTGTACAATGAATATATATATATATATTATCACTATTATTTAATCCACTACGTGTCACTGTTTTAAGGTTGCAGCATTTAGTGCACCACACATATATATATATAGATAGATATACAAGTTTAATTGGAGCAGCACAGCCGCACAATACCACAATCCTCAATGGGTGCTCAAGCCTGGTTCCAGGGATCACTGGTTCCATACGCATACGATATTCGGCGGCACTCCCAAAATAATACAATCTCAGTCAGGTATACCTGACTGAGATTGTATTATTTTGGGAGTGCCGCCGAATATCGTATATATATATATATATATATATATATATATATATATATATATATATATATATATATATATATATATATATATATATATATATATATATATATATATATATATATATATATATATATATTGTAACACTGTAGGGGAATTTGGATGTAGAAGGCAGCCAGCAGCAGCTGAGAAATCATATAAGTCCAGTCTTTGTGGTGCAACTGGCCGCAACCAGTTTTATTCAGCAGAAAATAAAATAAACAACAAAAGAAAATACCTTGCCTGTCCGGCACTAACTAAACACAGGATATTCCTAACTATCTCTAAACAAAACACAAAGTTTCCCAGTCAACACTGGGTGGCTCACTTGTATAAGGCAGCTTGTTTCTCACACAGAGATTCTGCAGTCTCCCCAGGCAGTCTGCTCACACTGCTCATTCTGGCAGCCTTTTTCACAGCTTGCTTGCTGATTAGCAATCTGTGAGGCAAAACACCTGTTTCTAAAAGGTGTAGGACAAGATCCTGGGAGAAATATACCTGCCCTCAAACACTACTCCAGTGTTCTTGTCACATATCCCCCTCCCCTGTTTCGACCTAGGGGCCGGAACACTTGTAGCCCCCAAACAGAAGGTGCGGGACAATGCATCTGCATTGGCCAACTGTGAACCTGGTCTATGTTCGACCTTAAACTTGAAATCCTGTAATGCTAGAAACCATCTGGTTACCCGAGCATTCTGACCTCTGTTTACATGCATCCATTTTAAAGGGGCGTGATCTGTCACTAGCCTGAACTGTCTTCCCAAGAGGTAATACCTCAAGGTATCCAATGCCCATTTAATGGCCAAAGCCTCCTTTTCCACAATGGCATACCTTTTTTCATGCTCATTGAGTTTCCTACTCAAATAGATGATAGGGTGTTCATCCCCATCTCTGGTTTGGGACAACACAGCCCCTATCCCTACCTCTGAGGCATCTGTCTGTACAACAAATTCTTTTGAAAAATCTGGCGTTATCAGTACAGGTTGTGAACACAAAGCCACTTTTAACGCTTGGAACGCTTTTTCTGCATCAGGGTTCCATTTCACCGTATTTGACTGCTTCCCCTTGGTAAGGTCTGACAAAGGCACTGCTGTGGCTGCAAAATTAGGAATAAATCGTCTGTAATACACAGTTATTCCCAAAAAAGCCCTTACTTGTTTTTTATTCACTGGCCGAGGCCAGTTTTGAATAGCATCAATTTTATTTAATTGGGGCTTAATCAGACCTCTACCAATGGTGAAGCCCAAGTACTTAACCTCCTCCATTGCAAGGCAGCACTTCTTTGGGTTAGCAGTAAATCCTGCTTCTCTGATTGAGTCCAGTACTGCTTGTACTTTAACCAAATGGGACCCCCAGTCCGTACTGTGAATTACCACATCATCCAAATATGCAGCTGCATATTTTCTATGGGGCCTCAGAATTTTATCCATCGTCCGTTGAAAGGTTGCTGGAGCCCCATGCAACCCAAAAGGTAACATCTTATACTGAAACAGCCCCTCTGGAATTGAAAAGGCTGTTTTTTCTTTTGCGCTATCAGTTAGGGGTATCTGCCAATAACCTTTAGTCAGGTCCAATGTGGTGAGAAACCTGGCTGTTCCCAGCCTTTCTATAAGCTCATCCACACGGGGCATGGGGTATGCGTCAAATTTGGACACCTCATTTAATTTACGAAAATCATTACAAAAGCGTATGCTACCATCTGGCTTCGGGATGAGAACTATAGGACTGGACCACTCACTGTTGGATTCCTCTATGACTCCTAGTTCTAACATGTTTTTAACTTCTTTAGAGACAGCTTCTCTCTGAGCTTCAGGAATCCTATATGGCTTTAAATGAACCCTGACCCCTGGTTCAGTGACAATGTCATGTTTTATTATGGTCGTTTGGCCAGGCAGCTCTGAAAATATCTCCCTATTTCGGTTGAGAAATTCTTTAACCTGATTGTTCTGATCAGCTGACAATGTCTCTGACACCTTCACCGCGGGAAGCAACTGAGGTGAAGACGCCAAAGAGCAAGGCTCCGCTGACAGAGACAACCTATCTTTCCAGGGTTTGATTAAGTTAACATGGTAGATTTGTTCAGGTTTTCTCTTACCTGGTTGGTATACTTTATAATTGACCTCATTCACTTTTTCCAAAATCTCAAATGGTCCCTGCCATTTAGCTAGGAACTTGCTTTCCACAGTGGGCACCAACACAAGAACTCTATCCCCCGGAGCAAATTCCCGTATCTTGGCACTCCGGTTATATACCCTCTGTTGAGCACTTTGGGCTTGTTCCATGTGCTCTCTGACAATAGGTACCACAGTTGCAATCCTATCCTGCATTTGTGATACATGTTCAATAACGCTTTTATAAGGGGTGGGTTGTCCTTCCCACGTCTCCTTGGCAATGTCCAACAGCCCTCTGGGGTGTCTACCATACAACAAATCAAACGGAGAAAACCCAGTAGAGGACTGCGGAACTTCTCTGATGGCCATCAACAAGTAGGGCAACAAACAATCCCAGTTTTTCCCATCTTTGTCAACAACCTTTTTTAACATACTTTTTAACGTTTTATTAAATCTTTCCACCAACCCATCAGTTTGGGGAGGGTAGATAGACGTCCTGAGGTGGGTGACCTTAAACAACTTGCACAATTCTTTCATGACCCTTGACATAAATGGAGTACCTTGGTCAGTCAAAATTTCTTTTGGTATTCCCACTCTACTGAAAACCTGCACCAGTTCCCTAGCTATCGCTTTGGTTGTGATAGTGCGTAAAGGGACAGCCTCAGGATATCGAGTGGCGTAGTCCATTATTACCAAAATATACTGATGGCCCCGAGCGGATTTTAACAAGGGCCCCACGAGATCCATGGCTATTCTGTCAAATGGGACCTCTATTATAGGCATGGGAACTAGTGGGCTCCTGAAATGAGGTCTAGGGGCATGATACTGGCATTCAGGACAGGAAGAACAATATTCAGACACTTCTTTATACACCCCTGGCCAAAAGAACCTTTGTAAAACTCTTTCAGTGGTCTTTTCTGCCCCTAAATGTCCTGCTGTAACATGACTATGGGCTAAATCTAGTACCGTTCTCCTATAGGGCTGGGGAACTACCAGCTGATCCACCACTTCCTCACCCTTTTTGACAACGTGGTACAAAAGCTCATTACAAATAGCCATGTGGGGATAAGAAATCTTGGCACCTGGTACCACGGGTTCCCCATTAACAACTTTAACATTTTCTCTAGCCTTCAATAAAGTAGGGTCCTTTAACTGTTCAGACATAAATAAATCCTTCTTTACCTCTAGATCGGGCACTACTATCTCTCCGTTTCCAGCAAGAGGATCCTCACTGGACTCTCCATCTGTCCCCTCCCCAGCCAAACTAGCAAAAGGTAAAGGGTCAGAAGATTCAAAGGACCCACAAACATCCAAAAAATCATTGGCATTAACTACTGACTCTTCACTTCTCCCATCTGTGGCTAAACGTGATTCCCATAGCTTCCAAAATGAGGAAAATCCCTCCCTATTATTGCCTCATGCACCAGAGAGGGAACCAGTCCTACTTTCACAATTGCTGACCCACAACAAGTTTCTATATGTACTTCAGCAGTGGCATAATGTTGGGTATCCCCATGTATACAAGTAACCCCAATAGGTATTTGCTGGACCTTTAAGGGATTCACTAATCCAGCTTTCACAAGGGTAACCAAACTTCCTGAGTCCAGCAAAGCCTCTACCCGGTTACACTCTAAGAACACATCACACATTTGTCTTTCGAGTTTAGGAGAAGGCACCACAGTACAAGCTAATCTAGCAAAGAAAGACATTCTGCGATTTTCAAAGGCAGCATCACATTGCATGGGTTCCTGCGTAACTGGGCAATTAGCAATAACATGACCTGGCATTCCACACCTGAAACATTTAATCCCACGATTGTCAACCCGTTTGGGCAGCATAGACCTTTCTAGTCCCATTGGCCTGTCTCCAGGGCCACTGTTTACAGTCTCTCCAGCCTTGCGCTCTCTTAACCGCCCAGCAACATTTTCCCATGGAACAGTCTTACCAGTCTTCACTGAAGGGCGCTGTCGGGGATCTGTGGGGTGCTGGGTGGTCATCAGTAACTCCTCTGCCGCCAGATACCTCTCTACCATGTCCACTAACCGGTCAGCAGTATCCGGATTTCCATGGCTCACCCACTTGCGCAGGACCACAGGCAAGGATCTCAAATAGCGGTCCATGACGACTCTTTCCACCATCTGGGGACCAGTTAATGTCTCTGGCTGTAACCATTTTTTGGTTAGCTGAATAAGGTCGTGCATCTGTGAGCGAGGAGGCTTCTCCAGGGCATATACCCAGCGGTGCACCCGTTGGGCTCTTACGGACAGTGTGACTCCCAGGCGGGTTAGGATCTCAGTTTTTAACTTGTCATAGTCCCGAGCATCTGCAGGGCTTAAATCAAAGTATGCTTTTTGGGGCTCACCCGAGAGAAAAGGTGCTAGCAGACTGGCCCATTGTGCTTCCGGCCAGTTCTCACGCTCAGCAGTCCTTTCAAACGTGGTCAGATAGGCCTCCACATCATCAGTCTCTGTCATTTTCTGCAGGAAGTGACTGGCCCGGATAGAGCTAGAGCTGGCTGGAGCACTGACGGCCACATCACCGATCCGTGTTGCCAGGCTTCGCACCACTTCGGTTAAGGCCTCTCTATCCTGATGCTGTTGCCTGCAAAGTTCACCCATTGCCGCCTGCTGCTCTCTCCTATTTTCCTCAATGGCCACCTGCTGAGCTGCTGTGGCCTCTCGCTGTACCGCTGTAGCTTGCAGCAAAGCTTTAAGCAGTTCCTCCATGTTGACAGATTTTTCAGGTGGCTTTGTAGCTGCTTTCACCCAGGACATATATGAAATCCTCAGGCAATTCTCAGCAACTTCACACTGGGCTGTATCTGCATAAACCACTGTTTTCTGCAGGGCTCACACAGCTGCGGCTCTCACTTATGCACAGAACGGAGTGCTCGAATTCTCCACCAAGTTGTAACACTGTAGGAGAATTTGGATGTAGAAGGCAGCCAGCAGCAGCTGAGAAATCATATAAGTCCAGTCTTTGTGGTGCAACTGGCCGCAACCAGTTTTATTCAGCAGAAAATAAAATAAACAACAAAAGAAAATACCTTGCCTGTCCGGCACTAACTAAACACAGGATATTCCTAACTATCTCTAAACAAAACACAAAGTTTCCCAGTCAACACTGGGTGGCTCACTTGTATAAGGCAGCTTGTTTCTCACACAGAGATTCTGCAGTCTCCCCAGGCAGTCTGCTCACACTGCTCATTCTGGCAGCCTTTTTCACAGCTTGCTTGCTGATTAGCAATCTGTGAGGCAAAACACCTGTTTCTAAAAGGTGTAGGACAAGAACCTGGGAGAAATATACCTGCCCTCAAACACTACTCCAGTGTTCTTGTCACAATATATATATATATATATATATATATATAGAAGGAAAGGGGAGATCAGAGTGCGCTAGTAGACCAATAAATGTCACTTAGTAGAAAAGAGTATATTTAATATAAAATACAAATAAGAGGTACATATAAATCATGTACAATAAAAGGACCCTTCTCGAGGTGTCACGAAAATACAATTGGTGAACATCAATGGTAATTGCTCAGAGATTTCTTAATCACAAACAGAGGGCCCAACGCGTTTCGTCTGAACCAGACTTCATCAGGGGCAGAAATTGCGGTCAGCAGTAACTGTAATTTACAATGATATGTTACATCAGTAAAATTCATATTAACAATATCACAACAGAAAGGGGACGTTTGAGGAAGAACAGGAGGAGGAGATGGCGAAAAAACGATAATGACCACATAGGGTCGGAATTAAACATTAGAAATTTAAGTGATTAGTTATGAATTTAGTTAAAAAGAATTGGTAAAAAAATTAATTAAATCAGTTAAAAATTCACCCATAAGCACCACGTGATGATTACTGATAATTCACATACCTATAGATGTTCAGTACAGATAGTTTTATGAATCGGATGTCAATAAGACATAATCCAGTAAATTTCCGTTTTTTCCATATATATATATATATATATATATATATATATATATATATATATATATATATATATATATATATATATATATATATATATGGAAAAGAGGGGGGGGCCACACAGTGCGCTCAATGTGAGTGATAGATGAAGCTGCAACCCTGAAAGGATCCCCTGTTAGATGGGATCCGGGTAAAGAAATGGAGGAAAAGGGGGTATTCAGGGTGCGCTACAGAGACCTTATACAATTTAGGCTGTACAATTCAAACGTTTTAAAAAACAATTTATTAAAAAGATGCTCACAGGAGCATAGCAGTTTAAACACAAGGTTCAATTTCAGATACTGTGAGCTGAAGATGTGATGATCTGTATGTAAACAGGATAGATGAATGTTCATAAACGACAAATGAGCCCAACGCGTTTCGTCGTTCACACGACTTCCTCAGGGGCATGGCATAATGTGATAGATACACTGTAAATCACAATACAAAACATCAATCATATAAATGTTTACATGTTATACTAAAATTCATTAAAACGTACAATACGAATAGGGAAGAGAACGGCAGGTGTAAGAAAGAGAGGACAAAAAGGACAAAGATATAAAAATATAAAGGTACAAAGATAAATAATTGAAGTGCACAGATCCTTCTGGATCACATACCAAAATTGCGGTAGAACTTTAGGAAACTCCTAGGTTACGCAATATTTATTTGGCTGTAGAGGCTTGTTGAACCTATAATTATAGGCGTAGTATCCTACAAAGGAAACTGATAGAATCCTCCATAAACCAACAATCAGAACACAAATGTGGTTGGCGGGGGGGGACAAATTGGAAAAAAATGATACATACCACTAGTCGTAGTGTATACGGATATAGAAACAAATATTCTTGATGAGAGAACAAATGATATCTGGTGACAGAAATAAAATATGGCTCCTATTAGATGAAGAGCACACAAAGGGGTTGCAGAATCTGACTGCTAAAAATAATCTACTACCCAGCTGGCGTGCATGGGTTATCAGTATATAACATCCAATTAGAACGTCTGCAACTTGTTTTGTGCAGAAAAAAATTCATATTTGATACAAAACTTTTTCCAAAAATGTACACTAAAAAAATGCATATAGTGACACAAGATGGCCCTATCATGGCCAAATGCAAAAAAATATACATATAAATAGAGTGTCACTTGCTAATATTAAGCTGTGACTTCAAGGCTTCAGTCAAAAATGGGTACAAGTACTTACTTATTCAGTCAGTCTGAGTAGTAAACTGCTAAGCTCCACCAAAGTGAATGACTGAGAGAGGGTGGGCTGAGTATATATAGTGAACGACTAAAACGTCACTTCCTGTAAGCTGTGTTAGATCAAAATGTGTGGAAAACCCTTTTAAAGGTGTTTGGTGTATTGTAAAAACATTCTACTGCTAGGAGTCATCGGCGCCACATTAGGAGTGTGAAAACCGCCGTGAGAAAACTATATCCCCATAAGAATGGTTCAGAATAAATATGCTGGAACGCATGGTGGAGACGCCATGCGTTCCAGTGACGTCATATCCGGTCCTGCGGGTGTGCGCACGTAGTGAGGGGAGTGTTAGTGAGATGATGACGAGTGATGGAACGCTGTAAGCGTTCCAGCACTGAGCGCTGACGGCGTGCCTATGGAGAGATCGAGTGTCATAGTATGGGGCGCTGTATGCGTCCCTAAATGGGAACGTAAGAGGAGTGCTCTGCTGACTTGTATAAAGACATAATGAGGTGAAGGGGAATGCGGACATCCGGTGTGTGGAACGCAATGCGTGCCACAGTATAAATGACTAACTAAACAAGTGTCCATGGCTGACAGTGAATGGAAGTGTTCCCTAATTAGTGGGATAAAATAATGAAAATGTGTTGAAATGCTAAATGTGAATAAAAATGTATATAGATGAATATCTATATATGATAATGATAATAAAAAATAATAATAAATAAATAAATAAAAATAAAATTAAAAATAAAAATAAAAATAAAAATAAAAATAATAAAATAAAAATAAATATAAAAATAAATATAAAAATAAATAAAAATGAAAATGAAAATGAAAATTAAAAATTAAAAATGAAAAAAAAAAAACAAAAAAAAAAAAAAAACAAAAACAAAAAATAAAAATAAAATAAAATATAAAAATAAAAAATAAAAATAAAAATGAAAATAAAAAATGAAAAACAATAATAAATACACAAAATAATATTATTATGAGGGTCGGCTAAACAACCTTGGCTGAGAAGTCACAGCTCAATTTACACTGAAATCACTGGGTTACATAAAAAAAAAAATACTAATAAGGAAAAAAAGGTGGGGCATGTAAGGGGTATATGAAAAGCTAGGTATAGAGTAGACCTGATAAACCCCCATGGGATGATTGGAAAAGAAGAAAGAGAGAAGTGTGTGAAGAAAGGGCCAAAGGGCCTACTATAGAAAGGCCACTATATCAATGCCCTCATTGAGGCCTTTGGGGGACAAAGTATTGAGGGCATAAATCCAATAACTTTCTTGTTGGATGAGCTTGAGCCCCCTATCTCCGCCTCTAGGATTTTCTTTGACTTTTTCTAAAATGGTGAATTTGAAATTATCTTTTGTAATGGTCGAATTATGTTTGTCCAAAAAATGTCTTGGTACGCTGTGAATGCGTACTTTGTTCTTTATATTTCTCATGTGCTCTTGAATTCGTATTTTGGCTTGCCGAATGGTTTTGCCAATGTACCGGAGGTTGCAGCTGCAGGTGATCATGTAAATGACATGGTCAGAATTACAAGTCACAGAATCCTTGATGGTGTATGTTCTTCCATTTGGTTGGATACAGGAAAATTTGGTTTTATCTATGAATTTACAACAAATGCATTTGTTGCAAGGCAAGAGGCCTGGCCTTTTCACTAAAAAATTGGAGGTACTGGGTGTTTTTTCATCTGTTGGTTTTAGCCTACTAGGTGCAAGCAAGGTCTTCAGGTTGGTAGCTCTCCGAAACACTAGGTTGGGTTTACTGGGAAGATGGGGTCCCAATATTGGGTCACGTAGGAGTAAATCCCAATGTCTTTCAAGAGTTCTTTTTATTAAATGATTCTCACAATTGAACTGGGTTATGAACGGTCTACATTTAAAGTCCTTCTTGGCTTTAATGGAGGGTGCCAGTAGTGTGTTTCTCTCTTGTACTAGTGCTTTATCTTTAGAGGAATCGATGAAAGATTTATCATATCCCCTTTCTAGGAACCGATTTGAGAGTAATTCGGACTGTTGAATGAAGTCAGAGGTTTCGCTACAGTTGCGTCTCAACCGGAGAAACTGTGCATACGGAACACTCTTCTTCCAAGTTGGGTGGTGACAACTATCTGCAGGAATGTAGCTGTTTGCATCGACTGATTTAAAATGCGTTTTAGTGATGATTTCTTTACCTGGTACGCCTTCCAATTCGAGGTCTAAGTAGTCTATTTTGACAGGGTGAGATTTATAAGTGAACTTAAGGTTGAAGTTGTTTATTTGTAGGTATGACATGAACTCGTTGATGCTGTCCTCGTTGCCTCTCCATATGAATAGGAGGTCATCAATGTATCTTCGATACAGGATTATATTGTCAACAAGTTGCAGACGTTCTAATTGGATGTTATATACTGATAACCCATGCACGCCAGCTGGGTAGTAGATTATTTTTAGCAGTCAGATTCTGCAACCCCTTTGTGTGCTCTTCATCTAATAGGAGCCATATTTTATTTCTGTCACCAGATATCATTTGTTCTCTCATCAAGAATATTTGTTTCTATATCCGTATACACTACGACTAGTGGTATGTATCATTTTTTTCCAATTTGTCCCCCCCCCCGCCAACCACATTTGTGTTCTGATTGTTGGTTTATGGAGGATTCTATCAGTTTCCTTTGTAGGATACTACGCCTATAATTATAGGTTCAACAAGCCTCTACAGCCAAATAAATATTGCGTAACCTAGGAGTTTCCTAAAGTTCTACCGCAATTTTGGTATGTGATCCAGAAGGATCTGTGCACTTCAATTATTTATCTTTGTACCTTTATATTTTTATATCTTTGTCCTTTTTGTCCTCTCTTTCTTACACCTGCCGTTCTCTTCCCTATTCGTATTGTACGTTTTAATGAATTTTAGTATAACATGTAAACATTTATATGATTGATGTTTTGTATTGTGATTTACAGTGTATCTATCACATTATGCCATGCCCCTGAGGAAGTCGTGTGAACGACGAAACGCGTTGGGCTCATTTGTCGTTTATGAACATTCATCTATCCTGTTTACATACAGATCATCACATCTTCAGCTCACAGTATCTGAAATTGAACCTTGTGTTTAAACTGCTATGCTCCTGTGAGCATCTTTTTAATAAATTGTTTTTTAAAACGTTTGAATTGTACAGCCTAAATTGTATAAGGTCTCTGTAGCGCACCCTGAATACCCCCTTTTCCTCCATATATATATATATATATATATACTACTCCATTGAATTAACTATATTTTATTACATTTTTATATTTTGCACCCTTCTCCAAAACAATATCATACATGCCCAATTATCAAGGTAATATCATACTGATTATAAAGACAAGATCATACTCTCCCGATTTTTGCTGGACAGTCCCGTTTTTTGAGACTGTCCCGCTGATCAACCCATAGGCAGCAATATCCCGCAGTTGGGAGTCCCCCTGTCACTCGCTACTCTGCTTAACAGATTACTGATGAAAAGACATTGTGAGCATGCGCACACCATTTATTCACAGGAGACAGAGGGGCTGGAGGCATGGATAGTAGCTCACAAAGCACTTGCCATGCCCACATACAGGGGCGGATTTAGGGAGGAGGGCGCCCCTAGGCACAACAATAATGTTTACTAAGTAGGACAGTTTATAGGGGCAGTATCTGCATGTCCTATCCATTTACACCCTATTTAAGATGGAATATAGTACAGTACAGTGGATATTTTGCAGTTATTGGTACATTTTGGGCTGACAGTACTATCACAGGCATCCAAGTGCCGCCCCCAAATATGTGCCGCCCCTAGGCCGGTGCCTCACGTGCCTAATGGGAAATTTGGCTCTGTCCACATAGTGATGAAAATGGGAGGCATGGCTTGCAGGAGTGTCATTACAGCTAGCCAGACCAATAATATCTGATTTCTTTAAAGTTATGTCTTATTGACTCTTAATGTCTTTTTGCCACAAGGGGTGGAGCCTAATAAATTGTAGCTAGTATGGAAAACAATGTGTGTGTGTGTGTGTGTGTGTGCGCGCAAAGATTTAATTTTCCAGAGATGTGGTGGTGGTTGGGGGTATTATAAGACCTATTTAGGGTTCATTATAGTTTTAAAAAAATTGGTATTTTAAAACACTGCATCTGCCCCCCCCCCCCCCCCCCCCTGCAGTGCACATGGTTTTGACCATTTGAGAATGAATTGGCCTTTGCGAGTGAACGAGAATAAGGGCCATTGCCTCAGAATATTCTGTCTTCAAAGAAAAATAATAGATTAGAATTTCTTTCCTCCATTTTTTTGTTATATACAAATTTATTGCTCAGCAGAGAGCAGAACACTTTCTCCCGCTATGACTGATGCTGCGAGAGGAATTTCTGCCAAAAAAAAACTTCAAAAGAGGAACATTAGTTTTACATGTTCCATTATTCTATATCAAATCCCTTTAAATGCACTTGCACACTTTTCTTTTTTTTATCATTAATTTGTTGAATCAGTTTATTTAATTAATATTGTAAAATATTAAAATTTCCCTTTAACCGGTTGCAAAAGTGCTAGTTATTGCATCTCATATATTTTATCAATATCTGACAATCGATAAATTGCTTAAATTTGTAAGCTCTAAATGCCAAAAATTGATTCTTTGAAGGAGGTCAGAATGAAGTCACTTTGTATGACTGCCTGCTCAGTTTTTGAGACCTTTGCTTTAGTTATATTAACTGTTAATGTTAATTCTTTAGCATGCAGTGTGCTTTACTGTCAGTCAGATCTGAGAATGTTGTAAGAGGAAGATTCTCACTGTTCTCACTCGAGTTAAAAACAAAATTCTTGAAAACTGACAAATTATTTTAACTTCCAATTAATATTAATTATAAGGAACAAGATAAAAAAGTTTTTATTTAAATGATCTATGTTTTGGTTTAAGGCATTTGCAAATACCATACTATTCAATACTGTATATTATAGTAATGTATAGTAACAGTAATGTATAGTTTTTTATTCTTTATATAAAAAAGATTCACATGGAACTCAATGACAATGACAGACAGGGGTTGTGATGTCCAAAGTTGCATTTGTCAAGTACTCAAATTCTGGACCCAGAGGCAGACTAAGACGTCATGGTGCCCTAAGCAAGATACCAATCTTCTCTCACCCCCCCCCCCCCCTTCCTCAAACAATCTCCCGCCAAAGAGAAGGGAGTCAATGATTTGGTAAGTCCTCCTGGTCTTCCTGACAGTCTGCTTACACTGACAGGAACCAACCCCCTCTACTGGCAACAGAGGGCCTAATTCAGACCTGATTGCATGGCATAATTTTTCTCAAAATGGGTAAAACGATATTGAATTGCAGGTGTAGAGGAGTTAGAATTGGGTGAGATATTCTGTTTCTGTGCAAGGTAAATACTGGGTGCTCTATTCTTACACTCCAATTTAGATTTAAGTTTGAATATCCCCAAATCTAACTCACTTTGCACGTGTTACATCTGCCCCACCTGCATGGTTTTGTCAGATTTGAGAGCAAAATTGTCCTGCAATCAAGTGCAGTTTAGACCCAGAGTATGGAAGAATTGGTAGGAGCCTGAAAACTTACACATAGCAATTGGTAGAGGAAGTGGGGCTAGGGAGGCTCACTGACAGGTGACCGTTACTTCTGTCACAGTGGGCAATAGGAACCTGGGACTTGGCGGCTGCTTTGGCTGCATAGTGCTAAATCCACTACTGTCTGGGCCTAATTTCAAAGTGGGTCCTGCTGCATCTGCATGTTTATTTTATGGTATAGGTTTTTTTTTTTCCACATGAAATTTTTATTGAGAATTTCTTTTTATAATGTAACAACATATGGTAATATTAACCACATATGAAAGCTGTTAGGGGGGGGGGGGTTATTGGGGGGTACATTGGGGATGGGGATACATCAGGTATACAATGCAACATCATCAATTTAATAATGCACTATTACGTGGCAGAGGTACATGAGCTCGAGCTAGGAGATCTAAGGGAAGATAAATTGACTGGACTATATCGTGTACTGGGGCGGCCTGAGTTTTCCCTATATATGGGCCACTTAAGCCACCTCGTGTGCATAAAAGAGGTCAGTGTGGATCCATTGCTATCTGATGTTTCAAAGACAAAGTGTTTATGTACTTTATTTTCAATCGCTAATATATTGGGGATTTCTGCTGATTTCCACAACTGGGCTATGGAGGCTTTTGTGGCTATCAGGATATGGCCCAGGAGGTATTTGTCTCCTCCGGCCATTTCGTTGCGGAGGTAATGAAATAGAGCCAGAAGGGGGTCCATTGGAATCACTACTCCGATACCTTTGAGATGAGTGAGAATACCTCGCTCCATAGCGGTTGAATTACTGGGCAAAGCCAAAAAACATGTAAGATATCTCCCACCATACCACAGTTCCTCCAGCAGCCAGATGAAACATCAGGCCATATTTTATGTAACTGCTCCGGGGTATAATATAATCTGTGTATTAATTTATAATACATTTCTGAATGATTTATACATCTGGAGGTCTGATAGGGAGAAGGGAAGTACTGCATTTTGCTCTATGGATACCCACGGTTTGGGAGCATCCTGGGAAAACCAGTCCCTGACTTGGCTAAGCATACACGCCGAGTGATATTTCTCCAAATCCGGGTATGCTACTCCCCCCATATTTTTGGCTGTAGTCAGGGTCGACCTAGCTATTCTCGGTCTAGCCCCACCCCAAATATACTTAGATATTAGGCGGTTGAATTTGTTACACAGGGTTTTAGGGAAAGGCCTGGGGATGGTACGAAATAAATACATTAATTTGGGAAGTAAAACCATTTTCGCCGCCGCCACCCAGCCAACCCAGGAGATCTCTTGCATCATCCAATCTTTGATAATTTTTTCGAATGCCCCAAATAATGGGTCATAGTTGCAGCTCATCAAGTCACTTTCTCTAGAAAGATTCACCCCCAGGTATTTAATTGATTTCGATTGCCAAGAGTATTTGTATTTTTATTTCAGGCATCTAAGGACATCCTCCGAGACATTAATTGGAAGGGCCTCAATTTTTGTCGTGTTTAGCTTGTAATAAGAGATATCTGTGTACGAGTCTAGAATATGGTGTAAATGTGTAAGGGAAGTTTCGGGCTCTAGTAGGCATAGTAAAATGTCATCAGCGAAGAGGCTGATCTTGTGGGAGATTGTTCCTATCTCGGGCCCCACTATAGATCGTGTGGATCTAATGCACTCCGTCAGGGGCTCGATGGCCAATGCAAACATCAAGGGTGATAAGGGGCAGCCTTGGCGTGTTCCATTTGTAATATTAAATGAGGAGGAGGAGCAGCCATTGGTGAACACTGAGGCCGATGGTGAGGAATATAATGCTAAAATAGATTGTAATATTTTATCCGCAAACCCAAACCGTCGTAGGGTGGCGTTCATATATCCCCAATTAAGCCTGTCAAAGGCTTTTCCTGCATCTAGGGAGAGGATTAGCAGTGGTAAACCTTGCGATTGACAGTGTTCCATTAGGTTGATAACCCTTTGAGTGTTGTCAGACGCTTGCCTTCCTAGCACAAAGCCTACTTGGTCCTGGTGGATTAGGTTGGGTAATAATGGTGATAGTCTATTGGCTATCATCTTAGCGAATATTTAAATATCTGTGTTCAACAGTGCTATGGGGCGATAATTTTGCACCGCTGTAGGCGGTTTGCCTGGTTTCGGTATGGTGACAATTCGAGCCTCCAGCATCTCCTTTGGGAAGGAGGAGGAGTGAGAGGCTTCCTTAAATACTGATAAGAGAGCTGGTGCAATGGTGTGCTTAAACGTTTTGAAAAAATGAGAGGGGTAGCCGTCTGGGCCTGGGGCTTTATCTAAGGGGAGAGACTCTATTGCGGCTTCAACTTCACCTAGTGTCCACGGAGAACTAAGTGCACTACAGGTCTCCGGGTCAATAGAGGGGGGATCTAGTTTATCTAGAAATTTGTTTATGTTGGTTAAAGTCGGTTGGGGCGTGTTGGGGTCATCCTTCAGGTTGTACAGTTGTGAATAATATTCTGCAAAAGTATCGGCTATGGTGACGGGGTCAACAACCTTAACTCCCTTGGAGGTGTAGATCGCATGTATGCGTTCCTTAGCTCTACGACCCCTTAATTTGCGGGCTAATAGGCGGCTTGCCCTGTTTCCAAGGGTATAGTATCTCTGATTGAGCCTTTGAATGTTACGGTGAACTTCATTGAGGGTAAATGTGTTGACCGCATCACGTGCATCTAGGAGTCGTCTAAAAAGGGATTTATTATGGGGATCTGCTTTGTGGGCTTTTTCTAACGTGGCAGCCGAGTCTAGGCGCTGTTTATATTGACGCTTCAGTCTAGCAGCTACTTGAATTGCAGAGCCTCGGATCACCGCCTTCAGGGAGCACCAATGTGTGAAAATAGACGTATCTGAGGGGGAATTGGTGTCAATATAAAGATCTAGTGAATCTGATATTGCCTGGCGAGTGTCCGGTCTAGTGAGAAGATGGGTACCCAATCTCCAGGAGCCCGGGGCAATCGTGTGTTTACTAACTTCCCAGACTATCATAAGCGGGGAGTGATCTGACCAGGATATTGGCAAGCATAGGCGAATCTAGAATTATGGTAATGGGTGGTCCCAGATCTAGACATAATAGTAGGGGTACCTTTGTGCGGCGTAGCCGCGCGACAAAAGGGGGCGTGGCATCATGGAAAGGAGGCGTGGCATCACAAAAAGGGGTGTGGTATTACACTTTAGACCATACACAGTAATGCCCATTACACATTTTAGCAAACTCCGTAATACCCATTACACATAAAGCCACACGCCATAGTGCCAATTACACATAAGGCCACACACCATAATGCCCATTACACATTGTGCCACACATCATGATGCCCATTACATACTATATAACAAACCGTAATGCCCATTACATATTTGCCACATGTGCTGCTTACCTACGTGCTCATTGCTAGGGGGTTATTTATTGATGGCACCATAGTACCCATTACACATGATGCCGCACACCATAGTACCCATTACATATGATGCCTCACACCATAGTACCCATTACACATGATGCCGCCGCGCACCATAGTACCCATTACACATGATGCCGCCGCGCACCATAGTACCCATTACACATGATGCCGCGCACCATAGTACCCATTACACATGATGCTGCACACATAATGCCGCTTACACATGATGCTGCACACCTTAATGCCCCTTACACATTAAGCGACACATTATGCATTACGCATACCGCCCCACATACCGCCACTTGTAGCGTCCCTTAAGCAATGCCCCCAAAAGTGCCACTTACTGTAAATTTTTATATGAGGCCTTCGCTGCTGCTGCAGGGAGAGATGGAGAGCGGTGCAGCTGCTTCTATGGGGAGAGGAGCAGAGCGCAGAGCACGCTCCCACTCCCCTCCTGGTGTCCCCGAGTTGGGGGAGCACGCCGGGCGCCGGCACCAGATGATTAAGGGGGGGCGGGCTGAGGTGAAAGCAGGGAGAAGAATTGGAGCGGAAGCTGCAGGGGTGACAGTCATTGACAGCTGGGCAGAGAGCAGGGGGCTGCCTGGCTGTATTCAGAGCACTGCAGGTCACGGCTGTTTGAAATAATACCCCATTCACAACAGAAAATGCAGGGATTTACCCGGGAATATGGTCCCAGGATCATGCAGGGACTTTCCCAGGCTGACCCCTTATACACCAGCCTAGTCCCTGCATTTTCTGGTGTGAGGGGGAGAGACAACCATTCCCCTCTCCCTACCCCCCTTTAACCAACCAGCTATATCTTCGGAACCAACTGACCCATTTACATGAGACCAGTATCATATTGAAGAACGTTTGAGTTGTCTTTGAATGATTTTGGTCCCGTGAAACTGGGCTATTTGGTTCCAGAGAAATCTGCCCTCAAAGAACATAAACAGTCATGAAATTACATTTAAGAAATGAAGAAAACGGTTTAACCTCAATATCCCTGGAACCAATTAACCCATATGGATCCAGCCTAGTATCAGATCGAAGGCGCAGCGATTTGGGTTCGACTGAGATCAACCTCGAGCTTCAGTGATGCCGAAGGGGGAACTGGCAGCCGTTGAACTGGGTGGGGGTCGGAATTAGCGGGTCCCATGTTATCCTATAGGGAAAATGTTCCAGCTTTGCCTGGCAGTATCTCCGGTTCCCAGGGGGCTAGGGACACGGGGCTGGGCTCGTTGGAAAGACCTATCCCTCAGCTACAAAATGGGCTAATGGGTGGTCCTGTGCACCCCCGGACCACCCCCTAGATTCGCCTATGTTGGCAAGATATCAATCTTGCTGATGGATGCAAGCGTCACTCTATCTACTAGTGCCATATCTATTCTAGAATAAGACCGGTGTACATGAGAATAAAAGGTGTAATCTCTTACTGATGGATGCTTGGATCTCCATGCATCAAACAGTACATATTCGGCTAATAGTTGGCGGAACTTAGAGGAAGGGTCTTGGGGTAAAGACTGATGAAGGGAGTGTGTGGGGTGTGAGCGGTCAATAGTGGGGTCAAGAACCATCCCAGAGTATCATCAGGGCCCCTCTGATAAGCTGTTGGAGGGTTCTACAAAAATTTCTGCAGAATGCAATTTGTTTAGCATTAGGTGCATAACACGAGACCAAGGTGGTCTCAACATTGTCCAGGTGGCCAACAAGTATCAAGTACCTTCCCTCAGGGTCCTCATATCTAGAGGAGAGCTGAAACGCACAGTTCTGGGCAATAAGTATAGCTACTCCAGCTTTTTTCGTGGGACCGTTAGCCATATAACAATGGGGATATCTGGAGTTGGTGAAGAGGGGGGGATTATGCTTTTGGAAGTGTGTCTCTTGGATCGCCACAACCTGCGCTTTAAGCTTATGAAAATAGTTCAGGGCCACTTTCCTTTTATGGGGGGAGTTCAAGCCCTTTGCATTTATGGATACTACATTAACCATTTTTTAGGATGAAGATGGCTTTCACCTTGCTGAGGGGTTCTGGTGTACAAATAACTATACCTGATGTTTTAATAAAAAACTGACACAAATAAAAATTGGGAAGACATGGGGAAAGTAAAATAAAAAGTAAATACAGAACTAAATCGATCTCACTTGAGATCCTTACCAGTCGCCATAACAAGGCGGCTGTGTACATTGAGTGGGGGGGGGTAGCGGCCGACCTCCCACCTTCTAAAGTATAACAGACATAACTCTAACGGGAAATGAAGCCACAGCCTCGTAAATATTATAACTAAGAGGACAAGAGCAGTCCTCAACTGAAGGTCAAGTCCGGACGCATAGGTAACGTCCCAACTTCTAAATTTTAATAGAAATGCACAGGATGGTACATAAATGTCTCAACATTCGACAAGGCACTCTATTTCACGTATGGGTAAACTCAGATTTTGAGACAATAAAATGCAAAAATATAACAGTTGGAACAAGAAAATGTGAAGGGCTTACCCCCTAACCCACCGCAGACCAGTCCTGCTGAAGTCTGCGATTGGGGGAGCCAGTAGAGCTGGGGTCAGTAATGTTCCATGACTGGAGTATCCTCAGACCTTCTTCAACATTGCTTATGGAGACATTGGAGCCTTCGCGGAACACTAACAGTTTAGTGGGGAATACCCATCGGTAAGGGATATTTGCTTTCTGGAGGGCAACTGTAATGGGTTTAAGTGATCTGCGTTTCAAGAGCGTCGCTGCAGACAGGTCACCGAAGAGTTGAATTTCTCTGAGGGCTGTAGCGGTGTCAGATAATGGTCTAGCAGCTTTGAGCATTCCTTTGTGTGGAAATAATGCATCCGCAGCAGGACATCACGAGGCGCATTATCTGGAGCTGCCCTGGCCTTAGGTAATCGGTGGATCCGATCGATAAGGAGAACTGTGGCTGAGGCGTTTGGCAGGAGCTCCTTGAAGATGCTCATAGCATAGTCATGAAGGCTACTATTCGACACGGATTCAGTGATGACACGCAGCTTGAGGTTATTACGTCGCAATCTATCTTCTAGGTCTGTTACCTTGTCCCGTAATAAGCGTACCTCCGCCTCAAGTTCCCCATGAGAGTCCAACAAGCAATTATGTGACCCCACCACTTCCTCCATCTTGGTTTCCAAATGGTTAGTGCGACCACACAGGTCATCTTTCGAGTGCTGGCAGGCTTGCAGGGTGGCACGAAATTCAGCAGTAACGTCATCTTTAAATTGGGACAGAAGCTGCTTCATTGTGCCTACAGTTAAGGCGTCCCCGTCAGCCATGGAATCCCCAGCAGGGCATGCTACAGGCGGGGCCACGGGGGTTGCCATGGGGGACGTGTATTGAGAAGTTGTGGGAGTAGAGGGAAGGACCACGTCTTTAGGACGTGAGTGTTGGGAGGGTGGTTTGAAGAAGGCAATTTGTGGATTTGGTTTTGGGGTCTTGCTGCGTTTGGATGGCATATTAAGTGACCTATTAGGCTATGAGAGGATTCCACTTATTCAAAACTTAACGTTAGAAGGCTCCGCTGTCAGATGCGAGGCTATGTCATTCCCAAAATTCTGAGAGAAGGTGGGGGAATTCATGCGTGTTATGGGTGGGAGATTCAGTCCATGGGAGAGGGAAGTACCATATTCCCAATAATAAAACACTTCTTATTTCCTCCGACTGAGCCTGTCACATCAAGTGACCTCAGCAACCAGTGCAGTCAGCCTCACTTCTCTGCAGTATGGGCTCTGGTCCACCAATAGAGAAAAAACACTGACAGGCTTACAGTGGTGGGATATTAGGGATGCTTATATGGGCTCCCGCTCTCTGTAGGTGTAGATGTCCAGGGCCTGTACCCCTCAGAGGGAATGGAAGTCAGTTAGGGGGGGGATCATCACTAAGTATATGGGTATCGTTCTCCTCCTCCTCTGGAGTCTTTACAGAAGCATCATCTTCTGGGCTGTGGTGTGTGAAAGTGCCCAGGTGTGTCTGCAGCGGGGGGGGGCTGTGGAGTATAGTGGGCTGGTGCTGCTAGCTGCTGCACAAGGCTGGTATATCTTACCTCTGCCCCAACCAATATGGCCGCCGCTTGCTGTCTCCTGTCTCTTACGGCGATGGGCGCCCTGTCTGCTGGTGCTGGGCCACCCAGAGGGCCTTGTGGAGCCCAGGGGGAGCACCCGGTTTCTGGGCTGCAAAGATGGGACTTGGGGGTAGCGTGGGATCCAAGATGGCCGCCGCCAACTCTGTCCGGGACCCAGGCTCTTCTTACCGTCCAGGTGAGTGGTCTAGGAGGTCGGGAAGGGGTCTGGAAGCACCAGGGGTCCTCTGGGAGTGTGGGCAATGTCCAGGCTTCGTCCCTGGGGCCTTCTTCCCGCGATCCGCGCTGCGGAGCTCCGGCGGCGGGTAGGCTGTTTAATTGAGGTCCTGGCTTGAAGGGAGACTAGGCCGCAATCGGGTCTCCCGACTCCGCGGCCGTTCTAAATCTGATCCCCCTGCTGTGTATGGGATACTGTAAGGGCGGATGGGGTAGGGGTGGTCAGTGGAGAGTATTTAGTGCTGGATTTAAGGGCTAGGGATCAGGAGCTCTGTGAGGATGCAGCTTTCCTCTTCCTCGGCCAGGCCACGCCCCCATGGTATAGGTTTTTTATTCTTTACTTTGCAAATGCTAGTTTAATTGTTCTCTTTGTGTACCTGCCTATGTCTGAATGTGCAAGCACTGATGTCCACTTTCTGCTATTCTGCACTCACTTACACTGCTGTCAGCACATTATCACATCCACCATCGACCCTTGTATACAGTAGATGTTTTTTACTAATATGCCCACAACACTCCCATAACACATTTTTAATGCTCAATTCAGACTACACCTAAGTTACTACACAGGAATTCCCAATGCTTTTCCATCACCTTTCTGATACTATCTAAATGCAATGCAACAGCAAAATTGGGCTTATACTCAGGATGGTACATGCGCAATGAGGATTTCTGGGATTTTGACCTCATGCACTGTGGAAAATGATCAGCTCAATCCACTCAATTATGTATGCATCAGCATTGCATGCTATTCTGAATTTGGCCCTGACCTGTGTGACACGACTCTACTGGCTGTGTTCCTGGGATGCTTTCATCCCAACATCTGACTTGGAGTGTGGACAGCCAATCTACATTTTACTGCAGAGGTATGATAAATTATTATTCCAGCTGATAATGTACCTCTAAGAAACAGGAAACATACTTATTTTATATTTTTTACTGGATACATTTTTTATAGTTTAATTGTACATTACCCCTCCCATTTGGGATTTTTGTTGAACAAACTTTTTTGGATATATATTTCTGAACTCTTGGATATCACCTTGAAAAAGCTGTTTATACAGCGAAACGCGTCGGTGGATTGGTGCTATACAATTGTGACACCCAGACCTTGCTGTCCCCTAATGACCGGAAAGGAACTCAAATCTATCTACAAATACTTACGGGTTCTGTGTACCAGGAGAGCATCCCTAACCATCTGGCTACTAGTGAGACCAGCATATTCAACCTGCCGACACCATACAGCTCCTGCCATCCCACTGGAGGAACGCCACCACCCCATTTATTGGAAAATGTTGGTACCAACAGACTGCCACATTCCCTACCATTCATCCCAATTTGGTTGGACATTAACACTCCATTGGATAGGTCAAAATCAGAGGACATGGGTGACTATTTATCCCTAATGCACCATTACTCTTTTTAATCAATTTTATTATAAATAGTTTTCTTTTTAATTGTTGAGCATGCTATATATGTAAAAATTCTTTGCAAATGTGTTTACTAAATAGACAGTAATCTTTATTGGCAAATCACATTATTCCTTTATTGTTTAGCGCAGCATACCACTCATCCTTTAGTTGTGATGTTACCCATATATTCTGTCTATCATTTTCTTGAATGCAACAGAGGAACGATAGTTAGAACCTAAATGGTGCTATGGGCATCACTTTGGATTGTCTGTTTTAGAAACTTTAGTACATCAATCCTATTGAGTCTAAAGTGCAACAGTATGATGGGGATAAAAAAACAACAAAAACATGGAAGACACTTTATGTTTGTGCTTTGACTTGAATGTCTTTGTTAAGTACGTGAGTTTGGTGGAATGAGGATTGATCAATATAGTTTAATCACTTTTAACAGATTATACAGTACACAAATAAAACATATTAATCAAAAAAATAAGCTACACAATATAATTATCATCTAATATACTTGACAAGTTATGAAAAATAGCGCTGATGTAAAATATAAATGTCTCCATTTGTATACTTTGATGTCCCTTTGACATATATGACATATATTTTAACGAGACCGCCAAGGGTAACAGTTAAACAGTAAAATTACAAACTATCATTAGTTAATTTATGCAAATTGTTACAAAGGCTGTGTCATAATGGATGTCTTTTCTGCTAAAGGTGCCAAATACTTAGTTTAATGTTATGTAATATAATATAAATGCTCTTTAAAACAAAATTACATCAGTCAGTGTTTATTCATCTGGAGTGCCAGGTAATACCATTCACAAAGTAATACCGCTAATTGAGTCTGCCTTTTATTGTCTATTCTCTCCCTCGCCTGTTACTTCTATTATTCATAAAAGATGTCAAGGACTATAGCTCTAGGTCTTACAACTTGATGTGCATTTTATGGTTTTTATAATGACTCTGAAATTATGTATAAAACAAGACACAATATAAATGCAGAAAAAAAATTTGCTTTTGGAAACTAAGCAGTTTTTGAAGACATTTCCAATAACATGCATCAAAGTTTGTTTAAAAGTTTGTAAAATATTTTTAAATCGAAACACGCAGTAAAACCAGTAAACTATTATTAGAGAATATTTATTTCAAACATTCCTTATGTTGAATACAGAAAAATTAGACAAAGTTTATTACTAAAACAGATTTTAATCCATAAATTTTATGTTGGCTTCCACATTTACTTATACATGTAAATATTCAAAGAATAAACTATATTGTATATATATTTTTCTAGGAAATTATATAGAAAACTATTGTTGAATACAAGCAATATATTGCTAGCATATAAAGCTATCAACCATTCTGCACCAGCTTAAATCTCTTTTCTTATCTCAAAACATCTCCCATCTTGACCACTCCGTTTTGCATCTGCGTCTCTCTTGTGCACGGATCACCAGCTCCCATTCACTATTGCAGGACTTTCATCAGGGTGCCCCCACCCTATGGAATGCCCTTCCACGCACAATAAGACTCTCCAATAGCCTCCAAACTTTCAAGCGTTCCCTGAAAACTCACCTCTTCACTTAAGTTCCATAAACATAAATCTCTGAGGCACTTATGTATCATACAGCTTCTCTTCTGGACCTACAAGCTATGCTATTACTGGTGCCTGTCCTTGTGTTTCCCTCCTATATCCCTATAGATTGTAAGCTTGCAGTGAATATACTACATGACTATATCGTATAAGCTAAGTATACCATTTTTATATAATTTTTAATGTATCTAATTCCATATAAAAGCACGCTTTTATTTACAGCACCTTTTGCAATATTGTTTTTTAGTGCATATTACCCTCTAATCTACCCAGGATCAAAGATCCGGTCCTGGTATTAGAAATTCAGGGGCCAAAAAACATAGGGGTTCCCCGTAATATCTAAAACCAGCATCAGGATCAAGGGCCGGTCCTGGTTACCAAAATATGGGGGACAAAATGAATATGAGTCCCCCATTTTATGAGAACCAGCACTAGGCCCAAAGAGCCAGCAGGGTAATGCCACAATCGGGGGAAACTATTCTAGTTCCCCCAGCCAAAGCATTAATCCCCCTGACTGTTCAGCCCAGACAGGGACCCTGGGGGAGTGGGGACCCCCTCAATGAAGGGGTTCCCCTTCCAGAATTAACCCTGCCAGGGCTGAAGCCCAGGACTTTCCCCGGTGCCCAAGGGTATTGGGCACCAGGTTGATGGTTTAAGTCTAAAAAATATATGAAACATATTATGAATTGTTGTGGAACTACAAGTCCCATAATGTGCTGCATGCTGGGACTTGGTGAACCACAAGTCCCATAATGTGGGGCAATAAAGAGCCCAATGGTTCTACAATGTAGCAAATAGTTAAATCATAAGCCCTTATAATCATAAGCCCAGTGCCCACCACCCCGGGGCACTGCCGACAGCCCCGGGCTTCAGCCCAGACAGGGTTAATTCTGGAGGGAGGGACCCGTTAATAGGGTGGGGGCACTCCCCCAGGGTCCCTGCCTGTGCTCAACAGTCAGGGGGATTATAGATTTGGCTGGAAAACTAGTACAAATAGTTCCCCCGGCTGTGGCATTGCCCTGCTGGCTGTTTGAGCCTGGTGCTTGTTCTAAAAATACAGGGGACCCCTAGTCATTTTGTCCCCCATATTTTGGGAACCAGGTAACCAGGACCGGCCCTTGAGCCTGGTGCTGCTGTCTTGTTTTAACCCTGAATTTCAAAAACCAGGACATGCTGGGCAGGGGAGCGGACGTTGTGGTTTTTTTATTATTAATTTATTTTTTCTATTTTTACACTTAGAAGCTGATCCATGCAGGCTTCTGCCAAATACAGCTGGAAAATTAGGAATATTTTCCAGCCATACTTTGGGGTCAATTACCAGCCGTACTGTATGTTACATATGGCCGGTTAGTAAATTTGGAATCACCATTCGCATGAATCGTGATTCCTATTTATATTCTTTCTATGACATATGCATTCGTATTTCGGAATATGAATATGAATATGCCTGTCAAAAGAATATAAATGGCCATATACTGCCCTTTGTAAATTCGTAAATATGAATTTACAGACAGTAACGGCTACGAATGGCTACAAATAGGCATAGTCATAGCCATTCGGCTGTTACTAAATTTCTCCAGTTGTCTCTGCATGTGTCCATCTGTTAATAATGAGTATAAAAAAAGGTAAACGAATTGTGGCATTTATTTTATTTAAACAAACTCTTGTTCATACATACATCACGGTATTGTTAAACTAAATAATAATTGTTACATTACTAAGAATTAACATAATGGGGGAGATATATCAAATCTTGGGGAGAGAAAACTGGAGGGAGATAAAGAGTCAATAATCTAACTAACATTTTACAGCCGGTGTCTGAAAAATTACAGTTAGGGGCCAATTGGCTGAAACTTTGCCCCCTTTCCTTTTTCTCTCCCCAAGGTTTGATATATCTTGCACAAAGAATGACAATATACTGTACTTTGCATAATGTGAAACTTTACAGTTGGATACAGCTTGTACTGGAACTTACATATGTGCAATGAGAATTGATCATTATAATCTATTCCATTGAGATTAATATTACATAGTTTGCTGTTTGAATAATTAATATTTCCCTCATTTGTAAGTGTCAAGTAATATTGAAGCCAGCTTTTTTTTTATTGTGAAATAACCTATTTGCAGCATATTGTATATGTATGTAAAAGTTAATACATTTACATTTTGGTAATTCTTACAGGTATTGGCCTTTTCAGCAAATGTGACATGTATGATGACAGATCAGCCTTCACATCTACTGTACCTAACTTCTTTGAGAATGCCTCCTCCATCCTTCCCTTGCAATTATCATTTATGAATATGCTGCAATAGCTATAATGCAACTTTTTTTTAAATAGACAACTTAAATTAGATTATGAATTATTAGTGCATATACTTAAGTACTTCTTGTACAAATTCCATTCTATTGCAAACCTTGTAACTCATTTCAAAGTGCTCTAAGTAAGGATATTTTATTGTAAGTACATCTACTGTATATCTCAATATATGACTTCGTAGTTGTCTACAATCAGAGTCAGTGGCGTAACTATAGAGGGTGCCGGGGATGCAACTGCCATGGGGCCCGGCCGCTGGGGGGGCCCGAGGACCCAGCAGGCATCCCCTGCACCCTCACTTTTGGGGTTTCTGCCAATTTCTGTGGCACCGCTGCAGCGCAAAATTCGTTTCTGGTAGGAGCCAGGAAGGAGAGATGTGTCAGCGGGTCTATACTCCATAGTGCCCCGTCCCGGAGTCGCCTAGTGGTTAGAGTATAGACTTGCAAGATGATGATGTCATCATCTTCCGAGTCCGACTCCAGAGACAGCTCCGCGCAGCGCAGCAGCAGCTCCGGAGCAGCGCGCCACATAGACGGGTGGAAATTCTGGTAAGCCACAAGCCCCTGGCCCCCTCCTATATCTCTGCAGTGGTGGGCGGCACACTATCACTTTCTCCCACTACTAAATTCTGCGGCACCATGGTGGGGAGCGACAGCATATATGTAACTGGAAGGTGGGGGGGAGGAGAATAACTAGCCAGCTGCAGGGACACACGACAGTCTGTATGACTCCAGCACACAGCAGCAGGGTTTCTGTCTTTATGTCCTGGCTGCCTATGTCCCTATGTCCCCTCCTCCTCTGTCTCTATGTCCCTTCTGCTTCTGTCCCTATGTCCTCACTGCCTCTGTCCCTATGTCCCCTCCTCCTCTTTCTCTATGTCCCCACTGCCTCTGTCCCTATGTCACCTCATCCTCTGTCCCAATGTCACCTCCTCCTCTGTCTCTGTCCCCGCTGCCTCTGTCCCAATGTCCCCTCATCCTCTGTCTCTATGTCCCCGCTGCCTCTGTCCCTATGTCTATGTTCCTGCTGCCTTTCACACTAAGTTAGGGGGCCCCTTAAAAAGTTTGCTATGGGGCCCACAAAGCTCTAGTTACGCCTCTGATCAGAGTGGTCGCAAAAGGAGTGTGAAGGGTGTGTGTTTGTGGGTATTGCACTCGGGTGTCACCCTTTCAGGGGGTTACACCAAAATGCTGTCTCCTGGTAACCGGGTGCTGCAATGTGACATTATCCTGCAGAGAAATTAAGATTATACCTGCACTAAAAATGCCCAATAATTAATGCGGTAATCCCCTGCAGCGTTTTAAAAAGGAAGGTTCAATCCTTAGAAACAACAATATGACAAATATATAAAAACTGCGCTAGGAACAGCCTTATTATAACCTGAATTTATTATCCACATATCCACACATCCACATATATAAATATATATATATATATATATATATATATATATATGTATACTCTCGTCTGCAACAGTTACAGTCTGCTGTAGTGTGCCGGGTGCCTTCCCAATGGTAGTGGTATACAGTATTCAGAGCGGGCGGCACTCTCTGTCCTTATAAGTGGATGAACAAATGATATCCCACATGCAGATCGTGGTAAGGATATGAGGAAGCCACTGATACCAGAGAGGAGGCAGGGAAACGATTCATTGTCATTTAAATCCTATCTGGAATACAAGGAGGCCTATCTGGAATACAATGGTACCTGGACCAAAAGGCTATTTGAAACCTGCTCCTCCAGCCTGCTATGCAGTGCTGTGCTATTTGCACAAATTCCCAGGGGATGCCATCTAATAGGACAAAGAGAGATATCTTGCCTGTCCAGACAAGTCAAGTAAGAGACTGTTGTTATTAATAATAATAATAATAATAATAATAATAATAATAATAATAATAATAATAATAATAAAAAATTCAATTTGAAAACTGATATATATATATATAAATTCAACAAATGAGGCGGCACTCGTCAGGCTTGGTAAAATAACTTGGTTTATTCCAACATGTTTCGGGAGTAACCAGCACACTTTTTAACAAAAGCCCCAGGTTGTTACCGCTGTGTTGGGTGCACAACATGCAGCTCCCTTCTAACGGGAAACAGTTTTGTGCATCCATACAGTGGAAAGAAGTTTTTTATCCGACATGTGGTTAATTGCACATCCAGGTTTATTGTCTATATATTATATTGCTCTTGTGGCTTTATATATGTAGGCAAAACCAAGACCACCTTCCGGGAAAGGATGGCAAATCACCGGACCAGCATCAGAGCGGCTTTGCTAGCTGGTAAGGGTGATATGCCAGTGCCACCTCACTTTGTTGAGGCTGGACACTGTGTATCCAGCTTACGCACAAAGATTATAGACCATATCCCCCTGTCTAAAAGAGGGGGGAATCGTGGACAACGTTTACTTAGATGTGAAAGTATGTGGATCATGAAACTTGACGCTATGGCCCCTAAAGGGTTAAATGAAAAATTGGGTCTACACTGCTTTTTGTAACATTTTAGCTTGTTAGGTATTTTGCTATCAGCTATGCCATAATGGTTATGTTGCATCCAGTAACATCATGTACAGGTATATTATTCTATATAATGCAGTGCAATGTTTTTAATTATGTCTGTATTTTTGTGAGTTTTACTTTTGCACGTTTTTTGTATATTAATTTACAATCAAGGTGTGCCGGTAACTATGACCCCCTGTGAGGCGTATACTCTTGTGGACTCACAGGTGGAGAGGTGTGGCCCCTTGATTAGGTGAATCTAATTGGTGGAGGTAGTACAGTGATGTATTTAAACTGATCTCTGTCATTGTTGTTTTATCCCTGACGACGGGAGGACATTACTCCCGAAACATGTTGGAATAAACCAAGTTATTTTGCATACCAAGCCTGACGAGTGCCGCCTCATTTGTTGAATTTATATCGAACACCCGTGGTTCAAGGAAGGCACCGGAGCACTTAACATTATTCTTCTTAAAGAACAAGAGTGCCGGATTACTGGACTATATATATATATATATATATATATATATATATATATATATATATATATATATATATATATATATATATATAGGGCTATGTGGGTCTTTTGACTGGTTGCAGATGCTCTTCTGTATTACACCTGGAGTTGTTTTGGATGATAGGTACCTGCACCTTTTACCAATATGTTGCCATGTGCCTTTTCATTTTTGTTGCTGCTTCTATAAAAGTTTGATGCTAAATTGATCAAGCAGGTGTGCGGATCTCTTTTCCTTTTGGGAATGATGGACTACACTCAACCACACGGCACTCCAGGGACTTTTAAATAGTGATATATTTAATAGCAATGTTTCGGAGCACGTAGCTCCATCGTCAGGCGAAAAGTGAACAATTCAAATTGATGACACATACCTCTTAAATAAGATTCCAGGTGCAGGATGCCGTTCACTATCCTCCCTCTGCTGACAGGTGCTTAGGGATGACGTCAGCGCAGCGTCAGTCCTCCTATGATACTCAGCGGTACTCTTTACTTAGTTGGGCGCCCATCGCGGGCATCGCGGGCAGTACATTAACGGCCACGATGCGATGCCCGCGATTTCCCATAGGGTTCAATGTTAAATTTAGTGGTGGCCGCGATTTTACATTCAATGCTTCAATGGCCGCGATTTTGCCATAGAAATCAATGTTAAATGGGCTACAGAGCCCAAATAGGCACAATTAACACTTAAATGTCCCCCCAAATTTGTAACGCCACCCCACGATCCACGCCAACCCGAAGCGTGGCGAGCGCAGTGAGCCCGCGAGGGGCGGCGGTACGCGTCCTCCGACCTTTTCATACCCCCACTATCCACGTCGGCGTGGAGTTGAGAATAGAATAGTGTGGCGAGCGCAGCGAGCCACCGAGCCCGAAGCGTGGCGAGCGCAGCGGATACCTGTGAAGCCTGCGTAGGGCCACGTTTACCTGTGAAGGTATCCGCGTCCGCTCGCCACGCTTCGGGCTCGGTGGCTCGCTGCGCTCGCCACACTATTCTATTCTCAACTCCACGCCGACGTGGATAGTGGGGGTATGAAAAGGTCGGAGGACGCGTACCGCCGCCCCTCGCGGGCTCGCCACGCTTCAGGTTGGCGTGGATCGTGGGGTGGCGTAACAAATTTGGGGGGACATTTAAGTTTTAGTTGTGCCTATTTGGGCTCTGTAGCCCATTTAACATTGATTCCTATGGCCAAATCGCGGCCATTGAAGCATTGAATGTAAAATCGCGGGCAGCACTAAATTTAACATTGAACCCTATGGGAAATCACGGTGATCGCGGGCATCGCGTCGCGGCCGTTAATGTACTGGCCGCGATGCCCGCGATCACCGCGATTTCTTTACCCACGACGCCCGCGATGGAGATCGTGGGCGCCCAACTAAGTAAAGAGTACCTACTCAGCAACTGCAGGGTGCTGGTCTGTAGCCGCGGCCTCCGTCACCTAGCAACCCCGGGACTCTGGTTTACCGGCACTTCACCACTTTCTGGAAATGAAACTCAATTGATAATAACAGTGAAATGACAAATCAGAAAGAGCATATATAATGCATTTGTGAATAAACTAAATTATGTGAATTAAGGTATTAAAAAGCTGGAATAAGTATACTGAGATATCAAATATTAACTGAACTAATAGGTGCACCTACACACCAGGCAATATCTTATGGTGCACATACACACCAAGCAATTTTGAATTCAGTAAGTATGTTACTACACACACAGAGTGGCCCTAGGGCCAGTGTTTATGTAAGTGGAAAATATTATTTCCTAATAAACTTAGTGGAGATATTGTTAGAGGGCAAAAAAAGTGGGACTAAACACCCCTAGTTAAACAGCTGTGGAAATAAACATGATTATACTAAAGTGTTCCAGGAAATGCGTTCATTCAAGCCCTTCGGATTTACAGTATCCAGTCTCTGGATTCACATGGCTTCCAGTCTAAGTAGTGCTGCCGCACGATCACCTCCTCTTCTTCTCTCTGGCAATTAGAGAAGACATCTGATGTTCAAGTTCTTTGAAATGCACAGTAGAGCCATAGTGGAGAGGCAGAGGGTGATGCCAAGGAGAGGGTGATATACAGTATAGTGAGTGAGAGGGAGAGGCAATGGGTGAGAGGGAGAGGCAGTGGGTGATTACAGATAGAAGGTGAATGGCAGTGGGTGACAGGAAGAGGCAGTTGGTGTTATATAGGTGAGCACTGGGCTGGATGGAAGAGGGCAGTGAGATGGTTGTGGGAGGGGAAAACACAAGGTTGGAAAAGGAGGTGCACAGGGATGAATGGGGGTCACTATCAATGGACTGGCTGGGGTACAATTAGATAAGGCAATGTGCTATGGATTAGGGAAGTGGAGGACACTGGGCTGGCAGATTGGGAGACACTGGGATGTGGGGATAAGTGAGATGGTGGGGGACATCTTGTGAATGGGATCACTGGGCATACTATAGAAGTGACTTTACTGGGGAGGACAACACTGGGCTTTTCTTCTACCAACTGATATACCTCAATTTATCTCCACAATATCCATCCACAGCATCTTTCTTGTGGAATATCTCCTAGGTTCTGAGACAGGTCAGTGGAGGCTACCAGAGGAAGAGCCGTGAGCGGACACTAGGGAAATGGTGCACTGGGTTTTGGTGGGTTTCAGAAGTATGTGGCTACTGTCACAGATACACATGTGCTGAACAGAGGAGAGGATGGGAGAGCGAACCTCACATTCTGTACTAATTCCATCTGACCGCTGTACAGCAACAGGAATCATCTGAGCTCCAGTATTTTTTAGCATTCCTAAATAACAAATAACAAATCCTAAATAACAGGGTGGAACATGTCTTGGTGAAAATCTATGGTCTTAGAGCTAGAACGATATATTGGCATTGTGTCTTTATAAAGAAATTTAATTGGATGAGAGATTCAGAAATTGAGAGATTTGGTAAGAAATATCCAGTTTTTTTTAAAGAGGCAATCATTTACACTTAAAAAAAAAAACAAAAAAAAAAACCCTTGAATTTTCTTACCAAATCTCTCACATTCTGAATCTCTCATCCTATTAAATTTTCCCCAGTATGTTTGTGTGTGATTGTTCCTCAGCATTTATTGCAGCTGCTTGCACTGCTTTAAAACTGGGTAATTGTATTGCAGAATATCGCAGTAAAACTGTAAAAAGCTGTAGTATTATCTGTGAGCTCTCGGCCAATCAGCGGCCGCCCAGTCTTTTGAATAGGATGTTTCCTATTCTCCCGCTCGCCGCTACCCGGACTCTGTAATGTACTGTGCGCTCTGTGCTCTCTACCTAGACTCCAGTCCACCCGCTAGCTCACAACCCCTCCTGCAGCTGGACCGGACCCCGCTCCCCGCCACCTCTCCTGCCGCTAGCTGACTACACCCTCTGCATCACCCACAGACCGGACCCTGCTCTCTGGTCCCCGTTCCCCCAGACGGACCCTGACCCCCCCCCCCCGCCTGCAAGCTCCCCCCAGACCCTGCTCTCCCACAGATCCCCCGGATTTACATGTGATAAATCAATCCGATTTATCACATGTAAAAAATGGCACATCAAGTGCCAAATCATATCAGGAGCTGCCGGGGATCTCAGGGAAAGTCGGGGCCGACATTAGGGGTCGGCATAGTGTATGGGGGCCTTTAGAAATATTGGGATAGTTTTACTGACCTAGGTCTGATAAGCACCTTTTGCTGGTGGGGGAGGTGTGTTGGGAGGGGCAGTTAAATCAGAATGGACACATGGTAGGATCCCTCACCCAGAATGCCCCCCCCCCCCCCAGCAAGCCACGCCAGCTCCGGGTGAACTCTGCGGCGTTGCCACCCCCACCCCCCACTGACTCTCCCATGGCCTCCCTGACTGACTCCCCCCCACCACCACACCACCCACGTTGGTTCTCCCTACAGGAAGATGGCCTGTTGAGCCCTTTAAGATGGCTCCGCAAATGGCTGCCTAGGAACTGTGCACTCAGCCATATGTAACCCCATGTCTCCTGTGTGATAACTGTACTGTTTTTGCTATAACTGTGCTGTCTTTGCTCATACTGTTACCTACCTGGCTGCTGCAATGACCAGTGGTGCCTCTGATGGTTGCCTAGGTGCTGCGCAGCTCAGCGAGTATGTGTTCCCTGCATCTATATCCCAGAGGGTACTTCTAGCATATACCAGTATGTGTTTGTATATCTGTCATTGTTTAACTGTACCTAACTGGCTGTTGCACAGCAATCTATGTCAAATTCCTAGTATGCGCAAGTATACATGTACAATAAAGTTTATTCTGATTCTGATTTAGAGTGTGTGTGTGTGTGTGTGTGTGTGTGGGGAAGGAGAAGAATTAAAATATCATCCATGAACCACACCTTCATTGGAGGGGCAGTGGATGACAGCAGGGAATGAGTGATTGCGGGAGGGGGAATTTGTTGATTTCACGG
The DNA here is from genome assembly GCF_055691185.1 of Crinia signifera. NCBI lineage: Eukaryota > Metazoa > Chordata > Amphibia > Anura > Myobatrachidae > Crinia > Crinia signifera. The sequence goes on from NC_139217.1 coordinate 169,531,408, forward strand.
GGAGGCAGTGGGTGATACGAGAGAGGTGACAGATATACTGTAGATAGTGGGAAATAGAGATAAAGTGGGTGAAATTTCCTAGAGAATGTATTTTATAAGGTCATAACATCCAGTCCTATAGATAACATTACCATGGCATGACAGAAAACACCCTTCAGGCAATAGAACAGTATAATATATATATATATAGATAGGTGAAGAGACAACAGCGGCACTCTGGGAATTTTTTGAAAAGGTATATTTCAGCAAAAAATAGCTTCCAACATTTCGGGGTATATGACACCCCTTTGTCAAGGTTAATGCACATTAACCTTGACAAAGGGGTGTCATATACCCCGAACTGTTGGAAGCTATTTTTTGCTGAAATATACCTTTTCAAAAAACTCCCCAGAGTGCTGCTGTTGTCTCTTCACCTATCTGCATTTACCTGTTCCGGAAGGCACCTGGGTTACCTGCGTTGCTGGAGGAGTGCCAGGCCTACACCTCTACCTTTATATATATATATATATATATATATATATATATATATATACATATATACATATATATACATACACACACACACACACACACACACACACGCACACACGCACGCACACACGCACGCACACACACACACACACACACACACACACACACACATGCACACACACAGTATGTTTTTGTGTGATTGTTCCTCTGTATTTTGGGGATGGGGGAATATTAGGTGGAATCCATTTTTGCCATGAAATGGTTATATTTATGTAATTTGGTTGTACTATTGGAAATAGTGCCTTACTTATAGCTACTAGGTATTTTTATTATTTTGAGCAATGTTTTTTCTGTTTTTATTTTAGTTGAAAATAATACATTGATAATGAGAGAAGTATATAATTACCTCTATCAAGCATTTGTGTATGTGGGTGGATATGCTAAAAGCTTACAAAAATATATACTGTATTATTCTTACAGCATAAATTCCACTGGTGGTAGGAAAAGTGATTTTGCAAAATAATTCTATAAATTATCCAAATCCAGTATGTACAGGCTAATCAATTTTTTTTTCTAGTTGGTTAAGTATTTTTATAACCAATAATTATATTTTTAATATGTATGCATTTTTTTTAAATAAACCATATTTTATTTGTAATTCCAATGGAAAGAGCTGTAACTTAATAATTTTTTGAATAAATAAGCTCTAAAAAAGGCAAATTAACAAAAATATTCTGTTCAATAATGTACTTTTACTACAGTCATATGATATATGCTCTTTTATTTATTTTTCTCTCAAGGAAATTAAATGAATGATTGTACAAAAAAACTGCATATTGTAATTGTAACAGAGTTACAAGTTCATTTGTGGACCACTCGTAGAACGGGCAGGGGAGTTTTTCCAGGAAGGTCATTTAGAGTTGACGATCAGTTTACAAAAATGCTCAAAAGAATATTTAAGATCAGGTTTTGAACATAATTATTTATAAGAAGAGCAGCTTAAGTTTACTATAAGAAATTCACCAATGATAAAGCCATTGCATTTTTGCTCCACCCCCACATCTTTAACTACAATGAAAGCTCCTCTTTTCCTTTAATTCAGAATAACAAATATCCTATTAACCATCTCTCTGATATTATCGGAATAAGTACTGCAGTTAAATAGAGCTAATATGATGCCAATGTTTTTCAAAGTTTGTCTACAGAACATAATACGTTCAGATAAGATAACAAATAATAAACACTGCTGTATAATTTCCTTTTTTTCCTCTGCACTTTGCATTGTAAGCATTTGTCTGTACCCAAAACACAGTACTTAGTGCTAAATGATCTTTCACGGTTGAAAAGGTTCTTCACAGCGAGCTTAAATGTAGATAGCAGGCAAATAATATGGGATTAGTATTACATGGGTAGACAAAATGTTGTCAAATTGAGGCGTTAGTTAGAATTATATATGACACCAACTAAATGGGAATACAGCTGGATGTTATTCCAAAATGAAATAGTCTCTTTATGCTGATTTCTAAATACAAGCTTGGTAAAGGCAAACATAAAAATAAAATTATATGAACTTTTCAATGTGGCATTACAAACAATACAAATACTCTGTGGAGCAAAATTATAACAGGGCACAAATGGCTTTAGGCATAGTTACCAATGTAGCCAACTTTTCCATGAGGCTGGGAACGCCATGTGATATTTGAGAGCCTCCCAGCCGTTCCGAGAGGGTAGGAAAGTTTGGCCTAGGTCTATAGCCTAGTCAGTGGTAACCAACTCCAGCCCTCGAGAGCTACCAACAGCTCACATTTTCCAGACAACCTAGCTGCTGCAAAAGGTGCACTCATTACCCACTAACACATTTCAAAAGATCCAGAGGTGAAGCTTATTATTTCACTTGTGGAGATCTGGAAAACATTAACTGTTGGTAGCTCTTGAGGACTGGAGTTGGCTACCCCAGGCCTACACCAATTACTTAGATAAATAACATGTTTAATAAACATAAAAGGATACTTATAATAAATAGCACAAAGGCTTTAATATTTAAGTCTGTCAGCAGATAAAGCCATCTAAAGTGTTTATTGAACATAAATAGTCCTCCAAATGGTCTATTGCTAAGGCAAAGAGATGGATTGAAATGTATGTGTCTCTTACGGTATAGTGGAGCACATGTATTAAGCATTGTAAAGAGATAAACGGGAAGGTGATAATGCACCGGCCAATGAACTCCCAACTGTCATTTTTCAAACACGGGGGTGGTGAGTGAAAGGATCACTCAGTAGCGCTGGCTGCTTCCGCTGGGGGATCAGAGGTCACATCAAATTAAGACCAATATAAAATCGTTTGAGTATGGCTGCTGCCACCTTAACAGAGAGATTGTGAATCTCTGTGGAGCAGGCAAAACAAGGTGTGTCTGGAAATAATGAATCCCCACCAGATGGCGCTGCCACACTCAATAAGATTTATCAATAAAACTCTATTCGAGAAGTATATTTTATCTTTATGTTTTTTAATAAAAAACCATGGTAGACATAGTAAAGTGAAAAATGCGCATTTTACATATAAATAATCACACTCAAATAGGACATACAAGACACACAACACAAAACATATATAGTCTATAGACACGGGCTGGCTATGAGGCTAATGGCTGCATGTAAATCATCATGAGACAATAAAAACTTTTTCCATTGAGCAAATAGTTACCAGTCCACACGAGATTATCACTTTTTGTTGTATTGGGCGCTGATACCAGATCCTATATCCGAGCAGATGCTGCTTGTGATGATGCAGTAGATGTTCACTTCCCTAATTGAGGGAGTTCAGCTCCAGGAACTGGTTTCGCCTTAGATAGTGTCCAAATCCCCAATGGGATATTTGTAATCCACACAATGATGGTGGCTGGAAACAATAGGCTAGAGCAGGCTCCAGAACGCGTTTCTCCGCCTTCACTTAGCTCGGCGGCTTCCTCAGCTGAACATCTACTGCATCATCACAAGCAGCATCTGCTCGGATATAGGATCTGGTATCAGCACCCAATACAACAAAAAGTAATAATCTCGTGTGGACTGGTAACTATTTGCTCAATGGAAAAAGTTTTTATTGTCTCATGATGATTTACATGCAGCCCGTGTCTATAGACTCTATATGTTTTGTGTTGTATGTCTTGTATGTCCTATTTGAGTGTGATTATTTATATGTAAAATGCACATTTTTCACTTTACTATGTGTACCATGGTTTTTTATTAAAAAACATAAAGATAAAATACACTTCTCGAATAGAGTTTTATTGATAAATCTTATTGAGTGTGGCAGCGCCATCTGGTGGGGATTCATTATCTCCACACACACCTTATTTTTCAAACACAGCTGATTGGCTGGTGCGTCATCACCATCCACTTGATCTCCACTTGATCTCCACTTTATCTCTTCACCAGGCGTAATACATCTGCCCCAGTGTCTGCTGACATAGCTGACATCACTGCAATTAGTCTAGATATGAATAATCCTAAATTGGCATGACCTCAGTGAACATACAAATACAGTGGCATGACCTCAGTGAACATACAAATACTGAGTGAGTGAATTATGGGGTATATTGCCTTGTTTTCAAAATGTGATTGTCAGAGGAACTATTCACAATAGTGAAACAATCTATTTATACATAAAGATTGTGTATTGAGATAAGATTTGCCAGTTCTATTCTATCTGCTTACTATTGCATATATCAAACACAAATGTTCAGTTGGTGCTGAATGGGAAGACTTTTCATATATATAAAGCAGAAGGAGCTGTTATAAAAGGTTGAGCATGCAGTATGTGATGCTGGCCTATGCACTTGCAGTGCATGTGGTAACAGGTATATTTGAGGAAATTAAATAGTTTTCCTTGTAAGAAATGATTAAACATGATTGATCATGAGAAGCTTTTAATTATGTTACACACTACCGAATTTTGGGGAAGAAAATAGATATAGTCTACGGCAGTGCAGAGAAAGGATAAAAACGCACTTTCGTACAGAAGGTTATGTCACTACCAGTTTTGACATACAGTATATGTTTTAGATCATTCATTTTAATTTTATCTTAATGATCTTTCATTTTCATAATATTATCCTTTAATATAAAATTAATTTAATTGTAAGAAAGGCAAGCAAACATAGTAAGCAAAGGAAATTGTGTTTATAATTAATGTGCAGTAAAAACGACATGCAATAACTGTTACAGATATTACCTTAAATGCCTTTTTTATTTTATTTAAAGGCCATTCACCTTTGACTAAGAAGACTTATTACATACTGGATGCATTGCAAAAATGTGGTGTTAATCCAAGCCGTAGACATATGTTAAGCACAATGTGATAATACAATGCTGAATGTGATGGGACCACAATTAGTCTTTACCTTTCATTTAAAAACAATCACATCCCTGTGACTCAGTAACAGTCTGATCTCATACTGTGACTCCAAATATACTAATTCAGTACTGAAAGGTCTTTGATGTTGGTTTACAGACGGATACACTGTACTTTTTCTTCGCTTCTATAAACAAACTAAGGCAAGACTTTCAATTTTTGTCCTAGCAGTTTGGACATTTTATACACTTTCTAAATCATAGTTTAGCATAGCATTGAAGTCTTGTTGGATTTCTTTTTTACAGCACTGCCAAAGAATCTATTGTTACCTTTTATTTTTCCATTTTATCTAGGCTGTATTTTTTATTTCTTATCATACTGTAGGTTTAAGATTGTAGTCCATTTATTTTTGTTTGGGCTAGATTTTTATTTTTTATTAAAAACAAACCATTTTTGTATTGTATGGTATATATTTCAAAGTAATATAATTTGATGCGCCATATTTCTTTTTCAGTTCCTGTCCAATGATGGAATCTTAAAATATTATAAATTATTATAATTTCCTAAGAATTATCTACATTTTAAGCAAAGTTGTATATACCTTCTGTACAGAGACCAATACAAACTTCAAGGAACAATTGGCACAAGTATAGATTTCATGTAAAGAAACCTAACCAAAGAAGTCTACACTCCAGAACAGTGTTATCCAACCTTGTTTCAGTTTTGCCAACTAGCAGTAAACTTATAATGAAAGCATGTGAGATACTTTGTCCCCCACTGTAAAAAATAAGATAAAAACGCACTGTGCCCCACAGTTAAAAAGCATTGCCCCACACCGAAAAAAGTAAAACACATTGGCCTCCACAGAAAATAAAAATTGTCACTCACAGGAAACAAAATAGAAAACATTGGGATACATTTACTAAGATGGGAGTTCTATTGAAAATGAGATGTTGCCAATAGCAATGATATTCTAGTATCTTCTACAATGTGCTAAATATATAAGAAATTGGTTTCTACGGGCAACATCCCATCTTCAATAGATCGCATCTGCGTAAAATTACCCCATTGCTTCACACCAGAATTAAATAAAGCACTTTGTCTCCCACAGGAAAAAAAAACAAAAATGTAAAACACATTGTCCCCCACAGGAGAAAAACACATCATCATCCACAGAATATACATAAATCGCACCCCCACAGGAAAAAAAAACACTTAAAACACATAGTCCCCAAAGGAAAAATCTTTAAACCACATTGGCCCTCACAAGAAACAAAGCAAATACTGTACATTTTCCCTCAAAAGAAATAAATAAACACACATTGTTCCATGCAGGAAATATTGTATACATAAATAAAATGCATAGTCCTCCACAGAAAAATAAAACATGGTAGCCCCTACAGGAAAAAAAAAACACATTGTACACCACAGGAAATAAATAAATAAAATACACATTTGTAATTGCCCCAGAACTGCACAGAAGATTTACCTGGGGGCACCTGGGGCGCTCCGGTGCCTCGCACCGGCACTGACTGAGTACATGCGTGTGGTCCCTTTGTGAAGAAAGTCAGCGATGGCTAGCCATTTCTAAGCAGAAACCCAGTGTTTACTGGGACTGTGCAGGCATTCCAATTTTGTCTATATTTGTATATAATCTAGTACCCTTGTATATTCAAAATAGTCCATAGTTAAAATCATAACCAAATATAGTCAAGAATGTATGGTTCTGGGCTCCAGGGAGTTCACGGAAAATAGCATATTCAAAATTGTACAAAAATTTCACCTTAGTATCAGTTAAAGAGAGGAGGATGCTTAGAAGAAGAGACACTGAAAAAGAATTTACAGTCGGAGGTGAACCAGGAAAGAACAGTGCCGTGAAGGTTAACAGAGTAAATGGTGTACAGGAGAAGAGTGGTCAACTGTATTTAAAAAAAGAGAGAACAAGGAGTATGAGTAGGCACATGTGACACTGAATTAGTGGAGATTGAAACACTGTTCATTTTAATGAAGCATTTCCCAAACGTTGTCATTACAGGATTCAAACATGGATATCCTTAAATCCTGGACGGTAATGGCAAATTTTGGAAAACTCGGCTTTAATGTGCTTTCATACATAAATGAGTAACAAGTTTTTTATATATACTGAAGTGCTCGCAATGTAGCTATAGAATCCCAATATTTAGCTACTCCTGGCAGTTGTAGTTTTTCGAATCTTCGCAAAACTATAACTGAAGCTGAATTAGGCCCATTGTGTATTATTAGAAATTAATTTTCTTCTAAAAGATAAGTGGTAGAATTGGCTGGTAAGATGTAGATACTCTACTAACCCAGTGGACATAGAGGGAGAATAAAAGAGGGTACTTGTGTACTAGCACAACGCCCATCGCATCGCAGGCCATAAGGCATGCGATGGTATGCGATGGTATGCGATGGCAGCCGATGTTATACAATTTTATATTGTATACCATCGAATTGTATGGCATTGTATCGCATTTACAATGGTATGCGATTTAAAATTGTATAAGCACCCCAATGGGGGCTTACAATGTTAAATGCACCCCCACGCCACCCCCACTATGAATGTGAACCCGAATCGTGGTGAGCGCAGCGAGCCCGCGAGGGGCGGCGTTACGGGTCCTACGACCTTTTCATACCCCCTTTATCCACGTCGGCGTGGAGTTGATCTTATATAGTGTGGCGAGCGCAGCGAGCCACCAAGCCCGAAGCGTGGCGAACGGCCGCAGAATACATGTAAAGTAATACGCGTCCCCTCGCGGGGCTCGCCACACTATATAAAATCAACTCTGCGACAACGTGGATAGTGGGGGTATGAAAAGGTCGTAGGGCGCGTACCGCCGCCCCTCGCGGGCTCGCTGCGCTCCCCATGCTTCGGGTTCACGTTCATAGTGGGGGTGGTGTCGGGGTGCATTTAACATTGTAAGCCCCATTAGAGTGCTTATACAATTAAACATCATATAGGGGGCTTATACAATTTTAAATCGCATCACAGTGCATTGGGTGTATGGCATGCGATGCGATTATATGTCATGCGACCAAATATTGTGGGCGCCGTGCTAGTACACAAGTACCTAAAAGAGTGTGCCCGAAGCATGGCCAATGCAGCGAGCCATGCGAGGCTACGTGGTACACTTACATGGTGTATATGTATTCATCTTCAACCATGCCACTGCCATGCAATTTCCCAGAAGGTTCTATATTATTCCCCATGCTTTTTGCAGTATACATGCTGACACTGGGTGAAATAATTAGGCGCCATGGCCTTGTCTACCACTGCTATGCAGATGATAAACAACTGTACTTTTCTTTTGCTCCAGGCACTGAAAACCCAAATGGCTGCCTAGCTGAGCTCCAGGAATGGATGAGTGCCAGTTGACTGAGACTGAATCCTGATAAAACAGAGGGCCTTATGATAGGACCTCAACATCAAAGGACAAGACTGAAGCACAGCCACCCAACTGGACTGACACTTGGGGGTACAGAATTATAAAACTCTGATCATGTGCGGAATCTTGGCATAGTACTGGATGGTGGATTGACACTTAAACATCAGATATCAGCCACAATCAAATCCTCATACTTTCATCTGAGGAACATAGCAAGAATGAAACACTTAATCCCCTGTAAAGATCTGCCAAAAGGCATACATGCATTTGTATTATCTCGTTTGGATTACTGCAATACCCTACCTTGGTCTCCCAGCAAAATAACTACACCGATTACTGCTGGTACAAAACACAGCTGCCAGGCTGTTACTAACCAGCCCCATTCTAGCCACATTACTCCAATTCTCTACTCCCTTCACTGGCTGCCAATAAAATGGCGAATCATTTTTAAGATCAACTTACTGAGTTTCAAAGCCCTACATGACCAAAGCCCAAGGTACCTGAAGCAGCTTCTGATTCCATACTGTCACACCAGATTACTGAAATCTGTAAATTAAGGACTTTAATCAGTACCTAGGATCTCCCGTAAATTCATCTGGGGGTCGAGCTTTTAGCCATTCAGCTCCAACTTTATGGAACTCACTTCCCCACACAGTTCAAGAGGCCCTCACTCTAGAATGCTTCAAAAACAGACTCAAAACATTCCTGTTTACGCAAGCATTTGCTTCAGTCCCTTAAGTATTGTTTCTGAAAAGCTTTTCTATACTTCATTGTTTCTGTAATGTATTATATTCATTCTATCTGTCAAGCAAGTTGAGTCCTATTGGAGAAAAAGAGTTATATAAATAAAACTCTTATTATTAATATTATTATTATTATTATTATTATTATTATTATTATGTCTACCTATGTTAACATAGACCATGCTCCTGTTGACCATTTGCTTGTGTCTATCTTCCCTTACTGTCAATCTAGACAATGCTGACCATTTTTAGGCATCTAACTAGACGCCTTCGACCATTAGTGGTCGACCACGTGATTGTAGATTTAGACATCACCAATCTTTCATACCATTACCGATGGCACAATAGTAAACAGAATGGATACTGTCCAAAAAAAATGACTAAATTGAACACCCCTGTTCAATTCAATCAATTTTTTTGGGCTAGCCAAAGAAAACAGACTTTATTATTAAATTGCTGCTGTTTTTTTTTTTGTTTTTTTTTGCACATGCAGTTCAGGTTTTTTTACTCAAAACTGCATCTCCGAAAACTAGCTAAAAAACTGTTGAAAACAGCTGAAACTTTGACTTTGAATTATTCACTGATCCACGTTTTTCGACAGTGCTAGATTTTTGGACTACTTGAAAACTCCTTAGTTTAATTGAATAGGTTGAATGTAAACAGTGAAACGGGATACCCCTCTAAATGCCTTTATTTTTACTTTTTTATTTTTTTTGGTGGGTGGGGAAATTATATTTATCTGTAGTCCAAACAAATCCTATATAATGAGAAATGGAATGTGCAGTTTGTGATTGTTGATAAAAAATTATTAATTGAATGCACATGAATTTACATTAGAGTGTACATTCCCCTATTTAATGTAGAATAACTATGAAATGTTGTCACATACAATGCGTAGAAGTTAAAATTAGCAGTCACTCAAAATAGACAGCACTGACGATTACAATATATGACAAGCTTATACTGTTAGATTGGCTTTGGCAAATAGAGCCATTTGCAATATTTGTTTCATTCTATATTTCTATACGGAATAATGTATTCCTACATTGTAATTTGCTGTGAAAAACATTAAGGCTTTTTAACTGGACAATCTTGACCTCAAAGCTTAGTTCAGCCAAAGTTATTCTTTTTCTGTTGCCATTTATTAGGCTCTGATGTCTAATAGGAAACAGATTCCTAGGTTGTTGGAAGTAGAAATAAAGGCTGGAAATGATACCTTTCATATAAGTAGTAATATTATTAATATACAATGGGCATATAGTATTTTTAAGCAAAAAATATATGCACATTTTAAATAAAGTAGTATGTTTGAATATTTATATTCTTTTAATAAGCTTAATTAGTGTAATTTATGATGAACACTACAGGAAGAAGACATCTCTGCAAAACTAAATAGAAACAGACTTTAAGGGGGAAATTTACTAAGCTGAGAGTTCTAGTAGTAGTAGTAGTAGTAGTAGTAGTAGTAGTTTGTTTATTTATAAGGCGCCACAAAGTGTCTGCAGCGCCGTACATAGCAAACAAAATCTAATTACAAGGTAAGGTACAGGATGTGTTAATAAAATACAGCATAAATAGGGGTATAGCTGGTAGAACTAAAATCAGCATCAGTTCTGAAGAAGTTGTCGAAATTATCGAGGAGACTGAAGATGAAGTAGAGGAAGGGAAAAACAGGGCAGGAGCACAGGTGAGGTAAAGAGGTAGGGTGAGTACGTAAGGAAGGAGGACCCTACTCATAAGAGTTAACAGACTAAAAGGAGGTGGGTGGACGAACGAAAAACAATAGGATAAGTAGGAACGGATGGGAACGGATGGAGGGGTAGGGTAGACAGGATAGGAGGAGCGAAAGAGGTTAGGGATAGGCTAGTCGGAAGAAGTGGGTTTTGATGGAGTGCTTGAAGGAGGTAAGGGACTCAGAAAGCCTGATGGGTGGCAGGAGGTTGTTCCAGTGCAGGGGGGCAGCACGAGAGAAGTCTTGGACATGGGAGTGGGAGGAGGTGATTAGTTGGGAGGTCAGGCGGCGGTCTGCGGCGGAGCAAAGAGGACGGGAGGGAGTGTGAATAGAGATCAGTGAAGAGAGGTAAGGAGCGGTGGAGGAGGAGAGAGCCTTGTAGATGGTGGTAAGAAGTTTAAAGAGAATTCTAAGGGATGTTGCTATGGGCAACCGATCAGAATCTACTTATTTATTTAGCACCTTCTAGAAGATAATAGACAGGATCTGATTGGTTGCCCATAGCAACATCTCATGTGAAATAGAACTCCCATCTTAGTAAGAAATCTAAAGCATGGATACAATGAAAACATATTTTGAGGAGTCTAGTGTATGTGACATTAAAACCATACTTTATAAATTGATATTTAAGTAGTGTCATATATTTACTGGCCAAAAATATTTATCTAAACATATGTATCCACATCTATTTTTACTTATTGCAAATATTAGTTTTTATTTTCAACGGGAATATGCTATTTTAAATAGAATCAAATAATGTAGCATATGTAGTTCATTAGATTGATAGACCGACAGACAGACAGATACTGTAGATAGATCCTATAGACAGACAGACAGACAGACAGACAGACAGACAGACAGACAGACAGACAGACAGACAGACAGATTAACAAGTTAAAATTTGATATATGAAATGAAACATAATTACATTTTAATCGTTTTAATGAATTATATAGAAACCCAAGGATGGTGATGAATTAATGGCTTTTTTTATTTCACGTTAATTAAATTGTCTTTCTTCAAGGAGGTTCATTTAGTTTAATTTACTAGCTTCGAGTTTATGTCTATGCACTACTTATCTTAAATATTATTTTAATGCCTGGCATTTGACTGTATAGTGTCTATATTCATCTAAAATAAAATAAAAAGTCGATCATTATGTTGCTGACCCCCCACAGTGTTCCAGAGGTGCAAGGTTATCAATACCACAAACACATAGCATGTTCACATTTAGCATGTTTATTAAATGTGTGGGAGAAGGAACCCCATCTGGCATAAAATGTTTGTGGTGGGCAAGATACAAATGAAAGCCCTCTTGCAACACCTATACTGTTGTTAATTTATATTAAATATTCAGTGCTCATTCACCAGTAATGTAAATGTCTATAGAGAAATCCTTTGATGTACCATGTGTGCAGAGAATTCCACACCTGCAAAGAAGTGTAAGAAACTTCTTGTTTTAGAATTGTGCACCTACTAAACATTACTCACTATTGTTTAAGTAATGTAGTGAAAAATATATTTTTTATACTGTAGATATATATATTTTTGCAAGATGCGCAGTCGTGTTCTGTTGTATAAGCCATTATGAAGATTGTCCTTTTAAGGAAAAACTTTCAATTCTATAACTGAATTTAAAAATCAACAGTTTTTGAAAAGAAATTGCTTATGAAAATGTACATACATATTATTGGATTAATGTATAGTAAAAATGTATCAATTATTAAGCACGGACTGATGTGTTCAATACTATCATACTGCATATGCTACTATATGTAATGTTTTCATGTGGACGGATAAAGTTTAATCTTGAACATGCATATCCAGAATTGGTGCTGTTGTATGTTTTTTTTTATGTCTTTTCAGTATCAGACAGAGTTTTTCGTGTCAATGCGTGACATATTGCAAAAGGCTCATGAGTTAGTTAGATATCGGGAAATAATTGCATAACAATGTTATTCCCATAGAACCTGATGGGAACAGTGATTCTTTCAGTCGTAAAAACATCAAACAGATTCCCCCAACACAATGTAAATAGGCCAGAATAAAGATATTTGCATTCTACATAGCAATACAGAGATCTTAGTGCAAATCATGGCAAGCCACTAGGCCATGGCAAGACGTCTTTGGTCCGGTGGCCACTTCCCTTCATGCTAATAGCACCCACTCAAGCCTGTTGGTTTACCATATATTAAAATATGTAAAATTATAGACATGGTTCACAACCAGTCAGGGCTTCATTAGAGCTTGAGAGGCAACAGGATTCCAAATCTGTGTCACCCATGTAAGTCTGCAAAAATGTAAGTGAAATAAAATATTTTAAAATGTATGCAATAATTACCCTTCATGGAAAGGATTATCCTTGTCCTGCTGAGGGATTTGTTTGAGATCTTCCCATGTCTAAGGTTAGAGACAGTTTGGGTTCTTGGAGGACTCCAGGCTGGTTAAACAAAGGCTTGTAAAATAAGAATAAGGATTGCTTTAACACATGAGGTCACAAGCACCATAGGCTTCTCTGCTTCTAATAGGCAGGCTGGCCCTACATGGCACAGATCTTTGCAGGATCAACTGCCTTTAGTCTGGGTTCCAGACCCTGGTGGTAAGTAAAGACATCCCTCACCTACAACCAGGTGAGATATAGGTAAATTATAACAAAGATAATAGTTAATGATCGCAGTAAGGTAGGAATCAATGTAACCATTAAATAAAAATACGACTTTAATACTTAAATGACTTTAATACAAGTGGCCAAATTTTTTAAAAAAAAATCATGATTTGTAAATAATTACGCTTTTCAAAAAACCTCAGAGCTCTGTCCTCATCTCGCACAGCCGCTAAACTCGGAGGCTATTACATTTGGCCAAATGTATCAATAGATGAAGTTTAAGGGGGGATATTCAATGCAGGGTCACAACTGTCAGGCTGGCCGGACAGTCGTTACCCTGTCCCATTCTCAGCCGGCTCGACACTGATTTGACAGGCGAGATTCAATGCCCCACCTGTCGAGTGCCGAGAAGGGGGCATGGCCACGAGAAGCATGTGGAAATTGTCGAGCTGCGTTCAGGAGCTCCACAAATCCCGGTCGTTCTCGGCAGAATGTGCCCGACTGCTTGTAAAGTCAAATTCTGCCGAGCTCCCTGTTCAATGCTGTAGGGGAGAACAGCATTGAGTAGGGCCTTGCTGCTATTTCCTCTGTCGGGAATAGTGTTGGGAGATTGAATACCCCCATATGTACAATGCACAATATAAAAGTGAATATGACAATATCTGATAATTCATTGGAAGAACATTGTGTACAATGGTCAAATACACCTTTAAAGAACTCGAAGTTCACAGGCTAGCAGTTCACAGTTTATGGTCTCAGATGTAATTTATTGGTTCATCAGCATTCTGGCATGTAAAAGATTTAGCACTCAAGGCAGAACTGAACACCCTCCTACTGCCCCGATGTTTCATTTCCTGGGCCTGACTGTCATGTGCAGATGAGTTCTGATTAGGGAGTTAAACTTATTCCTTAAGCTTGAAGAAGTTTTTTGGAAGAAAAATGTAAAAGTTGAAGTTACTGTAGAGTGATCACAATATCATAGCATGGCAGAAAAGAAGTGACACTTTTAATTTTACTGTTATCCGGTACTGTATTCATCTCTGTGTTTTTGTCTAAAAAATAAAAATGTCATGCATTTACAATCAGAAAGTTAGCTCCATGCTATACACTCAGTAGTCAAATAAGCAAATGTATGTTTAACTAAGTGAGCTTCATTTTTTTTGTGTGTCAAAATTCTCCCTTAAAGAGAAATTTGGAATCACAATGGGTGGGATGTTGTAACATCCGCGCCCCCCGTCCGCCGCACATCGCTGGCTACCGCGGTGATAATTATCGCATATGCTGTAACATATGCGATAATTATGGCAAAGGACAGCTCTTGTGTTAAGAGCTGTCCTTTGCGATCTGGCCGGCGATGTGCAGCGGGTCCCGGCGGCTCCCCCCTCCTTCCCTTACCTGGCCTGAATGCTGCTGCTGCCAGGCAGCCTCTCCTCCTTCTCCCTGCACCCGGAAGAGGATTACAGTGCAGGGAGGAGGAGGTCACAGATCCGGGCAGCACAGCTCTGTGCTGCCCGGACACAGGTGAGGGGGGGGCAGGGGGGGCAGAGGTGGGTCGCGGTAGGATACCATAGGCATCTATGGGGCACCCCAGCTTTTGCTCCCGGATGTGGTCATCGGCAGTCTCCGGTTGGAGGAGGATGCAGCACGGTGGGTCCTCAGTGTGTAAGTCACTATATATGTCACTAATTGTTGTATTTTCATTGTTGTGTTGGTCCTGACAAAGGGCGGATGCCCGAAGCGGCGTAGACCGTCAACACAAGTAAACTCACGTTTTTTCCACCCGGAGTGACGCCTATTTGTTATTGCTATATATCTATCTATATATTTACCCCAGGAGCTCAGAAAAATGGGAAATGATTTCCTTCAAAGGGGCTACAACAAGGAAGAGGTGGAACAATCGACTAAACGATGCCTACAAATGGACAGAAACATCCTTTTGGAGCAGGAGAAACGGGACAGGACTGTCAGTCGGATGATCCTGCCCACGACCTTCTCCATTGCATCTCCTAAATTAAGAGAAGTAATCCTAAAACACTGGCACATATTGCAGACTGACCCAGTAATGGGCCAATTTTGTCAAGAGTACCCACTCTTCGCATACAAACGTAGCAGAAACCTAAAGGATGAAATCACCTATTCTGACATCAGCTATACTCCCGATAACACCAATTGTTTGAGTATGAAGAACGGAGCCTACAAGTGCAGTGGGTGTGTAAACTGCCAACACCTAATCATGGGAGAACACT
The DNA here is from genome assembly GCF_055691185.1 of Crinia signifera. Classification (NCBI taxonomy): domain Eukaryota; kingdom Metazoa; phylum Chordata; class Amphibia; order Anura; family Myobatrachidae; genus Crinia; species Crinia signifera. The sequence continues at coordinate 169,546,959 of NC_139217.1, forward strand.
TTAAGCACCCTTTATCAAACTATAAATACAGGCTACAACATCGTATGACCTGTGAGAGCAAGTACGTTGTGTATGTGATTGTTTGCCCTTGCCCGTACTTGTACATCGGCAAAACTATTAGGATGCTTAAAGAGCGGATCGGCATGCACCGGTCCTCTATCAAAAAAGCCATGACCATCCGGGACCAAACTACACCACCGGTCGCCAGACATTTTTTCGATGCCGGGCATACCATAAAGGACTTTAAGTTTATGCCTCTTTATTATGTGAGGAACCCTAAAAGGGGTGGTGATCGTCATCTCACCTTCCTACGCAAGGAAAGCGAATTTATATATGATCTGAATTCACTTAATCCCTCTGGCCTGAATGAGGAACTTAATTTAAATGTATTCCTCTAAGTGGAATTACTTGCATGGGTATAACCATATTGATACTGTTGTTATTGTTAACATTTTTTTTGTGACTGTGTATCTTAATGAACTGTCCTTGTATGACACCTTCACTTACATCACCCATATGATGCAAAATAAGGTGGATGTCAGTATATACATTGTATATTTGCACTATTTTTTTGATGATGGTTGGTCTTCACTATAATTGCTCAAAAGTTAGGGGTCTGGGGTCTGCCAGATCAGTTACAGTAGCAGGTCTCTACTATGTGGAATATATTGCAAAGCTCAATTTTCTTCAAATAGGTCTGTTACCCTGCAGTAAATGCTAGTTATTGTGGCCAATCACGCATACACTTTGTTTAGCCCTGCCCAGCCGAGTATCAGGTGCTGCACTTACTGGTTAGCTATTGGATGATGCAGGCAAGATGGCCGTGCGTTCCACGGCCGACTGCCTTGCGTTCCAGCTGCCGTTCGTTGTATTCATGTTGTTGGCATTGATTGAGCACAGGGTGCGGGCTGCAGATTGCGGTTCCCACTCTGAAGCTCTCTGCCCCACATGTTTGAGTGCACAATGGTGTAAAACGGCAGGCGGGGGATGCGCCACATGTAGCACACAGGAAGCGGAAGTGCGTGCGTGTCACGCGCCGCGGTGTGCGTTCCACTGCAGTAAATGCTGTAATGCTATATGGGTCTGGATTTCCATTGAGCTGCAAACCACAGGTGAGACTTATTGTGCTGATTTTGGCGGGCCTCTGTGCCCTATTTATATGGTGACTGCTCAGTTATGTTTGTGCTCTTGAAAAAGGTGGTCACCCACCGAAACAAGCTGTCGAGCAGATTGGTTATGGGACCAGCGTGGAGTTCCACGGGCACTATGGTGATGGCCCGTTAAGGATAAGTGACCCACTGCTATTTTCCTTATGCAATATGTTGCCATGTGTTTTTAAGTGTTGTTCAATAATGGACTTACAATTATATGCTTAAAATCAATTGTGAGCATTCTTGGTGTGCAGATGTTGTTTTTCTCAGAAGAGGAAAAATTGCATAGATAGATAGATAGATAGATAGATAGATAGATAGATCGATCTATATCTATATATATATATATATATATATATATATATATATATATATATATATATATATCTCCTGGAACAGGTTGGCACTCTCTTATATAGGTGTAAATGCCTGGGGTGACAATCTAATGGTCCCTCGTCGGAGCCATACAATATATCCACAGAAAAAATAGCACTCACCAGGGCTTTTATCAATTTCTCACTGCTGTCTTTATTCCATCAGCAGGGCATACATCAATACAGATAAGTCAGGTCGACGTTTCGGCCACAGAACGTGGCCTTAATCATGACCACATCAGAGACTGTCACTGTGTCTGTCTCTGATGTGGTCATGATTAAGGCCACGTTCTGTGGCCGAAACGTCGACCTGACTTATCTGTATTGATGTATGCCCTGCTGATGGAATAAAGACAGCAGTGAGAAATTGATAAAAGCCCTGGTGAGTGCTATTTTTTCTGTGGATATATATATATATATATATATATATATATATATATATATATATATATATATATAGACAGTGTCCAAGAGCTTATGGCAGGGCTCCTGGAAATAAGGCGGCACTCACGGGTTTAGGTGTTAGATCAACGTTGTATTTTCAGTGAAATAGAATCGTCATTTGTCAACGTTTCAAGGTCCCACCGGACCTTTTCATCAGGACGTGCATAAGTGCATAAAGTGCTGTGCATCTATATATATCTCTATCTATCTATCTATCTATCTATCTATCTATCTATATATATATATATATAGGAAACAGTATTACCCGGCACTCTGCTTGTGATACAAATATCTTGCTGCGGTGCCTTCCAGGGAGCTCTAGGATCCAAAATAACCAGCAGGAAGAAAGGCGGCACTCTCACAGACTTGTAGTGAAGTTTAAAAGTCCTTTATTGCAGCGGTCCTACGCCGTTACGGAGTTACCTCCGTCATCAGGGACACAAATGCATTAACAAAACATAGGCAATAAATACCCATACACACATAAAAAACCCTCCCCCCATGTCCACACCGATTGGCTGTGCACTCACCATCCCCCACCAGCATCATGACACACACCTGTCCAGCCTGCACTGCTCAGGCATCACCTGGCACGCTGCAGTGTAAAGAACAGGCCCCTCTCACTGACCTGTACTTCCACATCACGTGACCGGGTGGCCTTCACTATGCAATTGGATAGAACTGGCGCGTGTCATCAACGCGAGACAGGGAGCTTCTGCACACAGCACAAACGGTTCCTATGGAAACAAATAACAAACACATTACATAAAGTAAAAACGCTGATACAACAGCGATCGCAGAATATAAAATATAAAATATAAAAAATGGAAAAACCGCATATACATGAGACTCAATATGTAGTAAACACCCACATTCTTATGGGATATAGCATCTGTAGCTATTAATACTTTCTAAATGCATCAATCAGCAATTTAAAGAGACATAACACCAGAAAACATGAGTATACATAATAATAATAAATGGATAAATGAATAAGGCATGTGACATATGACAAAATAAATACAGCAAGATCACATAACACCCTCAAATACAGGATGGTCAAATGAAACACTGGAGCCCCAGCGTCTCATTTAACCCCCCAGGGGACATAGTCCCCAGAGAGTAACTCCGTAACGGCGTAGGTCCGCTGCAATAAAGGACTTTTAAACTTCACTACAAGTCTGTGAGAGTGCCGCCTTTCTTCCTGCTGGTTATATATATATATATATATATATATATATATATATATATATATATATATATATATATATATATATATATAAATAATATATATATACAGAGCTCAAAGTGGGCTGGTATACAACGGTATGTCATACCGCCACTTCTTTCAAGCACTGTCGGTTTTTTTTTTTTAATTGTTTGAGAGGCAGGCAGCCTCCTGAGCCCTTGCATAGCTGCTCTCTTCATCCCTTCTCTTTAGATTCTCAGCAACTGTCCTCCTACCAGCCATATTCCCGCATTCTGGCTTGCAGGCACTTCCGGGTGCTGTAAGCCAGGAGCAGCGGAACATGAATGCTGCAGACTGGCCAGCTGCCATTCAGTCAGTGGACTGCAATGTGAGGAGCAGGAGGTGCGGTTGGTGATAGGAGCAACTGCTTGTGTACGTGCATCCAGATGCCCTGCCTGCTGTTGGTCTCTCCACTGCCGCTAGATCCACACAATACACCGTGGTGAGTACCACAGAATTATGATCATGTATAATGTGGGGGGATTAAGGTGTGTCCCTGCATTCTGAGGGTTCCCCTGTGTTGTTCCCTGTAATTAGCAACCCCTAGAAAGCCCCCCCCCCCCAACTAGGATGACCTGATAGGTATCTCTACCACTCCCTGTGACCCCCCTCCCACCTCACAATTTTTTTGTACCCCCTCACCCCTCCTCATACCCCCCTCAACTCACAATCCCCTGTGCTCACCTCACACCTCCCTTTGACCACCTCTATACTATAAACCCCTACACAGTCTCCCATTGGACCGCAAGCCAATAGGAGCAGCAGCCAATCAGGAGCGGTATTGGTGGCTTCTAGACCACAAGCTCCCATTGGCTTGTGGTCCAGTGGGAGATTTGAAAATAGAAGCGCAACAACCGTACCTTAGCATCCTATCGGAGCTCTAGAAAGTGGGCAGCACTGAGCCGCCGGGAACTTGAAGTTGTTGTCATAGCGGCTGGAGCAGCAGGGGCATCTTTGCCTCACTATGAGGGGAGTAATGGCTGCAATTTGAGTCCCCCTTGGCAATGCACAATTTGAGTCCCCCTTGGCAATGAGCAATTTGAGCTCCCCCTTGGCAACAAACTATTTGATTCCCCCTGGCAACAAGCAATTTCAGTCCCCCTTGGCAACAAGCAATTTCAGTCCCCCTTTGCAATGAGCATGAAGCCCCTTGGCATCAAGCATTAAGCCTCTGGCATCGAGCATGAAGTCCCTAGCAATGAGCATGTAGGTAAGTGGCACTTATGTGTCAAATATGTAATGGGCATTACAGTGTGTTATATAGTATGTAATGAGCATCACGATGTGTGACACAATGTGTAATGGGCATTACGATTTGTTATATACTATGAAACGGGCATAATGGTTTGTTATATAGTATGTAATGGGCATTATGTTTTTTTTTATTTAGTATGTAATAGGCATTACGGGTGGCCTTATGTGTAATTGGCATTACGGCATGTGGCTTTATGTGTAACCCGTATTACAAAGTTCGCTAAAATGTGCAATGGGCATTACGATGTGTGGTATGCCACGCCTTTGTAATGCCATGCCTTCTTTCCATTAGACCACACCCCTTTTTCGCGAAACTGTGACCTACCTCTACGTGACTTTTTTACACATGCATTATTCATATGCTTTTTTTTTGTCAGTTCTTATTTGCCTAGTTTAGGCATTTATTGCTTTGTGAAATTTTATTGTATATATATATAAAATAAATAATAATTTCTTAATGATCCTAAGATTCCATTCAGACAATTCTCACCTATTGTAGTATCAGATTTGAAATAGTTAAGCGTTGCTTAATTTTTTTTCTTGTTTTATTGTTTTGTACTTGTTGAAGGGACTTGACTAAACCCCTTCCCCAAGCAGCTGCATTCCTAGAAAAGCACCCCTTGTTAAGCGCCTAAAATTATTTTGGCAATTTCTTTCTGCTCAGAGAATATGTGTATATATATATATATATATATATATATATATATATATATATATATATATATATATATATATATTTTCGTTGCTGGCGGCACTCTCAGAAATGAAGACACACACGGCGGTGTAGTATTTAATTTGAGTTAAATACTACACCGCCGTGTGTGTCTTCATTTCTGAGAGTGCCGCCAGCAACGAAAATATACCAAGGGAAGTCTGCAAGGGCTTATCCGGGAGGGCACCCAGCAAATTATCTGTTAGTAAGCAGAGAGCCGGTTCATCCCTGTATCTGTATATATATATATATATATATATATATATATATATATATATATATATAGACATTGGATGGGCTCTGCACACACTAAATTAACTGATAATAAATAGTGGACCAAATCTCCACTATTTATTATCAGTTAATTTAGTGTGTGCAGAGCCCATCCAATGTCTGTTTAAACAATGTGGTCACAAGCCATAGGGCACCCCAAAACTAGGAAAGGTGAGTGCCGATGTTAAGTGTATATATTGTTTATTAGATTAATTTTTTTTTAAATTAGTCTTATTGTGGTCACATTCTCTCATGCACCCTGTTTTTAACTAAGATTCCATAGCTTGTGTTAGCCATTTCCCTAGATGATTAGTGACAGGTGTGTTGGTAGCTGCTCACCTATAAAAGCAAAGTCTGCTGTGAGCTTCAGACCTGATAGCATGCCTGGTATCAAACATTGATGTGATAGCTATGTGTATTGCAGCCATTTTCAGCGATAGTGGTAGGACCTGCAGAACAGTGGGGTCCCTTGACGGGGGCTGCAGGCTTAAATGCATTGATCAATTCATGAACCAAATCTCCACTATTTATTATCAGTTAATTTAGTGTGTGCAGAGCCCATCCAATGTCTGTTTAAACAATGTGGTCACAAGCCATAGGGCACCCCAAAACTAGGAAAGGTGAGTGCCGATGTTAAGTGTATATATTGTTTATTAGATTAATTTTTTTTTAAATTAGTCTTATTGTGGTCACATTCTCTCATGCACCCTGTTTTTAACTAAGATTCCATAGCTTGTGTTAGCCATTTCCCTAGATGATTAGTGACAGGTGTGTTGGTAGCTGCTCACCTATAAAAGCAAAGTCTGCTGTGAGCTTCAGACCTGATAGCATGCCTGGTATCAAACATTGATGTGATAGCTATGTGTATTGCAGCCATTTTCAGCGATAGTGGTAGGACCTGCAGAACAGTGGGGTCCCTTGACGGGGGCTGCAGGCTTAAATGCATTGATCAATTCATGAACCAAATCTCCACTATTTATTATCAGTTAATTTAGTGTGTGCAGAGCCCATCCAATGTCTGTTTAAACAATGTGGTCACAAGCCATAGGGCACCCCAAAACTAGGAAAGGTGAGTGCCGATGTTAAGTGTATATATTGTTTATTAGATTAATTTTTTTTAAAATTAGTCTTATTGTGGTCACATTCTCTCATGCACCCTGTTTTTAACTAAGATTCCATAGCTTGTGTTAGCCATTTCCCTAGATGATTAGTGACAGGTGTGTTGGTAGCTGCTCACCTATAAAAGCAAAGTCTGCTGTGAGCTTCAGACCTGATAGCATGCCTGGTATCAAACATTGATGTGATAGCTATGTGTATTGCAGCCATTTTCAGCGATAGTGGTAGGACCTGCAGAACAGTGGGGTCCCTTGACGGGGGCTGCAGGCTTAAATGCATTGATCAATTCATGAACCAAATCTCCACTATTTATTATCAGTTAATTTAGTGTGTGCAGAGCCCATCCAATGTCTGTTTAAACAATGTGGTCACAAGCCATAGGGCACCCCAAAACTAGGAAAGGTGAGTGCCGATGTTAAGTGTATATATATATATATATATATATATATATATATAGATAGATAGATAGATAGATAGATAGATAGATAGATAGATAGATAGATTATTGAAATTCCGCACTCCCGGACAGCATTGAGAAATAAGTGGGGTGCTCCTTGCTCCTTTAAGGCAACACAATGGGTCCCAAATATAGAGCAGGGTAGGATATGGTTAATCCTTCTTTCATGATGAGACTCTGGTGAGTGCCCTTATTGGATTAACCATATCCTACCCTGCTCTCTCTCTCTCTCTCTCTCTCTCTATATATATATATATATATATATATATATATATATATATATATATATAAATAATGTACTGAGGCATCTGGGAATCCCCGCACTCCAATCTGTATTGCCGGGTGCCCTCTCAGGTGGGGACTCCACCAAGTATAATGAGAAATAACAGGCGTCACTCTGGGTCTTAGTGAAGCAAACAAAGTTTAGTGATGACCGCTAAGCACTAAAGTTTGTTTGCTTCACTAAGACCCAGACTAAGAGACTTTGTAAAAAAATGTGTACTTTAAGAAAACATCATCATCATCATGTTTCCGTAAAATTCACGGTTTTATACAAAGTCTCTGAGTGCCACCCTGTTATTTGGCTATACATTGGATTTTATTGATCAGAAGGAAGGCCACTTATCCCTTGGGGAGATCCTGGAGTGCCAGAGTCTGAATATATATATATATATATATATATATATATATATATATATATATATATATATATATATATATAGGCAATAACAGGCGGCACTCCAAGGATTTGTATAAATCTTGTTATTAAAGCTGATAAGACACCAACGTTTCGGAGCCAAAAATGCTCCTTTGTCAAGGTGGTGAAAACATACAGTGAATGACATATGATTCCAAAATCTTACCTTAAGTAAGGTGAGTGCACCGCCCCTCCTCCTGTTCAGTCGGCGCGGGTTCCCGTATCCGTCTCTGTCGCACATACCCGGAAGTGTCTGTGTAGTATGACCGCTTCCTTGGAGACGCTGGAGCGCAGGAAGCGTCTGGTGAGCCGCAAGCTGAAGTAGCGTAGGAAGCTCCTGACAAGCCGTTGGCAAATATGTTGCCAGGGGGATGCTGACAAGTCTGGCATACGGGATGACCGGCCGCTGTAACGAGGAGAGCGTTTACAATAAATATGCGTGATATATTGAAAACATTTAAAACGTGCTGAACACAAGAGGACATGATACAAAGAAGATCATGAAGAAAGTGCAAAATAATAAACATAATAAAGAGGGAATATATCGACATATATTAAACATAATACAGTGGGGGACACAGGGTGTCTGGAGTATTCAGTGAAATCACGTCCATGATAATGATCTGGATAAGATCTAATCAGTATAATGAATAGGATTATACACTAAACATTAATTATCCTCAATGTTAGCTCAAAATGGCTACATCTATTTTTAATTACATGTTGTACAGCGTCCGTCTGTGCTTCCGCAGTGTAGAACAGGGGAAATAAGGGAAGGGATATTACTGGACATCCTTAAAGGAAAACTGAATATGGCAGTTTATCATTGAGTCCTGAAGGTTTCACTGCGTTTAATCGGTGAATCCAAGTGGCTTCCAAGCGTAGTAATTTGCCATCCCGGTCCCCTCTTCGAATTGAAGGTGGTACATGGTCTATAGCCATGTGTTTAAGGTCCGAGAGTTTGTGGTGGGCCAGAGCGAAATGTTTAGCCACTGGTAAATCTGTACCTTTGGAGTTGCCGATGAGAGCAACTCACCAGTGATACATCTATACAGCATGTTCACCAGCAGTCCTCATGCCTCTGCTTCCACGGATGGACATCTAAGTACTGCCAACCCTCCCACCTCCAGTATACCAGGCTTTCAAGGGCTAACCCTGGATAAAAGAGAGCACTTCAGCTATTCAGAGGATGATACAACAAGGGCCCTCTTCACACAAAGTTTATCCAATATAGAGGAAAGCCCGAATTCTGAACATCTTTATCGCCAATGGTACAGAATTAAAAAACGTGAGGTGGACTTTCTTTTGCATGGAGTCTCATTGTCAGACTATCTGCGGGATAATATGATCCCCCGCGGATTCAGGGTGCGAAACACCCCAACAATAGGTCGACACAATGTCGACTTTTGCAGAAAATGGATTGGGATTCTTAATAAGTGCAGCCATGATTTGATGGTTCTCGTTGTGGAGGAATCCGGCAGAGAATTACAACTCGCAAAAGAACTAGCAGCCAAGTTTGAACTGGACCACAAAACCCAACTGGCGTCTGATACCAGCCAGGACTGGGTCAGCAAGCTTCATAATCAAATAGAAGCATATCAAAAACAACTAATCCAGTTCAAAAGAAATAAATACCAGATAGTCAAAGATGACTACGAACACAATCTGGTATACAGATGGCTCACGGGAACCTCCACTGAACGCTCATTCAATCGCCCACAGAAATCCAGACCCTTTAGACGGACCCGGAGCACTACTCCTAGAAATGCACCTCACTCGTCAAACAGTGACAGTGATTTTCAAGTAGAGTCAGATGCTCCTGAAATATGCGACCCTTTAGGCCCGGCCGCTTCCAAAAAGAGTACCGCCAGAAAAGCAAGCGGCCGACCACCCGTAGGGGAGGCCAAAACACGCGGGGCAGCTGCAAAAAAAGCGGCGGGAACGCCGAATCGATAATCTACAATCTATCTTCCCGTTCTTTCACTGAGACTGAAATGCAAATTTTGAATCTTGGCTTGTCATTCATACCCACTACCCAACACAATGAACTGGCCTGGAAAACTGAATTATATCGGTTTGGCAGAAACCTTCGCCTGAAGGAACATTTTCAACAGCAGTCCACCAACATTCCCACTAGTGTTCCTGTGTATCAAAAATTCCTCAGGAACCGAAGTACCTCTACGTTTGATCCACCGTCCAACAATGCTTCTATAGCTTCATACCTGAGATTATTGGATGATTCAGTCACAAGATACAACTTGGCACCCCACCCTGTCCATCAAAATCTGAGTAGAGACCAACAGTTAGCCCTTAAACAACTGGGCGAATACACTGATGTGACATTCAGACCAGCGGACAAGGGAGGCGGACTGGTGATACAAAATTTGGCTGACTATAAATCAGAAGCATATGGACAATTGATGGATGTCCAAGTCTATGAACAATTGGAAGCTGATCCAACAGACACATATAAATCCGAGATTGATGCCATTCTTACCAAAGCTACAAAAGATGGCCTAATCACAGAAAAACTATCTCTGGCACTGACCCAAAAAGCCCCACGGGTCCCCATCTTCTATACGGTCCCAAAAATCCATAAATCCCCCCAGCACCCTCCAGGCCGTCCCATCATTAGCGCTCCAGATTCCATCATACAGCCAATTTCACAATTCTTGGATGCCATCGTTCAACCCATCATTGCCACACAGAAGTCATATATCAAGGACACTACTGCCTTTTTGAACTCACTGTCCGCCTTAGAAGTCATTCCTGATGAAGCTTGGCTGGTCACTATAAATGTGACCAGCCTATATACAAGCATTCCGCAAGCGCACGGACTGGCAGTAATGCGGACCTTCTTGATGTCAAATAACATGCATGACATCGAACCTGACCTGTACATGAAGCTGATGGAGTTCACGCTTACCAAGAATTATTTCCTGTTCGATGGAAAGTTCTTTCGCCAAAAAACAGGATGCGCGATGGGGAGTCCGGTATCGCCATCGTTCGCCAACATCTATATGCTCCAACAAGAACAAGAAATGTTCTTTGATAATGCAGCAACAGCGAATAAAATCTTGACATACAGTAGGTACATCGACGACCTGTTTATGATATGGCTGGGCACGGAAGAAGAACTAAAAAATCTCATGGAGACCATCAATAATCGTCCATCATCGATTAAACTAACGTGGCAACACTCTAAGAACACCATCAATTTCTTGGACGTGTGTGTAAAGGTCAGCAACAACATGATACACACAGAATTGTTTGTGAAACCCACAGACAGAAACACCACATTGAAGTCCAATAGCTTCCATCCTATGCCGTTGAAAAAATCATTGGCAAAATCTCAGATGATCCGGGCAGCCAGAATCACCAGCCAACAAGACCGGTTACCTGAAGTACTCGACACGTTTGTGACAAAATTCGCCGACAGAGGGTACCCCAAAAAACAACTTTTGCAACAAAAGGCGGAAGTGTTGGGTATGCAAAGAGCTTCACTCCTGACCACCAAAGCAAATGATCCTAAGAAGGACAAGGAAGAAGCAATTCCATTTGTTACCAAATTAACTCCAACCAGCAAAGTGTTACCTCGGGCAACTCGAGCCTTGTGGCCCATTGTCAAGACAGATCGACAATTGATATGCTTTCAGAAAAAACGCCCCATGCTGTGTTACACGAGGGGTCGCAACATAAAAGATGTAATTGTTCATGGGGACATAACAGGTTTTGAACAAAAAAATCAGGACCCTATAAGAAATATGCTTACCAGAAACAACGGGTGCTATAAATGCATAAAGTGCACCACATGCACAGATATGCTAACAGGTCCGGCCTTTATTCATCCCACCACCATGAAGAAATACCCCATCAACCACATCTTGAATTGCAAATCAGCTTACATTGTCTATGTCATCCAGTGCCCGTGCGGACTGATATACGTTGGCAAAACCAACCGTCCCATGCGGGACCGCATGGCCAACCATCGGTCCTCTATACAAAAAAGCTCTCATCGGCAACTCCAAAGGTACAGATTTACCAGTGGCTAAACATTTCGCTCTGGCCCACCACAAACTCTCGGACCTTAAACACATGGCTATAGACCATGTACCACCTTCAATTCGAAGAGGGGACCGGGATGGCAAATTACTACGCTTGGAAGCCACTTGGATTCACCGATTAAACGCAGTGAAACCTTCAGGACTCAATGATAAACTGCCATATTCAGTTTTCCTTTAAGGATGTCCAGTAATATCCCTTCCCTTATTTCCCCTGTTCTACACTGCGGAAGCACAGACGGACGCTGTACAACATGTAATTAAAAATAGATGTAGCCATTTTGAGCTAACATTGAGGATAATTAATGTTTAGTGTATAATCCTATTCATTATACTGATTAGATCTTATCCAGATCATTATCATGGACGTGATTTCACTGAATACTCCAGACACCCTGTGTCCCCCACTGTATTATGTTTAATATATGTCGATATATTCCCTCTTTATTATGTTTATTATTTTGCACTTTCTTCATGATCTTCTTTGTATCATGTCCTCTTGTGTTCAGCACGTTTTAAATGTTTTCAATATATCACGCATATTTATTGTAAACGCTCTCCTCGTTACAGCGGCCGGTCATCCCGTATGCCAGACTTGTCAGCATCCCCCTGGCAACATATTTGCCAACGGCTTGTCAGGAGCTTCCTACGCTACTTCAGCTTGCGGCTCACCAGACGCTTCCTGCGCTCCAGCGTCTCCAAGGAAGCGGTCATACTACACAGACACTTCCGGGTATGTGCGACACAGACGGATACGGGAACCCGCGCCGACTGAACAGGAGGAGGGGCGGTGCACTCACCTTACTTAAGGTAAGATTTTGGAATCATATGTCATTCACTGTATGTTTTCACCACCTTGACAAAGGAGCATTTTTGGCTCCGAAACGTTGGTGTCTTATCAGCTTTAATAACAAGATTTATACAAATCCTTGGAGTGCCGCCTGTTATTGCCTATATACCTCTTCATCGTGGAGGGCACCGAGGTCAGAGCTATTGAGGGGAGAGTGCCGGACCGCACGCCACTTTGTATATATATATATATATATATATAATATTTAGAGCCATTTGGACTTGCTACTGACCCAGTTATAAAGCGTTATGGAGTTGACTCATGCTGTATATGGATAAATCATAATATATGGTAATAAAATTAATGTTTATTTAAAAAAAAAACATTCCTTAGTTCTTGACAGTTTTATTATATATTTACACCAATTTCTGTTGTTTATACAAATTGCTATATATTCTATATTAAAATATACTGTTTCAAAAGGTACTCTGTGTGTTTGCAAAATAGTAGTAGCATTTTTCCCTATGGAATACTGAATTAAATTCCTCTATGGTGCTGGCAAAGGACTGTGCTGACCCCCTGTGGCTAAGTGTGAGATGCATAACTTTAACATTTACATAAAACTAAAAATGTTTTTTAGCTCATGGTCATCCCGTTGTCATTGAATTTGCAGATATCAGTATGCTGAGTTCATGTACTATGTAATAGTACTGTACTTTTACAAATGAATGTACTATAGATAAATGCAATGTGTATTATCCGTGTTAGGCTCTTCCCCGTTGAAATGAAATTGCTGGACTGTACAATATTGCTGGTGAAAAGTCAGTTATTTTATTTCAAAATCATTCTTTTATATATTATATCTCTAATATTTTTATTCTTATGACCCTACTATATATTTATTATACTTGAATGGTGGAATGGAAGAATATATATATATATATATATATATATATATATATATATATATATATATATATATATATATATATATATATACAGTAATTTCAGTTAGCAAATCAAAATCACTGTATGATAAATTCACATACAGTAAGTTGCAATATAAAATTAGCAATTAATAATTTTAGCCAGCTATAAATAAACTAGCATTGTTTTAAAATATTAAAATGTAAATGAAAGAATATACAGTATATATTATGCGAACCAAAGAAAACAAATGTTAAAAAGCAAACAGGAAAATGAATAATGCTAAAAAATAATAATAATATAAAAATCACAGTTTTGTATGGTTAAAAGGAGTGTTTCTGTGCGAACAAGAACATAACAATAACATACTGTTTTGCCAAATAAATACATTTTTCACATTGCATTATTTGTAAAAAAAAATTTGTTTTATTGAAACAACTATGTGGCTTTAGAGATAGACACTTTATGAAATACTTACAATTAACCCCTTCCCGACATTTGACGTACATTTACGTCATGGTCGGGATGTACTTCCCGACACATGGCATAAATGTACGTCATGACTTTAAACTGTCACTGCGTCTAGAGACGCAGTGACAGAGGGACGATGTCTGCTCTCCCTGACAGCAGACATGTCCCTGCATGCCCAGGGGGGGCTGCGATGCCGCCCCCCCGTCGGCGATCGCTGTGATTGGCTGTTCAGTGTGAACAGCCATTCACAGCGTTTTCCTGTGTTACCAGCGAATCAGACGCTCGGTAACACAGGTGTCAATCACCGCCGGTGGTCAGGGGGCATGAGGGGGTCATCGGTGACGACGACACCTCACCCCACCTGCCCCCAAGGCTGTGATTGGTCCGTGGGACCCACGGACCAATCACAGCCAAGGCGCGACATTTAAACTAACGGTGACTGCGCTGCAGACGCCATTCCGGTCTGGAATTGCGTGCAGAGCGGTCACCGTGCCTATCTGCCGTGATACTGACCTGATCCTTGCAAATACTTACCTGATCCTTGCAAATACCTTACCTGATCACCTGATCACTGCTTGTAGCGTGCTGGATGCTTCCTGGATCTGACTTCTTGTGACTTCCTGCTGCTGCTGCAGTGTGATAGAGAGATAGAGAGAGAGATAGAGAGAGAGATAGAGATAGATAGAGAGATAGAGATAGAGAGATAGTGACAGAGAGTGCTATATTTTGTGTCTGCTACCCCCCCTTTTTGGGGGTGCAGGTTTTTTTTTTATATATATATAACTGTCAGTGCTGCTGCTGCAGTGTCATAGAGTGATAGATAGTGATAGATAGAGAGATAGATAGAGAGATAGTGACAGAGAGTGCTATATTTTGTGTCTGCTACCCCCCCTTTTGTGCTGATCAGTATATCTGTGCTGATCAGCAACTTTTTGGGGGTGCAGGTTTTTTTTTTATATATACCTGCCAGTTGCATCAAAGGTTGTGCACCTGCTGCCCCTCACTGGTAATCAGTGTCGCATCACTGATCACCTTTTTTTTTTTTTTGAGGGTGCTGTGGGGTCTTTTTTTAATTTTTTTTGATCAAATTTTTTTGATCAAATTCCTGTTGCCTTTGAGCGCTGTTCAGTGACGGATGTTACTGACCAACATCTGTGCTCAATTTTTGGCGCAGGACCTTTTTTTTTTTTTTTTTTTTTTCTGCACTACATACACACTACACACTACATACTACATTGAAATAAAGTTTGTACCCCCCCTACACTATACACGTGTTGAAACATTTCACTACCAGAAACACAAAAATAAAAATGGCATCCCAAATGTCATCCCAGTCATCCAGAAGAATGTATTCAGCGGAGGAGGCATATGCCATGCTTGCCTCTGACTCTGACACAGCCAGTGATGCAAGCGGGGAATTTGAAGGATTCATCTTAAGCTCCTCTTCCTCCTCTAGTGATGAAGGACCCCCTCAAAGACGCCCCCGTAGAGCAGCTGAGACCCCCCCCCAATAATTGATCTCGTATGGACCCCACCACCAGACAATTTTGAGCCCCAGGTTCCTGAGTTTTTGGCCATCCCAGGAATCCAATTTGATTCCACAGGTCTCAGAGAAATTGACTTTTTCAAATTATTTTTCTCTGATGATTTTTATAAATTTAATGGTGGACCAAACTAATTTATATGCCCAGCAGTTTATTGCTCAAAACCCCACGTCATCATTTGCTAGGTGGACCCCTGTAGATGCAGTAGAGATGATGACGTTTTGGGGTCTGGTGTTTCATATGGGCATAGTAAAAAAGCCAGAAATTAGGCAATATTGGAGTACAGATGTTCTGTACAGCACCCCACTTTACCGTATGGCCATGACCCGGACTCGTTTTGAGTTAATCCTTAAATTTTTGCATTACAACGATAATGCACAGTGCCCACCCAGAGATGATCCCACCTTTGACCGGCTATTCAAAGTCAGGCCGGTCATTGATCACTTCAGTGCCAAATTTGAAGAGATGTACATCCCAGATAAATTCATTTGCATAGACGAGTCCCTTATACATTTTAAAGGCAGGGTTAAATTCCGCCAGTACCTTCCCAGTAAGAGGGCAAGGTATGGCATAAAAATGTATAAGCTGTGTGAAAGCACCTCAGGGTACACCCACAGGTTTAGGGTATATGAAGGGAAGGATTCAAGAATTGAACCGCCAGAATGCCCCCCCTCCCTCGTAGGTGTTAGTGGAAAAATTGTCTGGGATTTAGTGCACCCCTTCCTGGATAAAGGTTATCACCTCTATGTGGATAACTTTTACACCAGCATCCCCCTGTTTAAGGCCCTTGGTTCAAGAGGTACAGCAGCTTGCGGTACTGTGCGCAAGAACCAAAGAGGCCTCCCAAAAACGCACATTGCCCAAGTAATGAGAAGGGGTGAAAGCAGGGGAATATGCACCGGAAATATGTTGTTGGTCAAATATAAGGACAAGAGGGATGTCCTTATACTGACAACAATTCACGGAGACAGTACCACCTCCGTCCCTGTACGAGGTACCAGTACCCACACCTCAAAACCTAATTGTATCCTGGATTACAATAGGTACATGGGCGGAGTGGATCTTTCAGATCAGGTACTGAAGCCGTACAGTGCCCTGCGGAAAACAAAAATCTGGTACAAGAAGCTGGCCGTGTATATCATCCAGATGGCACTGGATAACGCTTACGTGCTATTCCGTTCTACCAGCCAGAGGGGGACATTTATGCACTTTCAAGAGGAAGTCATAAAGGGCCTAATATTTGGGAACCAGCAGGCAGAGGGCCCCAGTACTTCTAGTACTGGCCCCCGTATTGTACCAGGGCAGCATTTTCCTGATGAAATCCCCTCCACTGGAAAAAAGGGCAGGACACAAAAAAGGTGCAAAGTTTGCTATAAAAAGGGAATAAGAAAGCAAACTATTTTCCAGTGTGACACTTGCCCCGACAAACCCGGCCTATGTATAAAGGAGTGTTTTAAAATATACCACACATCTATGGATTATTAGGTTCATCATTTCACCGTGCTTCGGGGGTCTTGCTAATGCCACATAGCACCCACCATTCATTCCACCAGAATCTGAGCCGTAAAATCCAAAAATCACTCCTTCCCTTCTGAGTCCTGCCATGCACCCAACTGGTATTTTTTGGTCACATGTGAGGCATTGCCGTACTCGGGAGAAATTGGGGCACAGATTTTGGGGTGCTTTTTCTCCTTCATACCTTCTGAAAATGAAAAATTTTGAGCCAGAACTGCATTTGTGTAAAAAAATGTAATTTTTCATTTTCACTGCCCAGTTGTATCAAAATTGGTGAAACCCCCGGGGGTTTGAAATGTACACTATACCCCTAGATGAATTCCCTGAGGGGTGTAGTTTGCACAATGGGGTCACTTGTGGGGGGGTTCCACTGTATTGGTGCTTTGGGGGTCTTGCTAATGCGACATAGCACCCACCAACATTCCACCAGAATCTGTGCTGCAAAATCCAAATATCACTCCTTCCCTTCTGAGTCCTGCCATTTTTTGGTCACACATGAAGCATTGCCGTACTCGGGAGAAATTGGGGCACAGATTTTGGGGTGCTTTTTCTCCTTCATACCTTCTGAAAATGAAAAATTTTGAGCCAGAACTGCATTTTTGTGTAAAAAATGTAATTTTTCATTTGCACAGCCCAGTTGTATCAAAATTGGTGAAACCCCTGGGGATTTGAAATGTACACTATACCCCTAGATGAATTCCCTGAGGGGTGTAGTTTGCAAAATGGGGTCACTTGTGGGGGGGTTCCTAACTTTTAGCATCTTATGGTGCCTAGAAACCTACATGGTGCCTAAAAAATAATCTCATAAAAAGGAGGCTCCAAAATCAAGTAGGTGCTCCTTCTATTATGAAGCCTGTGGTTTGGTCAACGTGCACACTAGGGCCACATATAGGATATTTATGAAAACAAAATAATTGGGGGAATCAATTTTTAGTCACATTTCTCTAGTAAAATGTACTGTGTTCCTTAGAAAAATGTATTAAAATTGCAAAAAAAATGAAATTTTGAAATTTCACCTACACTTTGTTTTAATTCCTGTGAAACACCTAAAGGGTTAACAAACTTCCAAAATGCTGTTTTGAATACTGTGAGGGGTGCAGTTTTTGAAATGGCATCATTTATGGGGGTGTCTCACATACAAGTCCCTCAAAGTCACATCAGAACTGAACTGGTCCCTAAAAAAAAATAATCAGTGTTTGAAATTTTCTTGAAAATTTGCTATTCATATTGTAAGCCTCCTAGTGTCCAAAAAAATTAAAAGGAAGTTGAAATAATGATGGAAACATAAAGTAGACATATGGTCTATGTTAGTTATTAACTATTTTGAGTGGTATGATTATTTATCTCACAAGCAGAAAATTTAACATTTTGCAAATTGCTAAATTTTCCATTTTTTTCCGACATTTTGGTATTTTTCACAAAAAAACACAGACTGTATCGACGAAAATTTACCACTAACTTGAAGTACAATGTGTCACGAAAAAACAATCTCAAAATCACTGGGATAAGTAAAAGCAAAAAAAAGTTATCCCCACTTAAGTGATACATGTCAGATTTGAAAAAAAGGGCTCTGTCAGGAAGGCAAAAACATGCTGTGTCAGGAAGGGGTTAATATAGACTGTATCTTATTTACAATAGATACTTGAAGCCTATTGCAAGAAGTTGGGGTTTTGTACCACTTTGTTTTTTATACATTAAGGTGCTCGCTTACTTTCTGCTATTGGAGATGGCTCTGTAACCTAGACGATGCCCACAGTATGTTTGCATAGTGGCGCCTCCACTTACATTACATAACAAAATCATATGTATGATAATATTTTAATTATATATAAAAATATTATAGTACCAACATAAGTATATTTATTTGCATTTTGCTTAAACAAGTATATATCAAGACAGAAGCAATTATAGCATTAATTATTTATCAGTAATCCTCCTCTACCAGTGTTCCAATATCCCAGTACCTTTCATGCCTAGTCTGAGGTCCCAATGTGAAGTCTAACAAATTTCCATAGAACCTCATTACAAGATGAGCAGAGAAATTTTTGGCCTCAGTATCATGCTTGGGTTTGGCGATTGTCAGTAATACATCTGATACAACAGTGTACAGTAGATGCACCAAAACATGGATCTGTTGGCGTTATGCTGCGGAGCGGTATTAGCTGATTTTACAGGAAATGTCAGAGACCAGATCTTAGCCCAATTGAGAGCGATGGGTGCATCCCAGGGAGACTCAACCTTCTTCGGGTTTTTAAGTTGGTCACTGTACTAAAGGCAGAATGGAAAAACATACCGCCTGCTGTTGTCTAGGAACTTATGGACAGTTTGCCAAGGATGGGGCCAAAAGTAATAGGGTGGACATCAGTACTCTGTAGGTCCACCATGAGCAGTGATTACTGCAAACACCATTGGCCAAATGTAATAGGGTGTGAGAATCAGAAAGTAAGAGATTTTGGAAGAGGTTTCCTATTTTTTTTAAAGCGGCAATCATTTACATTGAAAAACCAGGTTGATTTTGACATGTAATTGATTGCCGCTTTAAAAAAATGGCAAAACTAACAAAATCTCTTACTTTCTGGTTCTCACACCCTATTACATTTGCAGTTATCACTGCTCATGGTGGACCTACAAAGTACCGATGTCCACATATTGTATTTCTATTATCTTCAATAACAGCTCCATGGTGGAGCTGTGGAAGGAAATCCTACTCACCTGGTCCTGTGGTGAAAATGTCTTCTCTTGGTCCGCCATAGTCCAGGTGTTCTTCATGCTGCCGGCGCTCCCCGCACTCTCCGCATCTGACTGAGAAGAGGCACAGAGATATTTCATACTCTGTGCCTCTTCTCAGGATGATTTCTATTGGCCGCCTAGCGGCCAATCAGGAGCCGACTTTCTGCGCCAATCTGCGCCTCTTCTCAGTCCTGGAGGGGGGGGCCTTTATTGGGGGGTCCCCACTCCCCCAGGGCCCCTGGCCAGGCTGACTGGTCAATAGGGTGATGTTTTGGCCGTGGGACCTTATATAATAAGTGTCCCCTGGCTGTGGCATTACCCTGCTGGCTGGTTTGGCCTGGGGCTGGTTCGTAAAATACGGGGGACCCCTAGTCATTTTGTCCCCCGTATTTTGGGAACCAGCCCTGGACCTGGAGCCTATTTTTCTATTTTTTTTACACTCTGCAGCCTGCACAGATCTGACTGATCCGTGCAGGCTGCCTGAAAAATTTGTATTAGCGGCTGAATATATGGCCAGCTAATACGAATTAGTACGATATCGGAGGGTTACAAAGCAGTCATATTTGACTGCTTTGTAAATTCCCCTCCGGAACACGACTGTGCATACGGCTGAAACAGTCGTATGCAGTCGTAGAGAAAATACTAATACGAAAAACTAGGTTTTTCATATTAGTAAATTTCCCCCATAATATACTACACCCTTTAACATCATAAAAGTAAATCATTAATTTGTTACATCTTTCTAAGGTTTCAATCTGTTACTGTTTTGTTCTTCTTTTATAGTACAGTATCTACATACCCTCCAACATGACCCATTCCATTAGGTACAAAATGCTCTGTTCCTGGACTTTCCTCTCATTGTATGCAGGGCCGTCGCTACCACTAGGCAGATTTAGGCAGCTGCCTAGGGCGCTGGCCGCTGGAGGGCGCCCCTTATTTATAATTTAAATGACGCAGAACAGCGAGTCTCACGTGTGGCTGCCACTTTTCTCTTGGCACTATCTAAAAGAAAAAAAGCTTCCACGGTTTCAGCGGTTTTCAGAATGCAGGAGGGGGACCCGGCGGAGATTAAGTGAGATCTGTCTAATATCAGACAGCAGCCAGCCACCCGCCCAGCTAGCATTCCCTCACCACACGACCTCCCCCACCCATCAGTAGAGTCTGCGCCTCCCTGCTCCCTGCAGGGGCAGAACTATCCATGATGCTTCATGGGGTCCACTGTGCTGCCGCTTGCACCGCATGTCGGTGCCGCAGTTTATGTGTTTCTTTTTTAAATCATTGCGGCCGGGGCACAGAGCAGCAGTGTGTGTGTGTGGCCGGGAGGTACGCGGACCTGACAGGCCCGACAGGCTGCGGGATCACCAAGATTTGCCTCCCTCAGCCTGCACAGCGCACCTGTCTACTGCTCTGTGCTGCTCCAGGGCTGCAGGAGCTGAGCAGAAGAGGAGACCAGCTTGATGCCAGTCTCTGGACCGGAAGAAGAGTGGGTCCCAGCAGGCAGAAGGTTAGGAAGATCAAGAGGGTGGGATGCAGAGTGGAGGACTTTGAAGAGGGCTGCCGGGAACCTTGAACCAGAGGTCCGCACAGGAAGAGTGAGGTGAATCCAGCTGGAGTGTCCCCCAAAACAGCCACTTTTGAAGCACAAGGGGCCAGGTTAGTAGCTACTACAGACCCCTGAAGCCTGACATTATCCGCCCCCCTAACTAACTATACCCACACCCCCATCCTAACTCTATACACCCCCCATCCTAACTCCTATACATCCACCCCAATCCCCATCCTAACTAACTATACACTATCCTCCCCACAGCCTAACTCTAATTATATACTCCCCATGCCCCCCCCCCCCCCACGGTACTGGGGGGGGAGTTGGCAGAAGTTTTGGCTAGGGCGCCAAGAACCCTTGCATCGGCCCTGATTTTATGATTGCCATCACCTGTGTTATAACAGCCTTCTTATCAATTGACTAGCTCACCACAGGTGATGGCATTCATAGATTGAGAGGGAAGTCCAGGAGCAGAGCCAGTGGTGTAACTATGGAGGGTGCAGGGGGTGCAACTGCTATGGGGCCCGGGCCTTTGGGGGGCCCGAGGGCTAAGCAGGCATCCCCTGCACCCATTAGACCTAGCCGCAGTGCCGCCGTGCTGTCCTTCCCCTGATCCCCACCTCGGCTCCCCCCCTCCGCAGCAGCTTACTGTTGCCAATGAAGGGAGGAGGAGCTGGTCTGGCTCAACCAGCCTCTGCTCTCCACCCTCTCTCTATGACGCTGCCGGGGCTCAACGTCACTGGTGACCAGCCCCGGCGTGAAAAAGGTGCTAGTGCTGGCACTGCCGTGGCGGGACGTCAGCGGGGGGTGACACCGGGGGAGTGACAGTGAGACCCGGGTAGGCTGGCTGCCTGCCTGACATCCATGCCGCTGAGGGGACCCACACTAGGAGATCCTCCACTGATGTCGACACGCTGCGCTGCTGAGTAGATCTGGCGACGATCTGGAGGTAACAAGACAGTTTATACTGTTTGAGGGCAGGGGGCACAGGATGCCTGGTCATGTGGGGTGGGATGAATTAAGGTCTTCCCTCTCTATCCTCTCTTTTTTCCTCTGTCTTGCACTCTCTACCTCACCAGCCACCTCTCTCTCCTGTTTTCTTTCCTTCCCTTTCCCCTGTCTCACCCCCCTTTCTCTCACTTTCCCTACCCCTCTTTCTCCCCCTCAACTCCCCTTGTCTCCCCCCTCACTCATCCTCCCCTCACTCTCACTCTCTCTCCCCCTGCCCCACTCACTCTCCTCTTTCTTTCTCTCCACTGTTCTCTTTCCCCATTCACCTGTTTTCTCTCAACCCTTTTACTCCCCCTCCATCAATCTGCCCCTACTCTCTATCCTGCTCATACCTCTCCCTTTCTCGCTTGCTCATCTCCCTCTTTCTCCTCACATTCCTTCTCTTTTCGTGACTATCCCTCTCTCACCTCTTTCCTCAGCATCCTTTTTTTTGGGGGGGGGGGGGCATAGCAAAATTTTTGCTATGGGGCCCAAAGAGTTCTAGTTACGCCTCTGCGCAGAGCATTTTGCACCTAATGGAATGGGTCATGTTGGAGGGTGTGCAG
The DNA here is from genome assembly GCF_055691185.1 of Crinia signifera. Taxonomy (NCBI): domain Eukaryota; kingdom Metazoa; phylum Chordata; class Amphibia; order Anura; family Myobatrachidae; genus Crinia; species Crinia signifera. The sequence goes on from NC_139217.1 coordinate 169,569,826, forward strand.
CTACACCTTTCTCATCTTCCTACTTTACTACTTCTTTCCTTAATGCTATGTCATACAACAGGGTAGACAGATCAGGAGGCGTAAAATAAATGACTGATGATGTGCAGCCAAAGTTATCTGTATTTTTACAAAAAAATACTCCGATAATGCTGCAAAGTGGCATAACAGGGACACAGCTTTCTTGACTTCATGCAATAGTTGATAGATCCATGCAGTGTAATCAAATATCGCATTGCAAATTGAGTAGATATTACCACAGCCCCTAAATCTTTAGAAGGCTATAAATACATTATATATATTCTGCATGCCCTACATCAGAAAACTTATCTGGAAAGAGTAAAAGATCTTAATATGTGTTACAAGCCGCAGCGTTGTGACACTGGTCCCGGCTGTTACTAAGTTACCAGGATGTCGGCATGCTTCTGCCTGTAATCTGTTGCACCACTGGTCCTGGCATTTGCTAAGTGACTGAGACAGTGGCATGTCCTTGTCCGGCAGCTTCCCTTAGGTTGCTTTGCAACCAGGAAGCCAGACGGCTGCCAGATGCTATAGTTAAGCGGTGCAGACATGTTGCACACCAGCTGAGACTTATTAGTTATTCAAGGAGGCTTTGCTGAGGGGCCATTTTCATTAGCTACATGCTCCTTTATCTAGCAGTTAGCCTAGCCATGCCATGATGGTTATAGCTTCTGTTTTGCAGAGTTTTCCTGGCTCTGGATCTGGCTCTTGTATCCTATCTTCATTGTGAATCCTGATGTCCTCCTACCTGCGAATCCTAGTGTCCTGGTCAGCATGATCCCACAAATGAATCCTGTTGTCCTGATTTGCATCATCCTACCAGTAAGTCCTGTTGTCCTGGTTAGTGTCATCCTTCCAGTGAATCCTGTGTCCTGTTAAGCCTCTGTCACAACATTCCAGTATTTTAGTGTTACCTGCTTTGTGAATTCCTGCTGGTTCTGCTCTGTCTTCCTCTACTTCATGCTGCTGACCAGCTCTGTGTTAGTTTGGACACTGCAGGTTGATTGCAGAAGCTGGGTGAGTCTATGCACAGTCTCCTTGATTAGGTAATCTGTGAGGTAATAGCCCAGTGTCTGACAGCTGAGCTCATTAGGGGGGAGATTCTCTAAGAATCTCCGCCCCCCTTCGCCGCCCATCGCATAATTAATTATCGCATATGCTGTAACATATGCGATAATTAAGGCAAAAGACAGCTCTTGCGTTAAGAGCTGTCCTTTGCGGTGAGAGTCGCCGGGTCCCAGCAGGTCCCGGCGGCTCTCCCCTCCCTCCCACACCCGGCGCTGCTGCTGCTGCTGCGCCGGGCTCTCCTCCTCCCTGCACCCGGAAGAGGATCAGTGCAGGGAGGAGGTCACAGGTCCTGGCAGCACTGCGCTGTGCTGCCCGGACACAGGTGAGGGGGCGATGCGGAGCGGCGGGGGGTCGGCGCGGGGCGGCGGAGGGTTGCGATAGAAGCCCATTGGCTACTATGGGGCATCGCCAGATTTTTCTGGCGATGCCCCCCGCCGCGGTAACCCGGCGGGGGATACTTACAGCATCCCAAAATGCGGTAAAAACCCCGATAACGGGGTTTTTACCGCATTTTTAGCTAAGAGAATCTCCCCCTCACTCCTTATAAAAGGCACTTCCTGGCAGGTAGTCCCTGCCAGAGTATAGGCTCACAACCTGCTCCAGCATCCCTTGTACTTTAGTGTGTTCTTGGTTGCCAGAGACTGACTTTGGCTTGTTTCCTGACTATCCTTCAGCTTAATCCCTGTGTACTGTGAACTGTGAGTTACCTGTGTATGACTTCAGCCTGCCTTATGACTACTCTCCTGCCTGTTCCTCGTGTACTGTACCCAGTGATATCCAGTGTATGACCTCGCCTTGCCTTGTGACCATTCTATTGCCTTCTCCCAGTGTACCGCATTCCGTGACTCCCTGTGAATGGCCGGCTAGTACTTGGACTCTCGTTCACGCCTGCTTCTTGTTACCTATATCTGTCTGCAAGTTCCCGACCAGGCTAATTTGACCATGAGTACTGCAGAGCGTACCCTTCCTTACTCCCAGTGTTTACCAGCACCATGTGGAAACCTGATCAGGGGGCCGCGACGGCGTACCGGGTGCAGCAAAGCCCAAATCCCGCTTGGAGAGGTCACTGGTGAAAACCACTGGTACGGTTAGACTCCGCACCCCTGAGTCAGGTCAAGCAATTTCACAATCTGGTATACCCTATTCTGAGCCCGGGGCTGTGACAGCCTCATCCTACCAGTGAGTCCTGTTGTCCTGGTTAGTGTCATCCTTCCAGTGAATCATGTTGTCCTGGAGAGCGTAATCTTAACAGTGAATCCTGTCGACCTGGTCAGCATCATCCTACCAGTGAATCCAGTTGTTCTGATGAGCGTTATCCTACCAGAAAATCCTGTTGTTCTGGTTAGTGTCATCCTACCAGTGAATCCTTGTTATGTTACATTTGCCCAGCAGTCCTCTAGCTACCTGCACGCTAGGCGTCACCTTTATCAGCTGCCTTTCCGGGCGAATAAGTTTCACCCAGTACTCAGATGGACAAAGTGGCTACTGGAGGCTGGTCAAGGCAAGAAAATAGGACTGCAACTCACATTAATAGAAACAAACTGAACAGAAATGTGAGTCTGTAAGGCAGGTGTAATGCACAACCACATGATCTTGGATTTAAATGCAACAACGCACAACCTGACGTAATCACCTAAGTGTATACAGTCTATGAATGCAACAATGCACAGGGTTTTATAAACAATAAGATATATGCAGAATATAAATGCAAAAATGCACAGGGTGTTATAAACAATGGGATATATGCAGAACATAAATCAACGATGCACAGGGTGGAATTATATCAAAACCCAACAAACAAAAGGTAGTTCTGAAGCAAGGAGAGACCAAAGAAGCTCTCGAGTACTTAGCTTAAGCTGTCTGCCAAAGTCTCAGAGAAACCCAGTTACTGAAGCTGTTTATGAAACAACAGTTACAACTTGAACTGCACAGGCACAGGATACCAATACAGGATATGGACTTGGATCAGATAACTACATGAACTAGAACCTATAACTAGCATCAGGTAAAGGGCAGGCTGGATAATAAAAGGAGACAATCCCAATCAAGTCAGCCAGAGAAACCAAGCCTCCTGTTAAGGAGTACAGCCAGAGCCGGCCTTAGGCATAGGCAAACTAGGCAATTGCCTAGGGCATTTGGAATGCCTAGGGGCATCAGCAGCTTCTGCTGATTAAAATGATATGCAGCATGCCTATATTCTGTGTGTGAGTGAGGCTGTATCTGCATATGAAATAGTGTATTCATGGAAATCACTGTAACATAGCATTCTGTATGCAGGTACAGCCACAGAATATATTTATGCCACATATCATTTTAATCATCGGAAGCTCCTTGTGCGTGCTGGTCATAACAATGCAAATAAGACGAATTTTCAGAAAAAAATGCACCCAAAGTTAGCAGAACTGGCCAGGAGCTGCATGGCCTATTGAGACAAGATGTTTGAGGAAACATCTGTATCCAAGCAGAGGCAGAGGTCACAGTGTTAGCGGCTGTGCGAGTGTCTGTGGGTGGGTTGGTTGTGCAATAGTGTTCGGCATATGTGTAAGGGGCATTATGTGTGTCATGTATAAATACATTAATAATGTGCGACATTTGTGTAACAGGCATTATGTGTGTCATGTGTATAAGGGCATTAATAATGTGCAACATATGTGTAATGGGCATTATGTGTGTCATGTGTATAAGGGCATTAATAATTTGCAACATATGTGTAACAGGCATTATGTGTGTCATGTGTATAAGGGCATTAATAATGTGCAACATATGTGTAATGGGCATTATGTGTGTCATGTGTATGAAGGGCATTAATAAAGGTTGGCATAAGGTGTAAGGGGCATTATAGTTATAAGGACATTAATAATGTGTGTCATGTGTAAGGGGCATTACTGTTTGCTATTATCAGGGGTGCCGAGAGAAAGGGGTAGGGGGTACAAATTACCCAGGCCAAAGTCTGATGGAAGGGCCCAGTGGGGGCCCCGGGCCCCCTCACCTTAAGTGACAGCATCAGCTGCAACTCTTCTCCTCTGCCCAGCACACACTGCTTTGTGCTGGGTTGCAGTGTGGCCATGGAGGTGCTTAAAATACAATATTTTCTCAGGATTTTTTTCTAAGGGTATAATGTGAATAATGTGAGGAGTAATGTACATAAGGTAAAGTGGTACTACTGTGTGATGTAAGGGACACCATCGCATAATGTGAATAAAGTGGCACTACTGTGTGGCATAATTTGAATTGGGGTTACTATTGGGTGGCCATGCCCCTTCCCAGCAAGAACACACCCCTGTTTGGGCTGCGCACCGAATGTGTGCACTGTTTCTATTTAAAATATTGCGGGTAGGAGCACCAAAATGATGACTGTTATGATGAGGGTTGATGCTGGTAAAGGGGAGCAGGGTCAGAGGCGGAACTAGTGGTGGTGCTAGGGGGCACCAGCCAAAATCTTGCCTAGGGCGTCATTTAGGCTAGGGCCGGCTTTGAGTACAGCAGCTGAGGCTGAACACAGTGATACCTGCAGAAATCTGTCTGATGAAGTGTACTTACACAGAAGCACTGCAAGCAGCTTGTAACAATCATTTTTTCCTGGTCAGCATCATCCTACCAGTTATTTCCTGTTATACTGGTCTGCATCATCAACCATTAGTTTTCTATTGTCCTGGTATGCAGGGCCATTTCTAGACAATTTAGCTCCCAGGGCAAAGGAATAAAAATGTGCCCCCCTCCCCCAAAAAAAGAGTTAACACGACATAGAAGAAATTGCGCGTGCCAAAATAGGGGGCGTGGTTTATTTTTAAAAGGGGTGTGGCTTTATATAAGGGCGTGGTCTAGCAGGAAAACAATTACCTTACATCTCACCTTTGCAACCTGCATGTCCAGACATTGGTTACCGCAGGAATTGTCATTGTACTCCCGCACTTTAGTTGGCGGGCTGAAGGCCTCACAGTGACATAAAAATATAAAGGCCCACAAAGTGACCTAGTACGCCTCACAGATCAAGGCCAAACAATGACAGACTACTTGAATCATTATACACTATTTATCCGTGATGCCAATTACACATGACGCCGCACACCGTGATGACAATTACACATTATGCCACACACTGTGATGCCAATTACACATTACACTGCACACTGATGACAATTACACATTACGCTGCACAATGTGATGAGCCCACCAATGTTCGATGCCCACCAATGTATATATTTTTATATGCCCACTGCCCAGCAATGTATATATTTGTATATGCCCACTGCCCAGCAATGTATATTTTTATATGCCCACTGATGTATATATTTTTATGCCCACTGCCCACCAATATTTATATGCCCACTGTCACCAATGTATATTTATTTAAACACCACTGCCCACCAATGTTTATTAATAATAGGCAGTAACATATATATTGTGGGCGTGCTCCATTAATTTATACGTTACCACCTATTGTTAATAAACATTGGTGGGCAGTGGTGTTTAAATATACATTGGTAGCAGTGGGCATATAAAAACATATACATCAGTGGGCATATAAAAAAATACACATTGGTGGGCAGTGGATATATAAAAATATACACAATAGTGGGCATATAAAAATATATACATTGGTGGGCAGTGGGCATATTAAAATATATACATTGGTGGGCAGTGGGCATATTAAAATATATACATTGGTGGGCAGTGGATGTATAAATGTATACACATTGGTGGGCAGTGGGCAGTGGGCAACCCCCTCCCCCCCTCAATTCTCTCCCCTCTCCGGGCACTTTTAATTAATTACCTTAAGCCCGGGGTCAGGGTGGCTGTCAGGCAGCTCCTATCTCCAGATAAGCAGCATGGCATGCAGCAAGTCTTGCTGCGCTGCTCCTCGTTTATCGAGCGCGGCGTGACGTCATTATGTCACGCCGCACACATCGGTGGGGGATTCCTGTGCAGACTGCAGAGTCCCGGCTGCCAGCTTGTTGCTGGAGCCAGGACGCAAGTGCGCAGTCGCAATGTCCCGCCGCGGCCGCTGGGCCCGTGATCGTGATGATCTCGGAGTCGGGCGGCAAGGGATAGGAAGGGGGGAGGTGGCGGCGGCGCTGGAGAAGCTGCCGGGCGCCCCAGCTATTTATCAGAGGCGGACAAGCCGTGCGGCGCCCCGGGCTGCTGCACGGCTTGTCCGCCTCTAGAAACGGCCCTGCTGGTATGCATCATCTTCCAGTGACTGGCCTGTCATCCTGCTCTCCATGTCTAGACTGGTAGGAAACAATATTCTATTGAAAACTGTCTAGGATCACCAGGTTGTTTTATATAAGACCTTACTGTCTTACTTACTGATGAGCATATCTAGCTCTAAACAGCGGGTAACTGTTATTGGTCAAAGACCTCGCCAGTTGTGACATACGGTTCTTAAATAAGCCATCCTTGGTTTATAGTAACAATATGTTTAGTTTGGAACAGGGAAGGAACATGGAAACATGATAGAAACATACACATATACATAGGTTAATAACGGTTATAACTAGAGATGAGCGGGTTCGGATCCTAGAGATCTGAATCCCCACGAACTTACCTGATCCGAAGCCGGATCCAGGGAGTTCGATGGTCGCTGCCATTTTTCTGTGTTCAAAACGAGGCTGAACGTCATCTTCCCGCTGTCGGATTCTCGCGAGACCTGGGGATATATAGTTCCCGGCGGTCGGCGCCATTTTCAAACAGGCTGGTGATTTCAGACAGCACGGATGTTGTCTGCTGAGCGGAGTGGGGGGGATGACATGCTGGGGGGGATGACATGCTGGGGGGGATGATTTATGCATAGGGGGCTGCTGCTAGTGCTACAGAGGGGGCTACATTATTTTAATTCAGCAAAAAAAAAAAAATTTAAATGACTGCTGCCAGTGCACAGTATAAGTCCAGGGTGCCCGCATGTGTGCTGCATCAGTCCAGGGTGCCCGCATGTGTGCTGTATCCATCCAGGGATGCCCACATGTGTGCTGTATTTGTCCAGGGGTGCCCGCATGTGTACTGTATCCATCCAGGGGTGCCCACATGTGTGCTGTATTTGTCCATGGGTGCCCCCATGTGTCCTGTATCAGTCCTGGGGTGCCCGCATGTGTGCCGTATAATTCCAGGGGTGCCCCATGTGTCCCATATCAGACCAGGGGAGCTGCCCTTTTTTTAATGAAAAAAAAAATAAGGTGTTTTTTTTTTTTTTTTACTGCAAGGGCTGTTAAATGCGCTGTAGTCCAGGGGTGAGCCAAGAGTGCTGTATAATTCATGGTGTTTTGCTAAGTAAGGTGTGCTGCTCTTTTTTATAATCAAAAGAATACAAATTTTTATTTTTACTGCAGGAATTTGTCTGCCGTATAATTCCATGCCTGCCGCCATGTGTGCCGTATAAGTCCAGGGGTGCCGCCATCTGTGCCGTATAATTCCATGTGTGCTGTATCAGGTCAGGGGTGCCACCATCTGTGCCATATAATTCCTGGGGTAAGCCAAGTCTGCCAATTCCTGGGGTGCTGTCAAGTGTGCCATATCAGTCCAGGGGTGATGCTAAATGTGCCGTATCAGTCCAGGGGTAATTCTAGGTGTGCAGTATCAGCCTAGAGGGGATGCTAAATGTGCCATATCAGTCTAGTGTTTGTGCCGCACACTGGTGTGGCTTATCATAGTTATCCAGCTACCTCGGTGCAACCTTTTGCCCTAAAAACAATATTGTAAGGTGTGAGCTGTTCAGAATAGACTGGAAATGAGTGGAAATTAATGTTATTGAGGTTAATATAGCATAGGAGCAAAAAATAAAAACCAAAATTCTGCGATTTTAGCAGTTTTTATGCTTTTTTAACAAAAAATCAGAACCCAAAAGCCAAAAAATCCAAACACAAAACACTTAGGAGGTGTTTTGCCAAAACCCATTAGAACCCAAAACCTCAAGGTAATCAGAACCCAAAACCCGAAAAGTGGCCGGTGCACATCCCTAGTTATAACAATATACAACAGCGAAACATTATTCAAAGGAAGAAATGGTTTAGAACACAAGGACATAGAAATGGTTTAAAACACAAGGACATACACTAAAAATGGAGGGAGGCAGGAAAAGGGACTTCACAGAAAATGTACTGGATAAGTGGAATAGTCTGCCACCAGAGGTAGTAGAGGCTAAGGCAGCAGAGCAATTTTAACATGGGATAGGCATATGAATATCCTTGCAAGGTTCAAAAAGGGTTGAGATTACCTAAAGGATAAAAATGGCAGGCTAGATTAGTCAAGTGGTCTTATCAGAATCAGCTTTATTGGCCAGGTATACTTGCATATATTAGGAATTAGATTTTGATTGTTGTGCAGGAGCCAGTTAGGTACAGTTTAAACAGTGACAGTACAGATATACATAACACATACAGGTAGATGTATCCTAGGAATTATGGACGCAAGGAACATACAGATGGAGCGGGTCCCAGCTTTGCAGGGGATGGCGGAAGAATCGTCAGCCCCCATCCCCCGGCAGCCACCATCTGATCTGCGAAAGGGGACGCACGCATGAGATGTGCGCGCGCCCCCTTCTGACGGCGCTTCCCCAGGGTCCCCACCGCCTCCCCGCTCTCCCACCTTGTCCGTCTCCCTGAAGCAGAGACGGACAGGGTTCCCGTCGCCCCGCCGCCCGGAAACTGAGACGAGACAGCAAGAGGGAGGCTGGCTCCATCTGTATATTGGCTGAGCTGTACAGCGCCTAGGCAGCCATCAGTGGCGCCACTGGTTGTTGTAACAGCTAAATAGGTAACAATAAGCAGAGACAGTACCATTATCACACAGGGAACAAATATTCGCTGAGCTGCACAGAGCCTAGGTGGCCATCAGTGGTGCCACTGTTCATTGCAGCACCCAGGCAAGTAACAGCACAAGCAAAGTTATCACACAGGGAACTTATATCCACTGAGCTTCACAGAACCTAGCTAGCCATCAGCGGCGCCACTGATTGTTGCAGCAGCCAGGTACAGTAGGTAACAATATGAGCAGAGACAGTACAGATATAGATTGCTGTGCAATGTACAAGACAGGGGAGACACAGGGTTACATATGGCTGAGTGCACAGTTTCTAAGCAGACATTTGCGGCAACATCTTTTTTTTTCTCTCCAATATGTGTTTTATTGAAAATTTGCACATTAAACACAATACATACAATATAGATTGGAGCCTCTACAATCGGTTCAATAAAGATTGCAGTATTTAGGTCAGGCATGTCCAAAGTCAGGCCCGGGGGCCAATTGCGGCCCGTACTGTCATTTCAAGCGGCCCGCAGCCTCCAGCTGGAAGCGGGCAGAGCATCAGATGTGGGAAGCACAGCACAGGACACTAAAGGTGGGGCCCCAGCAAGCGCGCCTTTACCTTGCTGTCTGCTGCAGTGAGGAGGTGCCGGAAGCCACAGTCAGATGTGTTTGGCGTCCTAGCCCTGCTGCTGCAATCTTATTTCACCCTACTCCACAATCACAGTGACAGCAGTGTTTGGGGAGGGGGGCAGCAAGGGGGAAGCTTGCTCCCATAACATGCAGAGCGGAGGAGGGCAGCAGCGGGAGCCCAAGCATCTCCTATCCTTGCAGTGCCTGCTTTGCCTCTCCTTCATCTGGCTCACACAAGGGGCTGGGAAACATACAGAGAAGGGAGGGGGCAGAGTGGGGGACATACAGTGAAGGAGGGTCAGGCTGGGGGACATACAGTGAATGGGGCAGAGTGTGGTACATAGTGAATGGGGTCATACAGCGAATGGGAGTCATACAGTGAAGGAGGGTCAGGCTTGGGGACATACAATTAATGGAGGCACTGATGGACATTAAGAGAAGGGGGCAGGCTGGGGGACAGAGTGAATGGGTGCAGAGTGGGGAACATACAGTGAATGGGGGACATACAGTGAAGGAGGGGCAGGCTGGGGGACATACAGTGAATGGGGGCAGAGTGGGGGAAATACATTGAAGGGGCAGGCTGGGGGACATAGAGTGAATGGGGGCAGAGTGAGGGACCATTCTGATGTGATTAATGATTCAAAGAATGTCAGGCTGAATGGTCGGCCCCCACACATTTACACTTCACCAAATCTGGCCCTCCTCGCAAAAAGTTTGGACACTCCTGATTTAGGTGATATATAACATTAATGAAAAGGTGTCATCATAACCTACAATCGTATAATCACTGTGAATCCAATAATACCAAAATATCGACATTTTATGTAACTAGGGAGAAAAGATACGTTACATAGTATTTCTACATACTAATCGTTCGGTCGGCAGGATATACCTGCATATATAATATGTTGGTTATTAGTCACATTCTGAACAATTATGTGCCATAATGCAATATAATTAGAACTTGTATCTAAAACATTTTCCATTTTAATTTTAAACTATAACAAAAGTCATCTACTACTACTAACATAACTTATTGCCTACCCTTATCCGAGGGCCATCGATCCATCCACAGAGTAACCATCCAATCAGAGTTAGGTGAGAAATGCGGGAAAACCAGTATAGTTATTTAAGAGGAGTTAGGATTATGATTAGCAAGAAGTTGGTAAGAATACCATGTAGTGTGCTGAAAGCAATTTTGTATTGCTGTTTTAGTGTGGTAGGGTCTGTATGTACTTTTCCCAGCATTGGAATAGGGAGGGTGTTAGTTTTTCTTTATGTAAGGTCGTTTCTAACCAGTCCATAGTAAACAGGAATAGAAGTCTTGTAGTTGCCATGTGGACAGTAGGTGCAGAATTATGTATCCACTGTTGTAATATAGCTTTCCTGCCCACTGCAGACAGGATAACAATGAGCTTCTTACTATACTTAGGAATTTGAGGTTGGTCAGTTAGGCAACCGAAGAGTGCCCGAGATGGTACAACATAAAGATATATTTAGGGTTAAGGTACCATAATAACATAGGTCCTTCAAAATTTCTGGATATGAGGACATCCCGAGAAGCAATGTAGGAGGTCTGCTTCTTCTGCAGAGCATTTAGGGCATTTTGCCTCATCAGATCAGACGGGCCAAGTTATCTTGTAGTCTGTTGGCCATAAGTTTAGTCAGGATTTTGAGATCTTGGTTTAAGAGCGATATGGGACCATAGGAACTCGTGAGTGAGGGGTCTTTGCCCAGCTTTGCTATCACTATGATTCTGGCTTCATTAAATCCAATTGGGGCTGTTTCAGAAGAGAGGATATGGTTGTACAATTTAGTCAGTGTGTGAGCCAATTCACTACTAAGCATTTTGTAAAATTCTGGTCCAAAGCTGTGAGGGCCAGGGCTTTTACCATTAGGAAGTGATTTAATAGTGGCTATAATTTCTGTCTCAGTTACGGGGCTGTCCAGAAGGTCTCTCTCTTCCTGTGTTAATGTAGGGAAACTGTCTTCCTGTAAGAAAGAAGATCCCTCTTTCTCATTGTCTAAGTCAGCTGTGTATAATGTTTTATAGTAGTGCATAAATTCCTCACATACTGTATAGCCGTAGGGTTAGAAAAGATCATACCTGAGCTATTAATAGCATTAACCAAAGCCTTGGTTTGTGGGCCTTTGGCAAGGTTTGCCAATAGTTTGCCAGATTTATTTCCCCATCGGTTGTATTTGTTTCTTTGATAATTGTATTGGGTTTGAGCCTGTTCTGTAAGATAGGTGTCGTAAAGTTTTTTTGCTGTGAGATAAGCGTCCCTTTGGGCGGGGTCGTCATGTAGTTTATAAGACTTACTAGGTGATTCATTGCGCCCTCCGGGTGCTCTTCACACCGTCGTAAGGGGCTACGACCGTGGGCAGACCCGGCTGGAGCAGCGGGTCTGCCCCCCCCCCCCCAGAGCAGCGGTTATGCCCGCCCTCCCCCGGAGGGGCGGGTCTGCACACAACCCCTTTGCTGGATAAGCTGATGTGAGCGTGGTGCTTAAGTTATGGAGTTGAGTTAAAAAAAAATTACGTTTAGAGAGAATATATGACATTATGTGTCCTCCAAGGACAGCTTTCGAGGCTCCCCAGAACAACGGAGGGCCTGCTTCATGAACTGAATTATCTGTCGTATAATTACGCCAGGTCTGTTTTAAATGCAAAAGAAAATCTTCAGAATGTGCAAGATAGGCAGGGAATCTCCAGCTTTTTGAGAAATATTGTGGCAGAGTGAGGTGGAGGGCTAAGGATATAGGCGCATGATCATATCTTTGATAGAGGTGTGGGCGATTTTAGGAAGCATATGCTGAGATGTAAAAATGTTATGATTTCATGAATGGGTAAAGTGTGGGTGTGAGAAATAGGAGAAATTCTCTGTGTAATGGGTGGTGTATTCTCCAGGGGTCTACAAGGTTCAGTTTAGAGCAGAAAGAGAGAAGGAGGTTACTGTCAGCACCAGTGGCGTGTAAGCTTACCTTGGATCTGTCTATGGATGGATCGACAACCTCATTGAAGTCTTCTCCCAAAATCAGATTTGTGTTTACCCAAGACAGGATTTTCTGTAAAAGTGCTGCATAAAAAGTTTTGTTCAAAGTATTCGGGGCATATACCTTAACTAACAAGTAATCAATATTGTCAATAGATGTTTCTAGTAAGATGTATATCCCCTCTGGGTCTTTAAATTTCTACTTACCGGTGTATTGTAGGTTCTTAAGAAATATTATAGCTACACCTCTGGTTTTATTAGTGTAGGGGGCAGAAATGCATTCACCGATCCAGGGAGCTTTTAAAGAATTTCTAGGATCTTCGGATCAAATGCTTTTCCTGAAGGAATAAAATGTGGGGTTTTAAACTATTAAGATGGGAAAGTACTTTGTTTGTTTTACTGGGGAATTGAGCCCTTGTACGTTCCAGGAGTCTATATTACAGTATATGAAAGGAGCGGGGTATTCCCTATGGAATCTTGTTGGGAGTGGTTATGGCCTGTTATATTAACCTATGACTGTGGATGGTATTAAAGTAAAGGTGAAGTATATAGTAAGATAGGACCTCTCTTCATCCCAGCAAGCAGAGAGAGGGTAACCTGAGACAGAACTAGACCCCGGACCCAGGCAGTCAATCAAAACATTAACAAGTACATTTACAAAAAAAAAAAAAAGGAAAATTATATAAGGTATATTGTATGAACATATATAGTATGCCAAGGCATACTCACAGTGTGGCCCACAATATAGGGCAAGATGATGGCAGACATCAGCATAAAAATCAAGTTCAGGTGTCGTGCCAGAAAAGTGGGCTTTTGCTGTGGCTGGGTCCTCAAAGAAGATCGGTTTTCCATTCTCAAGGACTCGCAGGTGAGCAGGATATAACAGAGAGAACTTGCTTTCAAATAACTGCTTGCAGATAGGGGCAAATTACCTATGCTTAGCTGCAACCTGGTTGGAGAAGTCTTGGAATATGAGTAAGCGTTCTCCCTTGTAAGATAAGCTGGCAGTCTTGCGATAATGATCTAGAAGTGTTGATTTATCGACGTAGTTTAAATTTTTCATGATAACAGTTCGTGCGCGTCCAGAAGTGCTCTTCCTATCCGGGCCTATACGATGCGCCCGTTCAATAGCCTAAGGTATACCCTTCAGGTTCATAGCTAGTTGTTCCGGAATCCAGTTGGAGAGGAGTTCGAGTAATTCATGGCCTTTTATCGACTCTGGGATGCCGATCACACGCAAATTGTTTATCCGACTACAGTTTTCAAGATCGTCGAGTTTATCGGCGAGGGTAATGATGTCTGTGCGTTGCGACTTGATTGTTTGTTAAGCCGTATGTAGGTCATCTTCCAGATTAGAGACTCTCTGCTCTAGCTCATCTATATGGCCGGAATGCTGGTTTAGCTGTGTTAGTGTGGATTCTATGGCCTCCTTGATACCAGCCAGCTTCTCGTCAAGCAGGGGGCCAAGTACAGCAGCAATGTCTGTAGGTTTCATTTTTGATGGGCGAGTAATAGCCGCAGGTTGGCGTCGACCTCTGGACCCAGAGCGAGTTGAGGATTCTCCAGAATCTGAAGAGTTATCTCCCTGAGTATCTTCTCATGGAGCCGAATCAGTGGGAGTCATGAGCCAGCATGCGGGAGGGGGGCAGCCCTCCCTTGACTGGAGTCCACCATTTCTGGCCCAATGCAGGAGCCATGCCTCCTCTCCCGAGGGCTTCCTCCGCTCCCTCACAGGGCATGCTCGGTGTTTGCAGCCTGGGGGGGTCCTGCTGTCCTGGATGCAGGACTTTTTGTTCATGCTGACCTAATGTATGTCAGCCATATGTTTTCGACCAATTGAATGTCATCCTAGACATAATATCATACCTACCAATACTCCTAGCAGCATCTTGTTAATTCAAATTGAAGTCTCACTTGTGGTGCCTCATTCCTCCATCAGTGCCGCTGTTAGTAAATACTGCACACACCTATTTTATGTCACTCTCTACAGGTTGATCAAGAACCTTTCTTTGTTAAACCTTGTTATTGGTATTATCATTGCTTTGCTGAATGTAATTACAATCTATGGTGCAAAGCCACAATTGTTCAATTTAGGTGTTTCTGCTCTGCTTTTGTAGGGTTTGATCATAAATGTACATTATAATGAAATCACATATAAAGATGTCACTTCAAGGCATATAGAAAAGCTGTAGAGTTCATATTGATTTATCTGGTAGATCATTAGACATTACTAGCTATACAGTGGGCATGCTTTGCAACAGTAAATCTTACCCAGTGGGTTTTGCTGTTGACCTCACCTTGAACTTTCTGAATAAGGCCTTGTAATGTTAAAGCCTTGTTATTCTAAAAGGGGGATACCCCATGCCTTCTTCATCCATGATGTTCCTGTGGGCAAACTAAGTCAAGCCTCCAGGCTAGCCTTCCATCCATTATCTGTAAGTACTCTAGGGGCAAAATTCACCCAGCACTGTCCCTAACCCACACTATACTAGTGTGTATGAACTAGTGTGTCATTGGTAAAGCTAATAACCCACCCCAACAATTCATCAATAAAACCCAAAAATGATAATGTAGTACAGAAATACATGTAACAGCAACAAAGGAACAAGGCAATACAATATAATGCACAAAAGAAACTATGCAGATATGGGTGCAAGGGCATACCTACAATTGGGATGCCAAGGACATGGAAAGAAAGAATTGGGAAGCAGCCAAGGGACTAATTGTAGTTACCAGGAGAGGGTCACAGACAAACTGCACTGAATCTTAAGTTAAAACTACTGCCTGATTCCTTAGCTCTGCTATATCCAAAGGCCTTCTACCTGGTCTGGTCAGAGACCTTAAGCTGACCATATGCTTATACGATTTGTGCACTTTTCCCCCAGTTCCGATGGATTGGCACGAGAAATCGGTTGAAAAGTTACCAAATCGTATGTGAACATCCGATTGGATGCGGAGATCGCAAGTGCTGCACTTAAGATTTGTCAGATCCGTCAATGACCAGCAGTACTTGCTTGGGGTAGCATACGATACATTGTATGCTAAAAGACCACATATCATGTATCATAGCAGGTGGGCAGTTGGTGAGGGATCGAATGTGAGGCTACATGCAATACCTTCGATTAGGGTATGGGGGCTTTTAAGCTAGGTGTGAACACATTCTGGAGCTGGGACCATGGATAATATTGGTAGATTTGCACTATGACTGCTCAGTGGTTAGCATTGCTGCTTCAAAAATCTCAAAATATGAGATAGATACATACATACATACTTACATAGACGTGGAGTGGATAGATAGATAGACATGGGATAAATAAATAGATAAATATGAGACACATGCATTTGAAACAAGTAACTAGATTTGCACAGTGATTATTATTGCTCCTTCACAAAGATATTAGATAGATAGACAGACAAAGAATCAAATAACTAAATTGGCAATATGACTGAATGGTGGTTAGCATAATGAGTTTGATGAGTCTGTTAATTGACCAGCACAATATGAGTTTGAGTAGGTTTCCTTCACACACGCCAGTTTCCTACCATAATTCAAAAACAGTAGTAGTAGTAGTAGTAGTAGTAGTAGAAGTAGCAGTAGTAGTAGTAATAGTAGTAGTTTAATTGACTGCTAACTAAAATGCAACCTGTGACATATAAATTATAAATTTTCTCTGTACAGTGATGGATAAATGATGGCTTTATATAAATGAACAGATAGATAGATAGATAGATAGATAGATAATAAATAAATAAATGCTACTCTTTACCTAGGAGGGCGCCCATCGCGGCCATTGAATGCACTAAAAAATCGGGTGCGATGCGACCGACGCGATGCCCGCGATTTCCCATAGGGAACAATGTTAAATGTCTCAATTGACCCGATTTTCCTGTTCAATGCCTCAATTGACCCGATTTTTTCATAAATGGCCCACAGAGGCCAAATAGGCACCCTGAAGTGTGAAATGGACCCCACAATTGTTAACGCCACCCCACAATCAACGTGAACCCGAAGCGTGGCGAGCGCAGCGAGCCCGCGAGGGTCGGAGGTACGCGTCCTACGACCTTTTCATACCCCCACTATCCACGTCGGCGTGGAGTTGAGAATAGAATAGTGTGGCGAGCGCAGCGAGCCACCGAGCCCGAAGCGTGGCGAGCGGACGTGGATACCTGTGAAGCCCACAAAGGGACGCGTTTACCTGTGAAGGTATCCGCGTCCCCTCGCGGGGCTCGCTGCACTCGCCACGCTTTGGGCTCGGTGGCTCGCTGCGCTACCACACTATTCTATTCTCAACTCCACGCCGACGTGGATAGTGGGGGTATGAAAAGGTCGTAGGACGCGTACCGCCGTGCTCGCCACGCTTCGGGTTGACGTTGATCGTGGGGTGGCGTTAATAATTGTGGGGGCCATTTCACACTTCAGGGTGGCTATTTGGCCTCTGTGGGCCATTTAACATTGTTTCCTATGGAAAAATCGGGTCAATTGAGGCATTGAACAGGAAAATCGGGTCAATTGAGACATTTAGCATTGTTCCCTATGGGAAATCGCGGGCATCGCGTCGGTCGCATCGCACCCGATTTTTTAGTGCATTCAATGCCCGTGATGGCCGCAATTTTTTTACCTGCGATGACCACGATCAAAATCGTGGGCGCCGTGCTAGGTAAAGAGTACCAAATAAATAATAGATAGGAGCCAGATACTGTATAATTCAATTTTGCTTTCAAATTTATATACAGTCTGTTTATTACACATAAAACTCTCAAACTCAACATCCATTATATAAAAAGGTTAAAGAGAAAGTAGAATGAAACTGAATAGTGACAACATTTGAATTTGAACTGGCAGACCAAGTTAATGTTGATAAAGAACAATAAAGTTTGGAAAGAAAAATCGCAGATGAGGGATTTGGGACTACAGCTCTGAAGGGGTAAAGTTGCTTCTTTTGATGTGGGAGGTCTGAGTGCATCCTGCTGAGATGCTCCCTGGTACATCTCATTAACCGTGTCATCAAAGACCCCCAAGCTTCAGAGAATCATAACATTATCTCTGACATTACCACACAAGATACAAGGTCCCTCAGACAGTCTATAAACATGCCTGTAATAACCAATTCATCCTGCCTTGACACCCCTGCAAGGGCTGGATGCCCTTTAGTGAGCTGTGTGAATTACCCCAGTCATTCATCAAAGTTTCTCAGGAGTGCATGTCACACAGCATTAAATTTAATTAAAGCAACATTGACTGCTATGCAGTCCTCTGGGGGCTCCTTGACAGAAGAACTGGATAACTTTTTCTTCTCTATTTAAACATCTACCATTTTGTTCAAGTCTAAGATTCTAGGCAAGTAGTATCTGAACAAAGTGCTTTTAACAAGATGTTTATTTGCTCAGTACTAAAAAGTAAGAAACTGACATCTGATATATTTTATCAATACCAATTCTGTCTCCAAGACATATAAATGTCCCAATTTCAATTTCTTAAAATATCTGACAACATCTCCTTCACTGCAAGTATGCAAAGAGATTGACCTTTGGAAGCAATTGTTAAATTATATGAGGTTTCAAGTTTTTTCTTTTTTTTTTAAAGTTGACAAATTGATTAATTCAATATTAGATAGTAGCAATAGGGGAGCAGGAGCTACATTTTATTATTTATTATAATAGCATAAGTTATTTTGAGCTTATTGTATACTATTAAAATTGTGTATTTATTATAATAGCACCAAGAGTAAGTAAGAATGGCAAGGACATAAGGTGGCAGGTAGGGAAAGTTTCTTGCTAATAGGGTATGTAGAAAAATATACTTTGATGAACAGGTGGGTTTTCAGTGTGCATTTGAAGCTTTGCAAGGTGGGGGAGAGTCTAAAAAAACAAAGGAGCTCATTCCAGTGAATGGGTGCAGCGTAGGCAAAAACATGGATATGTACAAAGAATGCAGTGAGGAGAGATGACAACCATTGGCTGACCAGAGGGGGTGGAAGGGAATGTGTAGGAAAATGAGGTTGGAGATGTAGGGAGCAGTGGAGCTGAAGAGGGCCTTGTACTGTATGTGAGAGAGAGGAGTTTGAAGAGATTCTGTAGGGGAATGGGATTCAGTGATTTTCTTGAAGGGGCTTGACAGAAGTGGAACGGTGGGAGAGCAAGATAAGTCTAGCTGCAGAGTTGAGAACAGACTTGAGTGAGATGGTAGCGCAGGAGGCCAGTGAAGAGACTGTTGCAATAGTCAAGCCGTGAGATGACCAGTGAGTGAATAATAAGTTTATTCGCACTCTGGGAGAGACAGGCTGATGCAAGCAATGTTGCACTGCCGGAACCAAGAGGATGGAGCCACAGATTGGGGGGAGGGGGGGAGGGGGGGGGGCAAAGGACAGGTGAGAGTCAAGAGTGACAACTTTTCAACCTTTTCATGTTTTGACCATTGCCGTGTAGACCTTTTGTCTATGTTGACCATGCCATGTCATCCATTTGAAGTTGACCGATTGACCGTCGACCTAGACATTGTCGACCATTTATAACATCCTTGAGCCAATGGTCCAGCTGATATATAGTACATTGGCTGTATGAATGATATATCGGCAAGTGTGTGACCAGCATTAGTCTCATTTAAAATGGTAAGGATTATACATGTGAAGTGCGCTTGCTAAATTTCCATGTACTGTACCATAGCGGATTCCCTGCCCATTCCTGAAGTATTTTACAGAAGTTTAATGCTTGTAGATGCGGAAACCAAGGACCTTATTCTGATTGACTCAGAAAGCTGTGAAATTCGCAGCCTTGCAAGTCCATCAGGCGCCGCCCGCAGTGCCGGCCGCACCCCTCGCATGCATGACACCCCCCCCCCTGCATGCCTGTGAATGGATGATTTACATAATCATCCATTTGCAAGAAGGGTTGAAATAATTTGATGGTCGTCGATCATGGTGACCATATATGGTGTCTCTATACTGCGGGCGCCCTGTGCGTGGACAGGACGGGCAGCTGACATCTGCTGATGTCAGCTACCCGCCCCCGTGTCACGGCCTCATTAGCCTGAGAATGATATGCTAATGGGGCTGCCTGGCGCACCGTCCTTCTCTGCCCCCTCTGCCCGCTGTGTAGGGTGTGTGCACTCGGCGAATAGAATGTTTGCCGTGGGTGCATGCACCCTGCACCTGTACATGCGCAGAAATGCATCTGCACATGCACAATAAATCAGAATAAGGTTCTTATATTGAGACTGACATTGGCAAACCAAAACAAACACTATAAGGATATGCATAAAGGCCCAATTCACATTCTGTACTGTCTGTATGTACATCCTATTTATTTGATGCGATCTATCTTTACTGCTCAGAAAGAACAACTTATCTATTGTAAGGAGACTATACAGAAGGAAATGCTAATATTAGATTATATATAGAGGGTGAAACTGATAAAACCAGGGTCAGCATTTTGTTGGCTTACAGAACCCACCCAAAGTTTTCTTTAACCTCTGTCAATATTAATATTGAACTTTCCGTATCAAAGGTTGCACAAGGGATATAAAAATAGTGATTTATTTATTGTACTGTTATTGAAATATAATAGCATTTGAATTAATAGGGGATTACGCAAGCTCTGTAAACACAGATGTATTAAGTGAAACTGTACAGAACAGAATTCCAGTACGTAATGCTTACCTTTGTAACATAATTAAGTTAGAAGTAAATAAGAATTATATGCCAGTGACTTTCACTACAATGTAGTGTTCTGTGGAATACTGTACTTCTGACTGCATTGTTACTACAATGTGGAGTGCAGACAATGAGGGTCAAAAATCACAAGAATCGAAATATAATGATAAACAAAAATGTTAAACAACAAATGAAACAATGTTATGACACAAAGATGACACAAACAGTGTGGCTCTAATAATCTAACACTAAACAGTATAGCTGGAGTAATAAAGTCCTTGGGCAGATGATTAAATCTCCCTGCACGTTTTAAATCTTCTCAAACTGCCATTGGTGTTTTAAGAGAGGGGGAGGCCTATGGTCAACCTCCTCTATCTGGGCCTCCTCCTCCCTGCCCACAGTATTGCAAGCGTTGTAGAGTCTGAGCACCAGAGCACTGTGACACTATTTAGTGTTTGAGCAAGACAAATTTGGTTTAGGTTTATTTAAGATTCACAGATTTTTATCAAAGTTTGGAGAGAGTTCAAGCCGGTCATCTCTTGTTATGTTGTATGCTGTGTTGGAAAAATGACAGGTAGGAGCTGATTGGTTGGTTCTTTATTTCTCTCCAGTTTATCGTTCTATAAGGTTTGATAAGTGTGAGCTTATTTCGCCTGGTGTCACTTGAAAGTTCGGTACTTATGTATTATCTGGGCTCCCATGTTAAATGCACCCCATTTTTTCATACCCCTACTATCCAACTTTGTTCGTCGGGAGGCTTGCCACCTAGCAACAGCTGGTGGGTTGTAGTGCAAGCCTCCCGACGATCGCTGGAGTAGGAAAAAGTGAAAAGAAATTTCACTTACCAACTCCACAGCCGGGGGAGCGGGCTGATGCCGCCGGAGCCTGAAGGCGCGTGCGCACGTAATACACGGCTCCGGGGCTACTGCGCATGCGCGCATATTAATAGGGCGCATGCTAATGAGCTCTGTGACACGCTCACACTGGCCACGTGAGCGCACAGAGTATAGCAGCTACAAGCCCGCCCCCTGCCCAGATTTTACCTCAGCGCTGAACATGGAGGACACTGTGTCTGTCTCTGCTACAGACACTCTCCCTGTGTCAGCATCCTGACGAAGCCGAGAGGTGAAACTAGTCGATCTGAAGAAGGTTGGATCCCATACAGGACTGTGCAGGACATCGCACAACACCTATTTGGGAAGTCTGCCGGCAGACCCTCAGCCACTACAGCACCCTGGTAAGCACCACAATTTGGACATAGTGCCTACTACCCCAGTGCACAGATACTGAAGCGCTAACTGACCCCTTGAAACCTAAGGACATAAGCCTATTGCAATAGACATTGCTTACCATTCAAGGAGGATCTATAAATCCATTCATTTTATATGTTAAATGTGAGTTTGTTTTGTTTTGTCACACCCTCCTCTGTGTGTATACCGGTATTAGTATAACCTGTTTTTTATTGTATGAATTAATTTTTTTCTGACATCCATCATATTTATTGATAAAACAAATAAATTCTATATATTTTTAAAAAAAATCAACACAGATTGAAAGTGTGTTTATTTTGCTATTAGAATATATGTGAGATTGCGCAGAGTACACCCCCTTTTTTCTGTCTACTCTCCCTGTGTCCCCTTCAGCCAGTGCTAGGAGCCTCAAACATAGAAAGAGGCTGCCTAGTGACACTTCCTCATCTGAGGACAGAATTTTTAAAAGAAGGAAGCTGTTTAACCCTGTCAGGTCTGCAGACACCAGGGACAGCTCTGAGGCAGACAGTACACCTCAGGATAGCGACTCCCCCTCCAGCTCAGCATCGCTACAGGGGAGAAAAAGCACAAGTAAGAGGAGACATGTGAGCAAAAGCTCCAAGAGAGACGCCTGTTCAGGACTAATCGTCTCATTCCCAGGTATTGCCCGAAGTAGGAATACCTCAGCGGTACGCAATAAACCGCAGTCTCCTGCCCACGGGCATACTTCCCGAGCCTCAGACAAGTATAAGAGGTCTCAGGGCTCACGTAAGGGGGCAAGTAAGCATCGCCCCTTAAGTCCAACTAATTTGCAAGATGAACGCAGCCAGGCCTCAGTAGACTGGGAGTCTGAGGAGGTGACTAGAACCTCTGCGTCCTCCAAGCGAGGCAAATATAGTGACCTGCAGATGGCCAGGGTGGCACTAGCAGGAGTCTCACCCCCAAATAAAATGTATTCCTCCCACTGGGCCTTACAGGAAAAGTCTTAAGTCCATAACTTTGCACAGTTGGCCTTCAGGACATCTCTCGTTAAAGAGGATGAGATGGTTCTGCGTAACCATACAGGGATCCCAGATATCCCCGCACTTTTCGCCCCCGATATTGACCCAGCATTATCTTCACTTATTGGTGATAAGACCCAGAGCGACTCAATTGATAAGCTGCCCCCTGCTGTTCGTACTGAACAAGGCAGAGAAAGAGGGTACCACTAGCAGCTCCTTGGATACGCTAGTGGCATCAAAGGCAGCACTCCTGAAGGCAATAAGCAGAGCCACCCTTATGGTTGGGCAGACCTTTGAGTTCATATCCAACACCCGCAGGTCCCGTTGGCTGTCCAGAGCAGGGCTAGCCGACTTAGCG
The DNA here is from genome assembly GCF_055691185.1 of Crinia signifera. Classification (NCBI taxonomy): domain Eukaryota; kingdom Metazoa; phylum Chordata; class Amphibia; order Anura; family Myobatrachidae; genus Crinia; species Crinia signifera. The sequence goes on from NC_139217.1 coordinate 169,592,535, forward strand.
CCCAAACCAGCGGAGGTCCCTAACCTGACGGACTCCGATTTATTCGGCCCTGATTTCATAGATGAAGTCAAGATCCGGTATAAGGCACGCAAGTCGTTTGTGGATCTAAAAAGCCACCAGTCTTCCAAACGGCCCTTTCGTCAGGAGGGTCGTTCTGCCACTGCCAGCAGTGCGACCCGAGACTACCGAGACTATAGAGGCTCCACCCGAGGCCACAGAGGAGGCTACTCCAGGTCCCGGAACTCCAGAAGTGCGGCTCCTTCATCCTCCTTCCCCAGAAGAGACAGAGGAAACGGTGAGTGTACCAGAAGCACAACCGCACCTTGGCCTCTCACAGGCCATACACCGGTGGAGAGAAATTACAACAGACAGGTGGTTGTTAAAAATTATAAAACAGGGTTTGTCTCTTCCGCTGCTGAGATTTCCTCGCCAGAGAATCCCATGCACAGCAAACGCCAGTCCTCTCTTAGACAAGGTTTTAGTCACAGCCTTGTCTCAGGGAAGGATAGAATTGGCAGACACGTCAAAAACAGGTTGGACGAGTCACCTCTTTCCCGTAAGGAAACAGGACAGTTCCTACAGACCAGTTCTGAACGTCAAATCTCTGAACCAGTACATAAGACATCGTACGTTCAGAATGGAGGGTCTAACAGAGGTACCCTTCCTTTTGACACAGAACGACTATTGCATAAAAATAGACCTCAAGGAGGCCTTTCACACTGTACACGTACACCCCAATCACAGAAGGTTCCTGAGGTTCCTCTGGAACGGCGTCCTTTACCAATGGACCGTTATGGTTTTTGGTTTGTCCAATGCCCCTTACACCTTCACGCGACTCATGAAGGCGGTGGTAACACACCTTCGCCAGAAACAAGTCCGATGCATAATTTATTTGGACGACCTCCTAGTCGTACACTCAGAGCAGGAGACACTACTCTCCCAGAGAGACACAATAATATCTCTTCTGCTCGGCCTAGGCTTCTCAATAAATTATCCCAAGTCAGTTTTAACACCTTGCCAATCAATTACATTCCTGGGGTTCGTAATAGATTCCCGTTCTTTCTCTATCGCAGTACCGGCAGAGAAATGGACAGACATCCAAGCTTTCGTGTCCCACATTATAAAGCGTCGGCTCAGCCTGAGAGACCTCGCAAAAATCATCGGGAAAATGAGAGCTCTAGACCCGGGGTTCCTTCACGCACCCCTTATTTGCAGACACTCTCAGAACCGTCTAGGATTCCTTATCAGGATAGGCCTTACCTGGTCACACAAGATCAGGCTCACACCGTTAGTTCGCGAAGAGATACAGAGGTGGACAGTGCTACCCATTCCTCCTCCCAGACCCCTACAGGACCCTACACCGGTTATCATCATTACCTCGGACGCGTCACTCACGGGGTGGGGAGCCTTTACTCGCGACAAGGCCGTGAGGGGCAGGTGGTCCAGGCAGGACTCACAGGCCCATATCAACCTCCTGGAGCTAAGAGCAGCCAGACTAGCCTTAGCGGCCCTAGTTCCCCCGCATACTCATCATATTCCCATTCAAGTCCGTCTGGACAACAAAACCGCAGTATCTTATATAAACAAGATGGGCGGCACAAGGTCCTTACCTCTCTGCCAGGAGGCAATAGACATCTGGGAGTGGGCGGTTCAGAGATCCGTCCAGTTATCCGCAATATATGTTCCCGGAGAGTTAAACGAGTTGGCAGACTCTCTCTCCAGAACTCGTGTCACACTAGACAGAGCGACTCTAAAGCCAGAGATCTTTCACAAGATCGTGACAGCCTTTGGGCAGCCAGGAATAGACCTATTTGCGAGACCATACAACATTCAGGTTCCGACTTTTGTGTCCAGGATATGGTCCCAGGTGGCATTCCAGACAGATGCCATGTCATTCCCCTGGACGGACCTAGTCCTCCCATACGCCTTCCCACCGCCAGCCTTGCTGTTGAGGGTACTGCACAAGATCATAGCGGACAGGGTACCCCAGATAATCCTAGTATACCCGATCTGGCCATCCAGAATTTGGTTCCCCTTAATCAGCCAACTACGGAAGGGCCCCAAGATCCCCCTAGAGATCTCGGGAGAATGTTTTCAGGGTACCCATGACTTACTACAGAAACTGCCACAATGCATGTGGATGGCGACATTGCTAGGTTGTTAGCACACTCAGACCTCTCAGCATCATCAACCGCACTAATTAATGCTTCACTGAGACCCAGAACCAAAGCTAGATACAGCGCCATAATTAGAGAGTTTATTTCCTGGTAAAACACCAGACCCAATTCTCGTTCCTCAGCACCAGTGAATTCAGCAATTGATTTCCTATCACATAAGTATGACACAGGCTCAGCCTCGGCCACCATACGTTCATATGGTTCCGCGCTCACCCTTCTAATCCCAGGGTTTTCAGAGAATAGATTATATTTACGCTTACTCAAGGGTATCTTCCTATCTAGACCATCACGACCACGTTACTCAACCACCTGGGACATTGAACCTTTTCTCAACCACTTAGCCACCATTCCCTCTACATCCGAAGCCCTTAGCCTATCGAGAAAACTGGCTTCCCTGATGGCTTTAGCTTTCGTGGCAAGAGGTGCCGAGTTGTCGTTAATAGACATTTCCGACCCATGGATGACCACAACCCCAGCGGGTTTTCACATTATCCTCAGGCCCTTAGTAGAGTTTGACCTAATTAGAGATCAATCTGACCCCGCTCTATGTCTGGTAGATTGTTTGTCGGCATATTTATCCCTGACAGCACCAATAAGAGGTGAACTTTCCCAACTATTCATTACGTGTCGTAGACCCTTTCGCCCAGCCAGACCGGGAACAATCCGGGGTTGGACTGTGTCGGTCATGCGGGATGCGGGTATAGACACATCACAATTCAAAGGGCACTCCCTCCGCGGAGCTGCAGTTACCTCTGCAGCAGCCAAGGGTTTGCCATTGCAGTGTATTATGCAGGCTGCTAGATGGTCCTCTACGCGTACCTTTGTAAGGCACTATTGGAGACCATCTGATCACCAAAAGGTGGAGTTTCTTAGAGCAACCACCAGGTATGTGGTAATCTACCCACCAGCTGTTGCTAGGTGGCAAGCCTCCCGACGAACAAACAGTAGTTTGCAGGAATCTATGACCTGCAAACTTTCTTTGTTCTAGGGAATAGGATTGCCACCTAGCAACAGCGACCCACCCTACCCGCCCGTTGCCTTGCTAGGTCTGGTGGTTTCTCTTGCTGCGATGCTAACTGTTTCCTTTCTCCTTTGGTTACAGGCGCTCCAAAGAATCAGAGCAAACAGCAGACGCAGCCAGCTAAGCAACAAAAATGAACCCAAGAAATCCGTTTTGCTTCGTCGAAGCACCGCTTGAAGTCTCCGTTACTGATCGTCGTACCTTATAGTATTCCCGTTGGTGGTCCAGTTACCCTATGGGCTAGATAGTTCATTGCGCTCTTGTTGTCGAGCAGCAGTTATTAAACACGTTTATTCAGCATCATTCAGTCTCTTGTCTCTGATTACGTACAAGTACTATGTGGTGTTATATTCTATTATTCATGTTCTAAGGATTGCCATCCGTAAGCTTCTGTAAAATCTGAGCAGGGGGCGGGCTTGTAGCTGCTATACTCTGTGCGCTCACGTGGCCAGCGTGAGCGCGTCACAGAGCTCATTAGCATGCGCCCTATTAATATGCGCGCATGCGCAGTAGCCCCGGAGCCGTGTATTACGCGCCTTCAGGCTCCGGCGGCATCAGCCCGCTCCCCCGGCTGTGGAGTTGGTAAGTGAAATTTCTTTTCACTTTTTCCTACTCCAGCGATCGTCGGGAGGCTTGCACTACAACCCACCAGCTGTTGCTAGGTGGCAATCCTATTCCCTAGAACAAAGAAAGTTTGCAGGTCATAGATTCCTGCAAACTACTGTACGCATGGAGTCGATTTTATATAGTGTGGCAAGCGCAGCGAGCCACCGTGCCCGAAGCGTGGCGAGCGGACGTGGTCTCATAAGAAAAACGGGAGCCCAGATATTACATAAGTACCGAAAGTTATTTTCATTTGCTATGGGCAACATCCCATCTACAATAGAACTCTATCTTAGTAAATAAACCCCTCAGTCTGCACTGTTTCTGGAATGTTCATATTGTCATTTCACACTGTTAGTACTAGAAAACTACAGATAGAGCCGCGCGAATCAAGCCGGCCGGCGAGCCAGAGCGATATGTCTTGGCGTGCTGTTTGCCAAGGCTGGGACACACATGCAGGATTTCCATCACAAATTGTGGGGCCTGAGACTGGCTAAATGGGTAGGACCCCCATAAGGGTGGGTGCTACAGCGTAAGTGGCATATATATATATATATATATATATATATATATATATGTATACATACACATATATATATATATATATATAATGATGAAAAGATGATGATAAATATCATCTTATGGGTGCCAAGGCCACTTAAAGGTTAATGTTTTAGAAAAAATAGGAAGCCAGCACATCCAATTGAATGAAGAAAAATATTTTATATGGAAAAAAGTTCAATAGAAAATAGAATCCAAAGGAAGGACACACCAAGCATGATGTAAATACAGCATACAGTTCAATTGATACATACTGTATTACCAAAAAAGTGTCAGCATGGTGGTCCAACCAGAGGGTCACTGATGCCCGACGGCCGTTTCGGTGCTTTCCCACCGTCCTCAGGAGCACTGTATACAAGCACTGTATACAAGCACTAAGCAGCACTGTATACAAACGGGGAAGAACGAGGCGGCACTCGAAGTCGTGTGAAAAATCAATCAAGTGTATTAAAACGACATCTACGTTTCGGGGATAGATTTCCCCTTCATCAGGATAAAAAACAGTGTACAAACAGTGCAATAAATAGTCTTACCCTCCATGATTTCCCCCAGCTGTCTGACGCGGCGGCGTCCCCCGTCGCTCGGCCACACCATGATTTCCTGTTTCCGGAGGATGTGACATCACGGCGCCCGGGTCCCGTATCCACGCTGGATGTGGCCAGTTTATACACCTGCATTCCTCATATGGCAGGCCTAGAGGCGGTGAAAAGGCATTTGATGGGGAATGTACTATATACTGGTCCTGATATGTTTTTTCTACAGCTTTTGGAATTTACGTTGCAACATAATTATTTTACATTTAGTGTAGATATATTGATGATCTGTATCTCATGTGGGGGGCCCCAGTGTCAGAACTGGAATCCATAGTGGAGGCACAAAATTCCTCAGACAGCCCCATCAAACTGACACTGAAACACAGTGATACAGAAATTTGCTTTCTTGACCTTAAGATAAAAATTGTTAACAATCACATTGTAACTGGCCTGTATTCCAAACCCACGGATAGGAATACTTTATTAAGATTCAACAGTTTCCATCCAAAATCCACCACCTCAGGTCTCCCCTACTCCCAACCGTTGAGAGTGTGTAGGGCTTCCAGTTTGGAATCAGACAGAGATGCACAACTTGATTCTATGACAGACAAGTTTGTGGAACTGGGGTATCCACTGAAGTTGCCTAAGCAGGCTAGACAAAGAGCCCTGTCATGCAACCGGGAGGATATCATACTTAATTCCCCACAAAAACAAAAAAAAAGACCAACATTGTACCGTGGGTGAGTGCCTACAACCCCAATAGTAGCTATACCTCCAAAAAAGCCAAACAGCTGTGGCCCATTGTGTCCAGTGACCCTGACCTAAAATTACTGCACGGGACCCGCATTTTCCCAAGCTATACAAGGGGGCGGAACATTAGGGATTTCGTGGTAAAAACAGAAGTACCACTGGTCAGGCCAGAAGCCACCCATTTTTTGGCACGTGGTAAAGGATGCTTTAAATGCTTGGGTTGCACCACTTGCAGATACATGTCCACAGGTAACTTTATTGCACATCCTCATTCCAGGAAGAAATTTCCTATTAATTGGGCCTTAACCTGTAGCACCAAGTACGTGGTGTACGCCATTACATTCCCGTGTGGTCTTTATTATATCGGCAAGACCGAGTGCCTGTTCAAAATCAGGATGGCACAACACAGGCTAGCTATACGCACAGCACTGGAGTCGGGCACTGGGGATCAACCAGTGGCCCGTCACTTTGCTGAGGCTAAACATGGCATGGCTACCTTGGGACACAAGATCATTGACCATGTCCCCCCATCGTTGAGAGGGGGTAACCGGTCCAGGAAGCTTTTACAGCTTGAATCTCGCTGGATTTTTAAACTAGATACGGTGCGTCCTAAGGGGCTCAACGAGTCACTTGGGCTCATCAATTTTGTTTGAGATACATTTGGGAGTGTGTCGTCAGTTTAAGGCCTCATGATATCTCTCACATCAGCTTTACATAGGTGATATCTCTCACATCAGTCTTCTACAGGTAACATTCTAATTTAACATATGCCAGTAATAGCGATACCTGAGAGTGAGCCCATACCCCATGGGGCACAGATAGTAATACAACATACTGTTCCCATATTATTTTAGGTGGTTATAGTCTGGGCTGTTCATTGTAAACTGAGAGACCACAGAGATCTTTTTTCCTCCTTTTTTCTTAGGTTCTTATAGGCACATTTGGTAATGGCTTGCTTTATATAAATATTACAAGACTTCCGGTTTCCGGGTGCATGGAGTGAGACGCAGCGCTCACAGCTCTCCTCCGTGACCCGACATATATCACTAAATTACACAGCGTTTTTCGCCTCCAGACCCTCTGGACCTGAATCCTCTTCCCCAATAACCCTCCCTGTATCTAATGATGGACCGCGCCGGGATGACAACGCAGCCGCCACGCTCCCAGCAACAAAGCGTGCGCCAGGTGAAAAGAGGTCAGGCCTCAGCAATGGCGCCGGACGGAGAGACGCCCTCACCCTCCCCAGCCTACAAAAAGGCGCTGGCTGATTCACACAGAGACGAAGACACCAGCGCTGCCCTCCATGGCTTTCCACTAACCTATGATGACATGGTGGACGCTATATCCTCCACAATGGCACCTCTTCTATTCAAGGCGGTGAGTGAGATTACAACACAGCTACAGTCACTCACACACAGGGTGGACACAGCAGAAAACAATATTGGCTCAATTGCCAATAGTCTGGCTAATGCCCAAGTAGAAATTACACGTCTGGAAAAGGAAAACTACTCCATTATAAATAAGCTTGAGGAGATTGAAAATAGGTCCAGATGGAGCAATTTAAGGATAGTGGGACTCCCTGAAACTTTAAAGGGACAGGCACTGGAGAAATTTGTCAGTGAGTCCCTACCACTCCTGCTTGGGGTGAAGGATGAATGTGCCTCCATGGTTATTGAAAGAGTCCACCGCCTTGGCCCCCCTCCTCGTCCAAACGACACCCGTCCCAGAGTCACAATCTTTAAGTGTCTTAGCTACACACATAAAGTAATTCTGTGGAAAGCCTCTAGGAAAATAAATTCCCTAAAGTGGGAAGGACACAGCCTCCGCTTATTCCAGGACTTTTCGGCAGAAGTCACAAAAGCCAGGAAAGCCTTCGCCCCTGTCTGCAATCAACTGATAAAAGATAAAGTCAGATTTGCACTGATCTATCCGGCAAAAATGAAAATATTTCTTAAGGATGCCCAGAATGACTTTAGCTCCCCAGCAGAAGCACTTGAATTCCTTAAGGAAAAAAGCAAGGAAAAGGAAGATGACATCTCAGATTCACCTGAGTAGCCACACTTATGCTGAGTATTCTCTATATTGTCAACTTACCCCCTGTTTGGGTTTTTGATGAGCCACAAAAGTCTAAATGACAGCTAAAGTTGCTTTAAAGATCAGAGTTTCAGCTAGCAATGTGCTGCAGTCTACTCGCCCCCCCCCCTCCCCCTCGGAAGTTTAGTACTTAAGTTGGACTGTTTTTGCAGGGCTCACATAAGTAGTTATTTGTTTTGTTTTTGGCTAAGGTTACGACTGACAGTTTGCAGAAGAGTAATAATTGAGACTGCCATATTATTCTCTTTTTTGCTGTTTTTTTTTTTTTTTTTTGGTAATCACACTCTTCAGCATTTCTGTGAGGTTCCAGCTACAGATAGAGACCCCCACTAATTTGAGCATGATGTTATAAAGGTTAAGAGTGTTCTCTAGCATAGAATGTTAACATTTGCATATTTAAAAAAAATAATAATAATAAAATAGGTGCACCCCCCCTCCTCTTCTCCCCTAACCCCCCCCCCCCCTTTTTTTCCCTCTCTTTTCCTTTCAGGGCCCATAGTGTCTCAGACTTTATATTGTATGTCGGGCAGGAGGAAGAGCCTGCTCCGGTTAGGTTTTGACCTATTGATTAAGGATAATAGGGGATTACATCCCCAATCTCGACCGAAAGTTTAGATTATATAATCTCATTTGTTAATACTGACACGCTGGCCTTGTCATTAAATTCATCTCTGTATTGTATGTGTTGTCTTTGTTTTGTCGACCCTTACCTTGTGTGTCTACCTTTTAGTATGTCCCTTCTGATTACTGGAGCAAGATGTGTAGAATTTAAGATGTCTAGTTGTGCGGCTATTCTACCCTGGTTCACATTATGGCACAATTAAAGGTAGGCTCTTTTAATGTAGGAGGATTTAACTCCCCTGCAAAAAGAAGAAAGGTCTTGGTGTACTGTAACAAGCTTAAACTAGACTTGATTTTTATTCAGGAAGCCCACCTCACCCCCCCTGAAATGCTGAAGTTACAGATGTTAGGGTGGAAATTAGTAGCCAGTTCGGCTTTTACCTCTAAAGCTAGAGGAGTAGCCATCTTGATCAAACGTAATATTCCCCATGAAATATTGAAAACCACCACAGACCAGGAAGGCAGATATGTTATAACCCAAATACAAATCCACTCCACAAAATTCACGCTATGCAACATATATGCCCCCAACGCATATAAAAAACAATTTTTTTATCAAATACTTAGAGAATTGACCCCCCTTATGCATACCAATTTGATAGTTTGCAGAGACTTTAATCTTATTTCAAATGCGTATCTTGATAAATCTACACAAAATAAATACCCTCCCAGTCTACCAGCATTAGTAGTCCCACAACTTGCATCACAATTTAAACTAATAGATATATGGAGGGCTCTCATTCCCACCACTAAAGAACTTTCATGTCTATCAGCCGCCCACCACTTTTACTCTTGCTCCTATCGGAGAACCTTTTTCCCAGAGTCACTGCTACAGAGATGGAACCCATCACTATTTCGGACCACTCTCTACTACGGTTCCAAATACTGATAAATGATGAACCATCAGCTAAATCCATGTGGAGATTCCCTAACCATCTCCTGACGTCAGAGGCCTTCAGGTCTAAGTTAAGGGAGGATTGGGATGAATACTGTTCCAGCAACCAGTCGCATGCGGACGCCGACTCTCCCTTGTTCTGGCAAACTGCCAAGGCAGTCTTGAGAGGCAATATTATATCATATACAGCAAAATTAAATAAAAATTATTCGGCTAAATTCCTAACCCTTCAACAATCTTTAACTCAGGCTTATTCCCAATACCAAAATGATCCGTCTCCCCTTAACAGACAAAGATACCTAGCAGTAAATACACACTTTAACGAATATCTTCATAACAGGGGAAATAAATGTTTGTATAGTATAAATTATCGATATCACTGTTTTGGTAACAAAACGTGCAAACTTCTAACGAACATTCTTAATGGGTCTAGATCCTCAGTTTTTATTCATCCCCTAAAACGCAATGATGGCTCAACAACTACATCAAATAAACAAATAGCTCAGGAGATGATGAGATTCTACTCTGACCTATATGCCGCCCCTTCGATCTCCCTTTCTCAAAATTGCTCAAACGAAGACAATGCTCAAGCCTTATTCTCTAAAATTGTGTTCCCCAAACTCCCTCCTCACGACCTAGCAGCTTTAACTGCACCCATTAGCAAAGAAGAAGTAACCAAAGTCATTAAGTCTTTAAAAAAAGGGAAAGCCCCGGGCCCGGATGGGTTTGGTAGCAGTTTCTATAAAGGCATGCTCCCTCATATAATTGATCCATTAGTTAAGGCCTTTAATCATATTTTGACTAACAAGACCCTCCCCCATCATTTTAATTCCGCTTATATAAAGACTCTCCCTAAAACCGGGAAGAACCTTTCCCTCCCAGGATCCTATAGGCCGATTTCATTATTAAATTCAGATTACAAAATTCTGGCCAAAATTCTGACGGAAAGACTAAAGGCAGTTATTACTCATATTATTCATCCCGACCAAACGGGATTTATCTCAGGGAGATATTCAGTAGTAAATGTAAGGAAAGTAATTACTGCAATACAACATTTAAAAAAAAAATCCGGGCACTTCCCCCCTTGAGTAATAATGTCTATCGACGCTGAGAAGGCCTTCGACCTTGTTCATTGGTCCCATCTCCATTCCACCATGGCACAATTCGGTTTTCCAACAGACTTTATTGACTATATCAAACTTCTATACACAAACCCAGTCTCACAGATTTTATGTAATGGCCAAATTTCAGAACATTTCCAACTCCACAAGGGAACGAGACAGGGTTGTCCCCTATCCCCGCTCCTTTTCGCCATAGCGATTGAGCCGTTAGCCCTGCTTCTACGACAGTCCCCGGGCTTTAAAGGCATATCAATCAACGGACATACCTTAAAGGTATCGCTCTTTGTAGATGACATGCTGCTGTACGTCACCAATCCTGCTGAGTCTATCCCACTCATAGTAAATACTATTCAAGACTTTGGTAAGATCTCTGGTTATAAAGCCAATTTAGAAAAGACAGAACTTCTCATGTTAGGTAAATACTCCCCAGAGAGTATTTCATCATCCATCTTTACAAAATTTAAAATAGCTCAATCACAAATTAAATACCTAGGCATTTACATAACAAACAAAACGGACAATTTGTACAAAGCTAACTTATCCCTTACTATAACCAAAACTATAGATTTGATGAATTCATGGTTAAACTTGCCTCTCTCGCTCCTTGGCAGAGCCGCAGCAATAAAATCCATTATATTCCCTAAATTATTCTACTGTATGCAGTTGCTCCCAATTGCTTTAAAAAATAAAGACATCGGGGGGCGTGGCCTAGCTGCTGAACCGAGCAGCAGCATTTTCCCTGCACTCCTGCCCATTCTCCGTTTTTGGGGCATTTACCCACTTATTCTGCTACCCCCCAGCCTCCCCACCGCCTGTACCTGCTGGACACTGGCCTGGGGCACCGGTGGATGTGCGCTGCGGAGCCGGGAGACGTGGGGAAACGTCTTTGCGGGTTGCGGCCTTGCCCACCTCCGAAGCCGGGACCTCAATTAGTACAGCCAGCCGGGTTTCGAGCTCCGTGATGCGGACGGAGGAAACGGGGGCGCCTGGAGCCGCAATTTTTACATCTGCTACCTCCTCTCCCCTATTCCAGCCTCCGCTGATGCTCAGGACCTGATCTGGGGGTGCCAGCTGTCCCTGGAGAGAGGGGTAAGTGCCTGCAGGCTCTGCCAGCTCCGGCTGCTAGTTACAGCGGCGGCCATCTTGGATGTGACCCCCCCTCCTCTCCTGCTGCTGCGTTCGCCCTCCTGCACCTGGGTTTTCACTAGCCTCTGTTGGGGTGCCCCAGGAGCCCCCTGGAGAGATTGCCCCTCTGTGCCCTGGGGGATCAGTGGGACCCAGGGCCCCCATACTATCTATACTCCTCCATACATCTAATCTGAGGCCTGTGTTCCTGGGCGACCCCTGGGCTGCCCCTTTGCAAGCTGGACAATATCAACAGCCTCTCTCCCCCACTGGTATAAGCTGACACCCTGCTTAGCAGGTCTGGCAGGGGTCAGCCTCTCACTGCCTGCCCAGAGCCCTGTGCCGCGCAACAACCTGTGACATCCAGACCGGGCTGTCTGTTGCCCCACCTGTACACCATCCCCCTGTTACCTCTGTGGCCCAGCAGAGCTCTTATGGACCTGACTCAGAGCTTCACTCTCCGGGAAGCCCCAATCAGCTCCTTATTCTCACTAGCAGCTGTGGTAGCCCCCCCCCCCTTTTAGCTCCTTCCACAATAGAGGGCTACTTTTCGCAAATCCTCCTGCTGCTCCAGAAGACATCTTCACCTCTGCCCAAGATCCATTGTCGTAATCCACTATGATGTGACACTACGCCCTGTAATGTCACCGCCCATGTGACCCGTAATCTCATGCTCATTTCATTAACAGGCACCATTCCATTATACTAGTGTGTGAAGCCCTGTCTGTCACTATTTTCATACTCCTCTGAAAACCTCTATCATGTCCCCTAAGAAATCTAAAGAGGTCTCTACCCCTCGGGTCTCTTTTCCTGCTAGGAGGGCCACGCAGGCCCTGGGAACATCTCCGGGTACCTCTGTGGCAGCGCCAGCATCTGACACCCCAGCACACAGCTCTGGCCTGTCATTCTCAATGGCAGGCGCAGATTGTGCCCTAGACACCCCACTAACAGCTGGGCTACTCTGTCAGATACTGTCCACCTTCAAATCTGACCTGACCAGAGACTTAACAACTGCGATTCGGGAAGTCAAGACCGATCTAATTGCTGTTGGGGACCGAACAGATCACCTTGAGAGGAAAATGGAGGAGCTGGTGGCCTCTCATAATGACCTCCTCACCTCCTATGACCAACAACAGGCTGAAATTGAAGCAGTTAAAAACAAGATGGCAGATCTCGAGGACAGATCTAGGAGGAACAACATAAAAATCAGGGGGATTCCGGACTCCGTATCCAACCCTGAACTGGAAGGCTATGTCACCACGCTGTTCCGCAAACTGCTGCCTTCCGTAGAAGAAAGAGACCTCTTGATCGACCGGGTCCACCGGCTCCCAAGACCTCGCTCAGTCTTGTCTGATCTCCCTAGAGACACTCTCCTCCGTGTACACTTCTTCACCACCAAGGAGCGCATACTGAGGGCTGCAAGATCGGCCGGGGAGAAGGGTATATTGGGAGGCCTACAGATTTTTCCAGACCTATCTGCAATGACGTTAGCCAAAAGAAGAGCGCTGACCCCGATTACCACTGCACTACGAGCCAACGAAATCCCCTACCGTTGGGGTTTCCCTGTGAAGCTTCTGATTACCCATGAAGACTCCACACACACCATCTCGTCCCTTGAAGCAGGACTCAAGCTCCTTTCAGAATGGGACATCACGGTGAAACACCCATCCATGCCTAAACGGAGTTCAGCTCCGCGTGCGGAATGGGGGAACACTTGAGAGACCAATCCACAACCCCTTCGGGGTATGTAAGCCATATGTCCTTTATCTGGACAATCCCTGTCTCCTCACATCCTGGAGTCTGACTTCTTGGCTAAGTATAACAGCCGTTTGATTATTAGGCTTATTGTTTGTTTAGGTATAACATGCCTTTTGCTACTATCCTGATGATAAAACTGTTTTGCGCTAGCTCGCAGCTAAATAACAGGTTACGTTAATGTTCATACAGTATTTTTCAAGTTATGCACTGGTTTATAGATGTGTTGTTTATTGGACAATTTTCTTATTGGGCCTACATGGGCGGTGGCACTAGGCCACCTATAGAGCCCCCACCTTCTCCCGTACTACTGCATTTGTCTCCCCTTACCTCCCTGCAGTAGTCATGTCGGTCCGATATAATGGACCGTTTTGGTTTAATATTTTCCCTTTCCTTTTCAATTTGTTCCCTATTCTCCCCCTAAGTTACAGCCCTCCCCCTCACACTAGACTCTGTCTTGTACCTCAAAAATATGTACACCTTACATACCACATAAACATTACGCTATTGGTTGACCTTTTCACCCATCATTTTGCCCATGCGATCCTATGACGACTAAGATCCTTTCCTTGAATGTAAAGGGACTGAACTCCCCCAACAAACGCAGACTTGCCCTCACTTTCTTCCATAAGCAGAGGGGAGACGTGATCGCTCTACAGGAGACTCACTTTTCCTCCGTAAACCCCCCTATATTTAGAGATAACAGATATCCTCTGGGATTTTATGCTAGTGGTCAGGTTAAACGTAATGGTGTTGCCATTCTTTTCAGCAATAAAGTGACATTTGTCCAGCACTCCCTTACTGCGGACAAAAATGGGCGCTATCTAATCCTGACTGGACTGCTAGATGACAAATTGGTTACCCTGGTCTCAGTATATGCTCCTAATTCTAACCAAATCCCCTTCTTACGTAAATTATTTCTTCTAATCCGCAAAGTAGCCAAAGGGTCACTACTAATAATGGGAGATTTCAACTTGGTATTAAACCCACATCTAGATAAATCTAACAAACCTCTCACGACTAGGCTCCCTCCCCCCCCCGGACCTTCCTTAGCATTCCGCAACATGCTAACTGAATTCGACCTATATGACATCTGGAGAACTCATAACCCATCGGGCCGCGAATATACATTTTTTTCAAACGTCCACAATTCATACTCTAGAATTGACATGCTTTTATGTGACAAATGGACCCTACAACACTCCAAAGACATAGACATCCTCCCCATCACCTGGTCTGACCACGCCCCGATACTGTGGAAATGGTCTTTAAATAACTTCAATATCCCTCCCAGACCTTGGCGCTTAGCTCCTCATCTTCTAACTGACCCGCTGCCTAATAAAATTATTTCGGACAGTATATCCTCGTACTTCGCTAACAATACCCCGCAAGACACGTCTACATTCACACATTGGTGTGCATTCAAGGCGGTTACTAGGGGTGCTGCTATTCAGGCCGGGGCTGCCCTCAAGAAACAAAACATTCAAAGACAAACAGACTTAGAAAATAAAATTAGGGATTTAGACTGCAAGAACCAATCCTCCCCTTCCGCTGCCCTCAGGAAAGAGCTTTCAGAAGCTCGTAGTCAATTACAGAAAATGCTCCTGGCCCAAACTCAGTTGGCCTTGAACAGACTCCGTACAAAATTCTTTCTATCAGGGAATAAATCTGGGAAAATGTTAGCACGTAAACTGAGAATGCAGCATGCCAAGAATAGGATTAAGCTCATACATTCCCCATCTAAGGAGAAACTCCTAAACCCAAAGGATATATCTAACCAGTTTGCTAAATATTACTCTCAACTATATAACCTATCTCTAGACCCAGACACCCCCCAACCCTCTAAAATGTCTATATCCTCTTTCCTAGAAGGAGTTAATTTGCCTTCCTTATCTAATGATCAGTTAGAAGTCCTAAATGCCCCCTGGTCTCCGTCTGAAGTAGATGCTGCTGTTAAATCCCTACCTAGGGGCAAAGCCCCAGGCCCCGACGGGTTTATCAATAATTTTTACATCACTTACCGCGAAACCCTCACACCCTATCTGACTGATATTTTCAATACTATCACATCTTTAGGTTCCCTCCCCAAGGAAATGCTGGAAGCACAAATAATAACCCTGCCCAAACCAGGAAAAGATCCAGCCCACTGCCAGAACTATCGTCCGATAGCTCTGCTGAACAGCGACACTAAATTGTTCGCAAAACTTATAGCTCTCAGAATTAAAAATTATTTGCCTATGCTGATACACCCGGACCAGACGGGGTTTGTCCCAGGGAGGCAGTCGTCTGATAACACACGTCGAGTGTTTAATTTAATTGACTCTCTCACGGATGATCAGGGCCTTCTGCTGCTGTCTTTAGACGCGGAGAAGGCCTTTGACCGCTTAAACTGGGAGTATATGCAGACTGTCCTCTCTAAATTTGGGTTTAGGAATCAGATTATGTCTTCTATTTTGGCACTATATAGTACCCCCAAGGCCCGGGTGTTTAGCAATGGCTTTCTCTCAGATCAGTTTCCCATTTCCAATGGAACAAGGCAGGGCTGTCCCCTCTCCCCAATAATATTTGTGCTATCTATTGAACCCCTTGCCTCCAAAATTCGTGCTGACCCTGATTTTCCCGGTCTCCAATCAGGATCCTCATCGCATAAGCTAAGTCTCTTTGCGGATGATATTTTACTTTTTGTTTCTGATCCCTTACGTACATTACCCCACCTACACGATACTCTAAACAGTTTTAGTAAAGCCTCATACTACAGATTAAACACCACAAAAACTGATGCCCTACCCATTAAGTTAGCTGACTCATACCCAATTCTGTCCTCTAAATTTCCATATAACTGGCAGAAAGTGTCTATACGCTACCTGGGTATAAATATCCCATCAGACACTGGGAAGGTCCTTGAGGTTAAGCTACCACCCCTTCTTAGCTCATTAGAATCTCTTTCCAAATCCTGGCTTGCGTTCGATGTCTCATGGATGGGACGCATGGCTGCCTTTAAAATGTCCCTATTACCTAAACTCATGTATCTCTTCCGCACGATCCCCTACACTTTCCCGAAAAAAGAGCTTGCCAAATGTAACTCAATCATGCTCAAATATATCTGGTCCTCAGGTCCCCCTAAACTGGCTCGCTCTAAGATGACCCTCCCTAGAGCCAAAGGTGGATTGAACCTCCCAGACCTAGGTTTATACCATGATGCCTGCAAACTGGCCCAGATAAAAACTTTCTTTGAAGCACGCTCAGAATCAAGGTGGGTGGATCCTGAGATATCGCATGCAACGACCCCAATCGATGATCTGTTTAGAATACCTAAACAACTCCGACCTGATCTCTCCTCACTCCTCCCAACTACTAGGGCCTCTATTGCAACCTGGGATGCATTGATTTCTAGACTCCCCCACCCCATATCTCAACTCCCACTAATTTCATTGAAATCATTACCCAAACTAATACCCAATCTACATCTTGCCAGATGGACCACGCTAGGTATTTCTAAACTACGTGATATTTTGGAAGGCCAGCATATCCTCCCGTTCTCTGCCCTCCAGCAGAGATTCTCTCTCCCCAAATCTGAACTACTGCATTATTTTCAAATTTGTCACTGGTGGAATACTGCCCATCCGTCTAATAGTATACCTAGTAACTTTGATTCACATATCTACTCCCGACTTAACCTACTAAACTCGAAAGGGGATGTTACATTCTGGTATAGAACATTGATAGACATTCCAAATTCCCCTAAGTCAAATGCACAGACTAAATGGGAAGCTGACTTAGGTATGACCCTCTCGGACGCTCAATGGAGCAAAATTTTTCTCTCCTCCTATGCTATGTCAAAATGTATGAACCATACCGAGATGCACATAAAGTTAATACACAGATTATACCTAACCCCAGCCAAATTACACTCCTTCTGGCCCACATGTTCCAAGTTCTGTTGGAGACATTGTGGCAATACTGGTCACATATACCATATATTCTGGTCTTGCCCCCTTCTCACTGTGTTTTGGAAGGAAGTATTTGACCTAGCAAATCAGGTCTTAGACACAGCACTATTACCCACTCCATTAATAGCCTTATTTAATATATTTCCCGACACGGTCTTACCTAACAAACGCTATGTTCTAGGCCATATATTCATTGCGGCCCGTGCAGCCCTGGCCCAGTGCTGGAAACAAAACGCCCCTCCTCTACTTTCAAAAGTTACTCAGAAAATTAACTTTAACTTCACCATGGAAACACAATATGCTTCCCACTCCGGCTCTGTATCTGCTTCAATGGCTCGCTGGTTGCTTTGGCATGAATATGTTACTAGTGGAGCAGGTACATCGCACATTTCCAAATCACCCCAATGTGACCCCCTCCAATTCAGCCTTAACGAGAGACAAGCAGAATCTACAGACTCTTCTTGATCCCTTAATTCTCCACTCTATAACCTGCTTGCGTGGTTGCGTTACGTACTTAATGTTTATCTAACTATTTTTACTGCTAGATGTATTTGGCTAACATAGATATAGCTTACATTACTATTATGGTTAAATACTTTACCTGATGTTTCTGTTTAGGCTTACTGAATTCTCATTGTGTACCGTATGACGATATTTCTTGCCTGCCTACTTATGCACAGAGTCTATGTACCCTCCCCCCACCCCTTTGTCCCCCCCTGTTCCCCCTCCTTGTTCTACTTTATTCTGTAACCCCCCATCACAAATTTCAATAAAATATTGATGTTAAAAAAAAAAAAAATAAAGACATCCAATTGATAAATGCCAGCATGTCAAAATTCCTCTGGAATGGAGGCAGGGCCAGGATTTCATTGAAAAAATGGATGCTCCCTAAATTAAACGGGGGACTTCGTATACCTGACTTTAGAGCATATTCCACCTCCATTTTCTTCAGATACGCTAGCGACTGGTTGCTGGAAAAATCAGTATATACTGATTTGGAGTTGGATCATGCGAATTTCCTCCCTTACTCCCCTGCGGCTTTGTTGCACTTGAAGACCTCAGATGTCCCTAAAGAAATAAAGACTAATATTTTATTCAGAGATACCTACCTTAATTGGACCCTCCTTCACAAAAAACTGAAGCGAGAACATAAAATGTCTCCATATATCCCCCTATGGGGAAATCCTAATTTTCAGCCCTCTCTTACAAATGCTTTACTCCAGAGATGGAGAAAGAAAGGCCTGTCACTAGTCTCCAAGGTCTTTGATCCTGGTGGAATCATACTACCTTTTGAATCACTAGCACAAACGTATTCTATACCCAATTCACAGTTCTTCCTTTACCTGCAGTATTCTATACCCAATTCACAGTTCTTCCTTTACCTGCAGGTTAGACACTATGCCCTATCTCTAGGTCCAATGTTGGGGAGAACTACCCCTATACATCCTATTCTAGAGGTTTTAGCCTACAGGGAGAAAAGGACGTATAGAATCAACCTTTTATATCCTACACTGATTGAGGCAAATAATCCTCTAAACCAGCAAGCCTCTCGTTTACTTAATAATTGGTACCAAGATATTCCAAGTTTGCCTGAGGCCCAGGTCGGTATAATTCAAAAGTACTGCATATACTCTAAGTACTTGGGCTCGGCCTATTTGCAGGAAACCCATTTGAAGTTCTTGCACAGATCCTTTATTACACCTGCACAAAGAAAATACATGGTGGCGGATGAACCGGGTCATTGTTATAAATGCAAGATGGTTAATCCTAAGCTCTTGCACTGCTTCTGGGAGTGTTCAAAAGTCAGAAGGTTTTGGAACAAAGTCATAAACTTTATTAAGTCCTCATTGCAAATTGTTATTCCACTTACACCAGAAATATGCCTCCTGTTTAGGTTTGACTCAGTGGCCTATTTCGCAACATATTCCAATCCTGGTCATTGTTCTTACCTGGGCCAAAAAGCTACTACTACGGCACTGGATCAAAAAATCGGTCCCAAGTATCCAGGAACTAAGAACGAGAATTCTCCAACACCTGTATTTTGACCTGAGAACTCTAATTTCTTCAGACAATACCTCCTCAGATTCCTTCTTCAAAAAGTGGCGAATATATAGTCTTTTTTTAGACGAAGACTCCAAATCTGCTATTCTCCAACTTTTTAATCATACAACATGGTCAAGGTTGTACCCCTACTTGGAAGGTGGGAATCATGAAAGATCGGGTACTGCTAGTTCTCCTCGCTCCCTTCAAAACCAAAAGTGACTTATAACAACCCCTCGATTAGGCCCATCGGCATGGAGTACAAGACCCGGTTCATTCCATCAAAATACCGCCAAGATCATTATGTCATTGATATGTTTGTTTGGTTCTTTTCCACTGTGTATTATACTCCAAACTGGTGTATTGATATCTAACATCTGTCTACTTTTAATCTAGGTCTATAGTCTACGTGGACACCACACCTCAGTTTTTACTGAAACCTAATGTCTTTTATTTGAAATATGGTTTTTCTTAATTGTTGCAAATGTTACAACGCAGATAGCCATTGTGATAATGAATCTTGCATCCTTCCTCCCCCCCCCCCCATCTATGTTTCCGTCTTTGTCGTTGTCGTCGTCTTACGTACTATATGTCTTTATGTCCATTTTTACTAATCTGCATAGGCTGGCTGATTGAGTATGCAATCCCCTTATATAATGGGAAAATAATGTCTATACTCAATGCAATGGATAGTTTCTTTAGATAAAGCTCTTAGTTAACGCAAATATCTATCTGGTATCTAAGATACAGCGCCTCTTACTTTCAAAGACTCAATGTAATAGCTATTGCTTCACAATAATAGACGTTAAGATGTTTATTCTAAGATTAAGCTATATTATGTTTATGTTGGATATATTGTGTAGTATGCTTATAGGTCAGTATACAACTAAATGACTATGGTATGCTTTTTCATGTCAAATTTATAAAACCAAATAAAAACGTATTTAAAAAAAAATATATATATTACAAACACAGTTTAATATCACCTATGCCTAGGATGTCATATGTCGCCATTCAAAGTGCTTTTTGTTCACGCTGATACTGCTGTTTTTATAGATATACTTTGCACTGTTTGCTATATACCGATCGGACATTGTCCTCTCGGTTCTTACATTCATTTATTATTGTTTATGTTTACAGCGCTGCCACGGCGACGGGACCCGGGCGCCGTGACGTCACATCCTTCGGAAACAGGAAATCATGGTGTGGCCGAGCAACGGGGGACGCCGCCACGTCAGACAGCTGGGGGAAATCATGGAGTGTAAGACTATTTATTGCACTGTTTGTACACTGTTTTTTATCCTGATGAAGGGGAAATCTATCCCCGAAATGTAGATTTCGTTTTAATACACTTGATTGATTTTTCACACGACTTCGAGTGCCGCCTCGTTCTTCCCCGTATGTATACAGTGCTGCTTAGCACTTCAAGGAAGGCACCGGAGCAAGTTATCCCCCAGGGGACGTTGGACTGCCGGAGCTTCTCTGTTTCCTATATATATATATATATATATATATATATATATATATATATATATATATATATATATACATATATACACACACACACATACAGCAGGGGCCTTACGCTGAGCCTGGGCTGATTGGCTCACCTACTACAGCATGCGATCGCGGGCTCTCCTCTTTGCTCAGCTCCGGCAGCTCATGCCGCCAGCTACTGTACCTAGTAGCTCCCCCTACTTGCCTGTCAGAGCCGGTGGTCACTATCTGCTCCTCCATGTGCCGCTGCCTTCCTGCAAGAGACTCTGACTTTGACCAGCAGCACCTGCATTATGAATAAGGCTCCTGATTGGCTGCCAATCAAGAAGATCTTATTGGCTAGCGGCTAGTGCCTCTGCTACATTCATAATTTGTGCATCTTTTATGCTCATGCGTCCATTGCTGCAAATGGGGCTTGCGAGCATCTCACGCGCACGCGCATCCCATTCTTGATGAGCTTCGACGAATGGTGTGCCGAGGCGGGACGCAGATGGGCTGGATAAGCGTGACTCCATCTGTCGCACCAAGGCATGGAACTGATTGTAATGTTCGCAGTACTGTATAACCTCCCATTTCTGCTCTTCTCTAAAGAGCACTTTGCAAGCAAAGACTACTGATTTTCTAGTGGACACAATCATGCTGAGATACTGGGTGACTTCTAATACATTTAAAACAAATGTTATTCATTGTGTCTTTGTCCAAAAAGCAATTCCATCCCTCACCCTCTATTTCACAGGTAGAATAGCCTGACTAATTTGCTAAGTGCACTTTGTCCACACAAAAAAGAATGTGTCCAGTCACTGCATCTTTCTGTACCACAGATCTTATAAAACGGCTTTCCGCCCCCACTTTTATGCAGCTGCGGCAGGATTGCTGTATCACAGATCATTGTAAGTGCCCAGACTAGGCAAATAGGAAGATGAATGATTATTCAGGCAAATTTGGACCACCAAGATGAGAAAGGTTCGGAGGAAAAACATTATGGCCAGGGCTCCATTGAAAGAACTCGACAGTTGACAGATGAGCATCTATAAAATGACAAAGGCTCCCTGTGTATAGCCCCTTGCTACCAACGCCTTCTCCCTGGGAAACTAATTACCCTCAACTGTCAGAGAAATGTTATTTTTTCCAGCTATCATTCTCCCTTTACCGACCACAAAATAGCTATAAAAATGTACTTTTCATCTTCATCTTTTTCCCTATTTTTTCTTGGCATCATCAAACACACTGTAATGTCCATCAAACAAATGATAACTATAAGCTGGATATCCAGCACGGCAGCTGCTAGTTTGCTGTAGAACATTACAGTACACATACAGAGAGCAATCTGTCCCTTTGATTGCACTGCACCGAGCAGCGGACGCAGATTTCACTATTTTAATAGCAATGGGGGTTCTTAAAATACCAATTTGTAAGGAATGTGAATGCTCAGCTAGTGCAATGAAAAGGAGACATTATTTCGCATGCCTGCTGTACTAAATGAAAAGTATCCATTATTTCCATGGTATTTTATTGTCTGAATAAAATGATAAAAATATGTTAAAATGAGAATTTCTGCACAAAGCTTGTTTTTATCACCATTAGCATATGATTTGTTGTACTAAATCATATCAATATATCCCAGCTTGTAAGTGAATACAACACAAATTGCTGAAGGGCATTTTAAACACAAACTGCCTGATTTAGAATAAAAGTTGAAGGGTGGTATTTATCAAAGCTTGAAGAGAGATACAATTAAGAGTGATGCCTTAAGCCCCATACCACACTAGCCTACTTTGCCTACTTTTGAAAACTAGTTTCAGCGAGATTATAGTTGGTAATAGAATACCCATTGAGGGGGCATGTCATGCTCCACCCAAAGGGCGTGTCTAGTTCCATAGACGGAGAGATTGTGAAAAGAGATTGTGAACGTGGCACCTAGAAGCGTGGGCGTGTACAGCTACATCTTAGAGGAATCTTTTCAAATGAATTATAGCCAAATGTAGATGAGCCCCACAGCAGTTAGTAAGAGCTCTACTATACTTGGTAAAGTGCTGGGAAATGGCGCTGATGATTCAATGTAACTGTGTCTATCTCTCTTTTTTCCCAAAAAAATGTAACAGTGTAATGTGGGCTAGGTGAAATGAGGGAGATTGCTAGACTAATGAGGGAGAGAGGGAGATTGCTGCTATTTCAGAGAGTCTCCTGCAGAATGCAGGAGGGTAGGCAGCTATGCCCTTATACGCACTAGACAAGATAGTAAAATATATCACTCAGAAGGGCCTTTCTCAGCTGTATATTTTACTATATAACCTAGTGTGTACACTGAATATCTT
Source organism: Crinia signifera (assembly GCF_055691185.1). Taxonomy (NCBI): domain Eukaryota; kingdom Metazoa; phylum Chordata; class Amphibia; order Anura; family Myobatrachidae; genus Crinia; species Crinia signifera. The sequence continues at coordinate 169,615,593 of NC_139217.1, forward strand.
AAATAATGTACGCTTCCGTGTGGCGTTAATAACCCCCTCCCTCAACTGAACAAGTACAGACAAGGGATGTCCTCTTCAGTGACAGTCATGCTTCAACAGTCATAGGCCCCCCGCCGATGTTCATTCCTGACTGGAATAGGCAAGATTGTAATCACTTGCCGATGCAGGCATCCCACCGAATCCCCCCACCGCCACCAATATTGGCATCGGCGGGGATTGTTTAATTTGTATGGGGTTTTACATTTCACAGACTGTGTTTGAATAATGATAGGGGCTGATTGGTTGATACTTTATCTTTCATAATTTTATCTCTATTCAAGCTTTAATAAATACTCCATTAAAAACTGCTGTGATGTTTGATTGAATTACATGTCCTAGCAACTCCAGAAAGCTATTAACCAAAATTGTTATTGATTTGTGATGTTGTTTATCTTCACACGAAATGTGTGTGAAAAAAATGTACACCAAGGGGGTTATTCAGGTTGATTCGTAAGGCTGCGAATTCGCAGCTTTGCGAGTCCACCAAACCCCGCCTGGCGAACGCACGCCCCCCCGCCGCCCCAGCAAAGTGCGGCTTCGCCCGCACAGCAGCGAATGGATGTTTTGCATAAACATCCATTCGCTTTGCTGGGGTGTCCACCCACATCATTCGATGGTCGGTGACCATCGAATGATGTTTAGCGTGCACGCATATATAAGTGACTTTTCAGTTGCGTATATATGCATGCACGCTGGCGTGATATGGGCGGGCAGCTGACATCCGGTGATGTCAGCTACCCGGCCCACACACCCGCGTCACTGCCTCATTACCATGAGAACGCCCAGCGTTCTCATGGAAACTCCCATGGAACGCTGGGCGTTCCCATATGGTAATGGGGCAGCCCGACGCTCCCCGCCCTTCTCCGCCCCCCCCCCTCGCTGCCATGGGTGCGTGCACCCGGCGACCCGAAAAAGGTCGCCGTGGGTGCTTGCACCATGCGCCTGCACATGCGCAGAAACACGCCTGCGCATGCGCAGATGCACAACATCGCTACTGCGTGCGAATCTGAATAAGGCCCCAAGTGTACACCCACATCAAGGAGGAACCTGCTCCATTGTTATAGTCAGAAGCAGACTTTCTGGGGACCAGATGTACTAATACTGGGGACCAGATGTAATAAGCTTGAAAAGTGATAAAATGGAGAATGATAAACCACCAAACAGGCAACCTCTAACTGTGACAGCTGCATGCTGTGTTTGGAGAATGACAGTTGTGAGCAAATTGGTTGGTTGTTTATCACTCTCATCACTTTCTTAAGGCTTAGTGCATCTCGTCCTGGGTGATTTATCCTTGTCATATATTATATGCTTTCTGTCAAATTTGTACATTGTATGTCATTTTAGTCACATTTAAAGTGAACAAATGCATACCCTCCAACTGTACCGTTTTAGCCGGTACAGTACCGTTTTTTAACGGTCTGTACCGGCTAAAATAAACTGTACCGATTGTACCGTTTTTTTTAAAGATCAGCTTTGGCTGACTGAGGAACTCTGGGAGATGTAGTTTATAACACCGCCGACTGCTCCCCAGGGAGCGTGGGGGAGCCGCCGGCCAAAACTACATCTCCGTGGGTGCACGGTGAAGGTACATCGCAGCCCTGCCTACCCCTGCTCAGGTGGAGACAAGTCACAGTGTACTGTACTGTGTGGCCAAGCAGCCAAACGGATTTCTCTCCGAACAGCGCACTCCGCTGCTACAGTGCAAGCCGCCGCTGGGTTGAAAGAGTGGGCGTCGTGAAGTCACAGGCGGGCGGCCAAATGTGCAACAGCATGGAGAACCCGGTAGCAGGCAGCGGCGGGACTAACAGCGGCCAATCTTCGGGCAAGATCCTGCACAGCTGGCGGGACTGACTGACCCAGGTAGGGGCAGCATTTATTTTAAAATGGGACACTTAAAGAAATTTATATGATATGTAATAGAACAGTTGAGGCCACGCCCCCTTTACCTATGACCACGCCCCTCTGTCTATGGCTCCACACCCCTGTACCGATTTTACTGTTGGAAATGTTGGAGGGTATGCAAATGACTACATGCAATTAGGGGCAGTATTCAATGAAAAAAATTCTCTGTGCATGGCGAGAGATTTTTTCTCTCGCCATGCACTCTCCCTGTTCCGGAGCCTCCTGCTCCCACTATTCAATGTATTTAAGACTCGCCGCCACTCGGGGGCGAGTCTTAACCCCTGCAGCGGACGAGCGTCCGCGGCAGGGAGCTTTCAGGGAGCCGGGGGACGGAAGCAGCCAGAGAGATTAAAGTCTCCCTGGCTGCTCCAGAGGAATGAGGAGGGGAGGTGGGCTCCCCGGGACCCAGGCAGCACAAGCTGCCCCCCCCCTATAGCCAGCGGGGGACCCAGTATTCACTGCACCCGATCGTGCATATTAACGATCGGGTGCAGTGAATATATGAATATCTAATGAGCGGCTCGAGCGCTCCGGCCCCCTGCTGGCTGCACTGTGTAAAAAAAAAAAAAAATATATATATTTTTTTAATTAAATATATATTCATGTGCTATAAGCACATGAATAAAAATAACATGCCTCTTCACAGAAAAAAAAACCTGATTTTTTTTACACCAAAATAAAAAAAAAAAAACCTTTTAGTTTAAAAGTTCACATTCCAGCTCTCCATCAAAAGATGGAGAATTTCTACACGGAAAGAGACGGCGAAAATCACTTAGAAAGACAGCGAATATTTCACATTGAATAGGGTGGTTCACTTTTGGAGAGCAAAATGCTCCGTCCAAGGCGAAAAAAGCAAAAATTCTCCATAAAACATGGAGAATTTTTCTCATTGAATACTGCCCTAGGTTCAGGGTTTTATACGCGGGAAAAGCTCCGGGTTTAATGCAAGAAGCTAATCAAGTATTTAACATTTTCCCTATGCAGTAAAGCCACAGGTAGAGCCTAGTAACCTATAGATTATGCCAAAAATGCAGGAATCCTCAACACTGTAAACTATTTTATCATGGTATATAATTGAAGACAGGTAATTGATATGATGAATTGGCTTTAAACGTTTTATAATCTACAACATCTAAACTACCTAGGTCTGATTCTTTAGATTTGGAACATGTTTAGCTTTGTATTCTTTAATTTACTTATTTTAACCAATATATTTACTAGTTAGTAACCAATTATTGTATTACTGTTGTACCGAGTAGTGTAGTTGTCACAATTGATACATTTTATGTATGGATTTATGGGATTAAGAAGTCATTTATTAATGGTAGAAAGCTCCTAATGGTTTCATTTTTTTTACTTTGTTTAAATATAGATTTCTCAGAGATACATCTATTTGAAAAAAATATTATTACAGTATATAAATGAAATAATTTACAATTACGGAAAATGAACTGCTATTACAGCTAATAAATAACAGTGTCTACTGAGCCATGTGTTTTTTTTTTTTTTTACTTTTTAACATTTGCCGTATTTTTCGGATTATAAGACATACTTTTTCCTCCCAAAAAAAGTGGGGGGAAAAGTGTGCGCATCTTATGGAACTAATACGTGGGTTAACCTAGCGCCGGGTCTGTTCTCTGCTGCCCGGCATCTCAGAGCCCGGCAGCAGAGCCCGGCATCATGTGGCTCCCCCGCTCTCCCCCCCACACCTCCTCCTTACATACATAACACCACAGAGCTTGCCATATGGCTCCAGCAGCCGCAGCACTTGGTGTAAGGGGAAAACAGGTATCGCAGTATGCAATATACTGTATGTCCCAGGTCAGGGAGCAGCTGGGGATGGAGTGATACACCGGGGTATGTGCTGTCACTGGCCGCCAGCCTGCAGCAACATAACGCACAGCAGCGTCCCGGTGCCCCCTGTCTGTATACAGTGAACTCCGCTACCTGGGCAAGGCAGGGAAGTGATCCGCTGGGCAGCAGGGTCAGGTCGGCAGCGGGTCCCTGTAGTGTATGTGATATCAGCGGCGGGGTCCCTGCAGCCGCAGCAGGGACCCCGCCACTGATGTCACATACACAGCAGGGACCTGCTGTGAGGAGGTGAGGGGTAGAGGAGGAGAGAGGGAGGGTAGAAGATTTTGAGGGACGGCAGAGGAGATCAGGGGCAGGTGTAGAGTAGTAGATGGGAGTAGAGAATAAGAGGTGTAGGGAAGGAGGATGGGACAAAAGTGGCTTAAAATTGTTTGAATTCCCAGCCCCACCAGTGCAAGCGGCACTTGTACCTCCAGCTGTGCTGCAGTGGGGTCTCCTTCTGATCACACTATTTGGTTCAGCATATATTTTTTTCAAATATGGGGCCTTATTCTAGTTCATGATTAGAGGCAAATTTCTTCTTAGATGGACCAAACCATGTGCACTGCAGGTGGGGCAGATGTAACATGTGCAGATAGATTTAGATTTGGGTGAGTTATTTTGTTTCTGTGCAGGGAAAATACTGACTGCTTTATTTTTATACTGCAATATAGATCTCACTTTGAAGAAACCCCCCCCCCACCCTCTCTGCACATTGTTATGTCTGTTATATCTGTCCCACCTGCAGTGCACATGGTTTTGTCCATTTCAGAAGGAACTTGCCTCTAAGGGGGGTATCCCATGTCAGGGGTATGGCTGTTGAGCAAGCTCGACAGCCGTGCCCCTGTCCCGTTCTCGCTTTGCTTTACTTGAGCTCGGCGGTTGGGATTCAATGTCCCAACCGCCGAGCGGCGGAAAAGGGGCGTGGCCACGAGTTGAGGGCCGAAATAGACGAGCTGCGGCCGGGAGCTCGCCTATTTCTGGCTTTTCTCGGCAGAACGAGCGCGACAGCTAGTGATGTCGGGCTCGTTCTGCCGAGAACCCCTGTTCAATGCTGTCGGGGAAGACAGCATTGAATAGGGCCCTGCAGCCATCTCCCCCGTCGGGAGATGGCTGCAAGAGCATGACCAACATTGAATATCCCCCTAAGAGTGAACTAGAATAAGGGCCTTGGTCAGGTGCGTCCAGGGCCGGTGCAAGGCACCGGAGCGCCCCAGGTGAGTTGGGGTGGGGGCGCCCCGGTGCCGGGGGGGGGGGGGCGCTGGTGGTGGAGTACCTGTGTAAAAAACTTGCGGCGCCGGCGTCCCTGCAGTGCTGGAGTGGGCAGGGGTGTCCGTGCCGCGGGGGTACCTGCGGCGCTGTCATTGTGTATAAAGCTGGTGGCGGCCGGCGGGGTCCCTGCAGTGAATAGAAAATAACTAGCGCTTACCGTGCCGCCGCGCACATAGCGCTAGTTATTTTATATTCACTGCAGGGACCCCGCCGGCCGCCGCCAGCTTTATTACGCCGCAAGTTTTTTACACAGTTCGCTAACCCTCCATGCTGGGGGTGAGGGGCGAACTGCCGCCCTCCAGGTGCCGGCGCCCTACGCAAATGCCTAGAGCTGCCTAGTGGTGGCGCCGGCCCTGGGTGCGTCTTATGGTCCGAAATTTTTATTATGTTTATAATTTTTTCACTACTTTAGGGTCATATTTTTGTTTGATTTAGATTGTTGTTCTATTTAATATTTGCAATCACAGTAAGGAAGTAGAGTTTTATATTTTACCATTGAATTTCAGATTTCATTTTTATTTACTATCGAGGGTGCCCTCACTAGGTACTTTTTTGTGGTTTAAAAAAAAAAAATTCATTCCAATCAGTTGTCTGTTTCATACCATTGAGGGAGCACTTGAATGTTTTTTACATTTACATCAGACAATCATCTTAGACTTTTTTGGTATTTATTGGTCAAGAATATAAAGTGAACCTTACTTGGTGTAGTTACACTTTGCTTTTCTATAGACCTGCAAACTCCAGTTTGCAGGCCAGTTTGCAGGCCTGTATTAACTACTTAAAACCTTCATCTCCTGGAACTCCTCCCCGTACTTGCATGGGTTTCCTCCGGGTACTCAGGTTTCCTCCCACAATCCAAAAATATACTGGTAGGCAAATTGTCTCCCAACAAAATTAACCCTATAATGTCTGTGTGTGCGTGTACATGTGGTAGAGAATATAGATTGTAAGCTCCACTGGGGCAGGGACTGATGTGAGTGTTCAAATGTTCTCTGTAAAAGCGCTGCAAAATATGTATGAGCTATATAAGAAACTGATAATAAATAAATAAACTACCCTGTGTGCATTCAATAAAGTCTCATATATTTCTGTGATGCTTGCATGCAGAGGCCCTAGGCAAGATACGGTCAGGGCCGGCGCCACCACTAGGCAGGTCAAGGCATTTGCCACTGGAGGGCGGCAGTTCGCCCCTCGCCGTCTGGGGAGTGGGCAGGGGGGTCCATGCTGGCGTCTGAGAGGAGCCTGCAGTGGTGTCCTTGCCGTGCGGGTACCTGTGGCGCTGTGTATAATGCTGGCGGCGGTGGGGGGTCCCTGCAGTGAATAAGAAATAACTAGCGCTATTCGCCGGGCTATGCGGCGGTGCGGGAAGTGCTGTCGGGTTTGAAAACACTGGCCGCACGCTGATTGGCTTAGATTCAGCCAATCAGCGTGCGGCCAGTGTTTTCAAAACAGAACGCTTCCCACGCCGCTGCATAGCGCTAGTTATTTCTTATTCACTTCAGGGACCCCCCGCCGCCACCAGCTTTATACACAGCGCCGCAGGTACCCGCGCGGCAAGGACACCACTGCAGGCTCCTGTCAGACACCAGCATGGACCCCCCTGCCCGCTCCACAGACGGCGCAACAGGTACCCCCCCCCGCCCCGGTACTGGGGCGCTCCGATGCCTTGCACCGGCCCTGGATACGGTTTGTTGTCCTCCTCTCTCAAACAATACATAGGACTATATTTTTGCTGCTGATTGCAAGTGGCTTAGATAGAGTACCTTGGTGAGTACACAGTCTACCAATACATGCTCGGCTATATAACATCAGCATTGCACACAAATCTGAATCCAGCTCTAGCTCTTTTGGAAGTAGGCCTAATACCTGTGTCACATTTAATGTAAACCTACTGCCCACATACAGTGGCTAAAACCATTTTATCCTTTCAAAGTACACCAAAGGGACATTTTGTGAGGGTGAACATGTCCATTTGATGTCATAACGTCACATGGTAGTCATGCAATAATCCTCTGGGAATGTTTTGAATATTTAGGGTATCTTTATTGGGGTTGCCTTATGGAAAATCCTCCTTACTCTGCATGCTTCCAGTGTGAGGATCTGCTGGAATCTAAATTTGTTTGTGGACAAAAGAACTGGGACCACTTGGCTACATTGATGAGAACTGATATGAGTATTACTAATACCATAAATGATGCAACTTGTAGAAATAGACTTTGAGGCAGCGGCTGAATATGCTAGAGCAGGGGTGTCAAACTCAAATTCATCGGGGGCCGCATCAGCAGTTTGGTCACCCTCAAAAGGGCCGGTTGTATCTGTAGGTCCCCCTGTATAATTATAATGCCATGACACCACAGGATGCTCCCCCTGTATAATATAAAATGAATGCCATGACACCACAGGCTGCTCCCCCTGTATAATAATAATGCCATGACACCACAGACTGCTCCCCCTGTATAGGGATGCAGTCAATTTGCCGGCGGTCGGGATCCCGACACTGGAATCCCGACCGCCGAAATCCCGAAACTTTCTCCCTCCGTGGGTGTCCACGACACCCATAGAGGGAGAATAAAATAGCGTGCCGAGCGTAGCGAGGCACCGGACCCGCTGCGTGGCGAGCGCAGCGAGTCCGCAAGGGGGGGCGCTCCACGTCCCCCTCCATGTCGGGATTTCGGCGGTCGTGATTCCAGTGTCGTGATTCCGACCGCCGGCATTACATATCGGATCCCCTGTATAATATAATAAAAGTAATGCAATGACACATAAATGATTATACAGGAGGAGCAGCCTGTGGTGTCATGGCATTATTATTATTATTATTATTATACACGGGGACACCTCAGGAAACAACAGATATATATATTTTTTTTTATTGTGAATGTAATCCTCATCCTCACTTACTGTTTCTCCATCTGTCCTGCAGCTGCTGCGGCTTCCAGCTTTTCTTCACTGCTTGCTGCGGCCACACTGTCCCCGACTCCCGGTCCAGCTTCCCTGCCTGCTTCTACTTCTCTACAGACGCATGGGCGGGCGGCGGCGTCATGACGTCCCCACCCAGTGTCTGTCACTGCCGGGCATCAGAGGGAACAGGCGGCCGGGCCCTCCTCCACGTAGCCGTGGAGGCCGGCGGCCATGTTTCTGTAGCCGCATACATATGTGCCTACAGGAACATGGCCGCCGACAGTGGAGGAACAGGTAAGGCGGCCGCGGTGGGGTGGGTGAGAGGAGGTGTCCTAGGCAGGAGCTGGGACACCCTGCCCTGCATGCTATTTTCTCGCGCGGGCCACATGACGAGGTCTGGCGGGCCGGTTTTGGCCCGCGGGCCTTGTGTTTAAAACCCGTGTGCTAGAGATTGGTAGGTTAGATAACCAGGCTAGAATCAGTGATGCTGGAGCCTGAATTGGAACCAGTGGATGCTGGAGACTTGGCTGGAACTGGTTGATGCTGGAGACTGGACTAGCAAGGCTACACTGGATGCCAGGCTGATATTGACTATGCTGGATTCCAGACTGGGCCTGGTTATGCTAGCTGTGACTGATATCGCTGATAACTGCTCTGGAACCTATTGAGCTGCAACCAGAACTGCTGGAACCAGTAGAAACGTGCTGCTTCGAAACCACATTCAAATTTATCACTTCACCAGACTTACAATAATACATTTGTCATGCAGGCTTTTTGGACCATTAAAATGGCATTCATCTGCACCTATTGTGTATATCACATCCCACTAGTCCTGATATTATGGTGCACTTCTACATTAAGTAATTTTTTTTATATGTGTGTGCCAATTGTGTATTTAATTAATCCTGGGTCCGTTGTATCTGTCCCCCTTGTCTAACACTGTTACTAACGTACACCTATATATTGTATGTATGTGGTGTTTCAAAAATTGTGCTAAAATATTGTAAAGTACCCTTTAATATCCTTTACCCTTTAATATAGGTAATGTTGTTGACTAGGGTCTCATGTATCCTCTCTGTACTGGTGTGTACACCGTCATGTCCTACAGAATCTGGTGCTCATCTTTGTGAAACTGGATTAAGGCCATTTTTAATGATATTCATAGGTTTTGCTGGCCTTGCCTGAGTTTTACAAAGCTCAGTGGAAATGGAGGCAACACCCGGGACTGCGATACAGTGGAAATGGGGGCAAGAGGAGGTCAAACCTGCACAATCCTGGGTTAAAAATGTCAGGTCTTACCCGGAATTTTGATGGAAAAGCATTGTAAGATTGAGAGAGATGATTACTAAGCCAATTAGCCTGGAATTAGTAATGTTGAGTAGAATAGTGTTGTTTAGCAAGTCAGAATGGTAACTGAACTAGTCATGCGGGAACTGTCTTTTCTAGAAACAGTAGTGCTGCAGAAGAGGTAAAGACTGATAGCCAAATTAACCAGCCTGGAACTGGTATTGCTGGAAGCAATAGTACTGCAGGGCATGATAGGCCTGGTAAGTTAATTAACTAGGTTGGGACTGGTAAAACAATATACAACACAGTGTCAGAACACTTGAAGACTGCTTCTGTGTGCATGGTGGGCAGCACGGATGGTGTAATGGTTATCATTACTGCCTCACAGTGCTGAGGTCATGGGTTTGATTCCCATATATGAAATATGTGTGCGCTATATAAATAACTGGTTTCATTTGTACACAATAATTACTCTTCATTTAGCAAGATAGACAACTTGTGATCCCAATTAAAGAGTAAATAAATAAATAAATACAAGTAACCTTATGAAATATCTAGTGACATCATATTTTTATGACATTGAGAACTAGATGGACGCAAGTCTTTATTCAGTCTCACCTACTTTGTAACTATGTAACTATGTAATTTAGGAGAACATAGATTGTTTTCTTCATATCCTCTATGAAAACACATCAATTCTAGAGAAACACAGTACAGATCGGTAATGTCATTTTAAGATAGACGGTAATAAAGAACATCTTGGACAATCGTCATGCACACTTGTGTTATTACAACTTGGAGCCTATTAAGCAACCAATATATTTTTGGATTGTGGATGAAAACCACGGTACCATTGCAAGCATGGGCGATTTTGGCCAGTGTGTATGCTGACCAATGATGGGGAAAAGCACTGGCCAGAAAAATGCTCATTGCATACACACTGAGCGTTTTTCGCCTATATTAGTATTTTCCCCGGGGGTGGATGACTTTCCATAGCAGGACGCTATGGAAAGCCATCCACCCAGTCGCTCATCACTGCCCGTACACATTGGGTGGCTATCGGGCTGAAAGCAGCTCAAATGAGTAAACTGAGCTGCTTTCATCTGAAAGTAGCCTAGTGTTTATGGACCTTTAGGGTCATGGTGGGAATTGAACCCATGACCTTAGTGCTGCGAGGCAGTAACGCCAACCATTACACCATCCATACTGCCATTAAAGGCACAACCAAATGTTCAGCTTATTTCCAGCATTGAATGAACAGTTCAATCATGGCCAATTTCCACAAAGCAGTAACCATGACAAAGAAATGGAAAATAACTTGTGATAAGGACAAGGGGACAGAAGAGGTGTGTGTATAATTTAACTACACGATTATGAAACTTAAGCACATGAAGGTTGAAACACTACAGTAGGTCACAGGAGAGAGTCAAGTTTTTTACATAATCCCTTACTGGTCTATCCAAGAAGCCTTGATAACAAGAAATACATTGCTAAAAGATTCAAAGCATTTTAGAGCAAAATCTTGGTGAAGCAGCGATGAATACATACTATTTTAAAAATGTTTATAGCAACAGATTCAAGAGATCATTCAATGTGAAAGGCTGGGCAACAGTGCCTAGATTTATCTGGCAGTTTAATCAGAGAGAAGAATTGCAAAAGAAAAGAACAAAGACGGCTAGAATCTGCAAAGTTATGTGTTTGACCTTTTTACAACTGATTCCCCCCCAACCACAGAGAGACAGAAAGAGGGAAAGGGCAAGTGAATTTTAATGCATCGGCATTGCAATTATCCAATGAGTATAGACTGATTTCTCTTTCTGCAGGGATGCAGATGAAGTCACAGAGCATGATGGATGCTAAATGCCATTAAAGTAGTTTGCCACTTGAGCTGACTTGGTTCTTCTCCTTTTAAAGGAGATATCACTAGACAAATGTTAGGTCAAGCAGCTTCTGTAACAAGCTTTGCAAAGCAGCAGCCCAAACTCACTGCAGCGTTATACACAGATCTGAAAGATATATTGTTTTTTATTTTATTTTTCCAATAGAGTGTCCCAGTACAGTAAAAAATATGACTCTTTAAATACATAAAAGGTCACAATACAGTTTAAAATTAAAATAAAATAGAATATTGTGTATACATTATTTGAAAAAATAGTTGTCTTCATTTTAAATCAGTACAGTAAATAAATTAAATTCATTAACTACATAAAAAGTCCCAATACAGTTTTGAAATATAAATAGAATACTCTATAGAATACTGTATATAATAATGTAAAAAATACAAATTAAAAAAGTTATGCAATAGAGACTGTGGAAATTGAAAGAAAAATATTTGTCTTAATTTGAAATCAAAAGCAACCAAACAACACAATTTTTAGTGTGTGACATCATGGGTGGCATGAAATAGGATGAGATTTTTTAACTTTTGAGACTTTTAGTAAAAAAAACAGCCTTATTTGCCTGTTTTGTGTAATTCGCAAATGTAATAGGGTGCGAATTGCGGTATAGTTTACACTTTTTGCTGCAGAATTCACATATTTTGGCCTGTCGAAAAATTTGCACACTTCAAATCGCATCCAGATGGTTTCTTATTATAAAGTATATAATTCTTAATAAAAATGTAATAGTGGGCAATTTTTGGTAAACGTTGGCAAATCACATGTGTTTGTTGACTGGAGAGGAGAATGAACTGAAGAACACTGTGAAGAGGTCGTAGGTTATGGCTGACGAAGAGGCTGAAGGATATTGTGAAGAGGTTGCAGGCTGGGGCTGAAGATGAATGTTAAAGAATGATGTGAAAAGGTTGCAGGCTGTGGCTTTAAGATTGTAGAATTGAAAACTGTGGCTTTGAAGACTGTGAAGTTGATGACTGTGGCGTTAAGACTGTGGAATTGCAAACTGGTTTTAAGACTGTGGACTTAAAGACTGTAGCTTTAAGACTGGGGATTTGAAGACTGTAGCTTTAAGACTGTGGACTTTGCAAAGGCGAAGCACTGCCAGATTCATGTCAGAAACCCATGGTGAGTACAGCAGATCTCCCCTCCAACTCAGAGGGATAGTGAGGACACTGAACTGCAAAGAGACCACCAGGGAATAACAGGAGCTGGACTGGCAAGGGTTAACCAGGAGCACAGAGTCAGAGATCCATTTCTGCATGAAGTAACCTGAAGCAATGGCAGGTTGCCTGTTGGCTGGGTCGCTTTTAACAGGAAAGGGTGCACTGAATTGGCTAGAAAACTGCTCTGAGCAGCAATTAGGCAATCCAGGTCTCCAACATGGTGGCTGCCTGTGCAGGAGACACATATGGAAACAGGGCACATTCACCATCATACCCAGCTTCCTAGCGCAGCAATTACCCACTCAGGCAGGCTCAACAATGGTGGCCCCAGCAACCGGACCTTGCCTCCTGGCAATCACTGCTCCTCGGCATCATAAATGCAGCACACGACCAACAGGAAGACTGCCAGATACTGAAATTGAGGTAAGCCTCCGAATACTCACACAGCCAGCTTTCCAGACCAAAACTCAGAACCCCTAGGATCTGGTGTGTTCAGGTAGGTTTGATTTCCCTCTCTGCCAGGTCATCCATGGAAACCAAACCGCTCATCTTTATCAGCTGGTAAGAGTCCCATCACAGAGGCATCCATGCTCCACTGAAACCACCCTCACTACAACCTTGAGCATAAGTAGTGTCCCCTTAGATCTCTTCACTCTGCTCTGGTCACAGGAGCACATGCATTTCACAATGAGGTGTGTGTAACTAGTGCTGATACCCATATTGCAAGGGGACAGCAGGGTGCCACATTACATAGAATGATGGGAGGAACATCCTTATAATGTGCCAGACAAAATGTTCTTGCTCCTTGGGCTTGTACAAGGATGTTATTGTGAAAAGTGCAGGAGGGGGTAGGGGGTGCCTTTCCATGGTACCTCTACACCTTGTGGCATCATTGAACAATGGGGTTACTTTCAAACCCACTTGGCAGGTCTCTATCACCTCTCCAGCACTCCCTTCTGTAAGTGGACTGCAGATGGACCGGCTTTCCCCCTCCCCACCAACAGTTTACTTCCAGTGTTACCTTCCTCTGTTTTTTTTTAAGGTAGAAAGCCTTTTGCCTAAACAACAATTACTCCTGCCTCTTATATACTGTAGCATGATTATAGCATCATAATTTTTTTGAAGTCTACACTGTAAGCCACAATTTTGGGTTAGCCCCACTGCCATACATATACATATACAACACAAAATGGACACTTACAATGTTTTATTTTACTCCCTAGTTCAACAATCCCATTCACAGTGCATGTTGTGAATGATGAATCAATTGAAAACTATTTGGACACTGAACACAGCAGTGAGATAAGAAATGTGCTTCCAAATACACAAAAATAGTCCCACTTGCGCTATAAGAATGGTTCCGTCAGTCTCCTCGTCAGGTCAAATTCTTCTCCCACGCTCGAATGTACAATGGAGAGAGGGAGAAAGAATGCCGTAATTAATATCCAATGGGACAAAAATAATAATATAGTCTCCTCTAAAATGTGCGGGACATATGGAGAAGATGTGTTCCCAAAGGTTCAAAACGTCCCCGAGGTCCTATAGGGTCACCTTAAACATGCAGGTATGAGCAGGTGCTTACATGAAAGCTTACATTCACACAGCTGAGTAGACTCCCATAAAGGTATCTTTCACTGAGATGTCACAATACTACGATTCCAATAAAACAACTTTATTTAAAATGGAACATCAGCAAACAGGGAATTCCAATAATCCTAGTACCAGACTGGATGTTTCCCGGGTATCAACAGTGGTTACCAGATATAAACTTGGAATTGGATCCCCAAACTGTATTTTTCATTAAAACAAGACACTTGATGATGCGTTTCGGCACGCTGCGGTGCCTTTTTCAAATACCGTGTCTATAATAAAAAATGCATATAGTATGTGTGACATCTAAAATTATCTAAAGCATATCCAAAGATAAGATATGAGACTGTAAAAAAGGGATTCTTACCAATCAGTAACATTTTCAATGTAAATCCGTTGGCGGTGCTGGCAAAAGCATCCGCCGCATGTATTATGCCAACAGACTGACATAAGCATTTAAACATCGGGGTTATAAAGCCGGTGCTCCCAGAAGTGCGATTCGATGTCACTTCCGCCTTGTGTGATCCTCTACGTGAATCCTTAGACACACTATTAAACTGCCTGGAAAAGATTACCTGGATGTACGCTGGTTATTGAGTGTATATCTTCCGTGTGTCACGGTGAAAGTCCTCACGGAGATTGGGTATAGACGGAGCGCGCCCCCGGAAGTGTGTATCGCGTCACATCCGCCATCCGAGTGTAACACTCAGAGTGGTCCCTCGGTATGGAAATGGAAGCCATACCCGCCATTTTGCTAGTGGGCAAATCTCTATGTCTCCGATTAGAACGCCATATTTGTAGTGGGCTAGGTAGAAATCCCAAATACCCGAATGACATTCAGCCTGGTTTACATAACCATTCAAGAATCCAAATGGAGAAACATTCTTTTTAGGAAACATAAATCAAAATCGAGATAGAAAAAACAATAAAAATAAAACAGAAAAATACAATATATCTAAATCTGAATATAAACACAAAAGTAATTCATAAAAACCAACTCAGCTCAAAGTCGACATTTAAACCGGCAGGGACAAGGGTTTTTAAATCAAAAATGAACCTCATCTCGGTCTGTGCCAACCTTATATCTCTGTTTTTGGTCCACCAGTTCTCCCTTACCCATGCAATTGCACAAAAGGCTTTGAGGCCATTAATCTTACATTGATGTTTGTCTTTGAAATGCATGGAAAAGGGATGACTAGGGTTTCCATTCACAATATTACGTACGTGTTCGGCCCATCTGATCTTTACTGGTCGTTTGGTCTTGCATATATCACATAATTTGTGTGACATGTGATGAAATCCTTAATGTCCACATTATTTCCATTGACATTGAATTGGGTGTATTTGGTGACCGAACTCTTACAAGTCTTCTTTAATATTTCATCTTTTAATAAAACATTCCAATACCTCCTAAACACTCCTTCCACCTGTTTATGTCTCTTATTGTACCTGGTATTAAAGGCTATAGTGTAATTTTTCTTTTTTCTCGCAGTGGGGTTTTCAATATTTTTGACTTTTAGTAAAACATTTCTATCAACCTCTCCCATCTGGTTGGCAAGATGCGTCAGATGTTCAGGGTCATAGCCTTTGTTAACAAATTTATTTACCATGACGTCATTATTATCATTTATTGGAATCGTAGTACTGTGACATCTCAGTGAAAGATACCTTTATGGGAGTCTACTCAGCTGTGTGAATGTAAGCTTTCATGTAAGCACCTGCTCATACCTGCATGTTTAAGGTGACCCTATAGGACCTCGGGGACGTTTTGAACCTTTGGGACGTTTTGAACCTTTGGGAACACATCTTCTCCATATGTCCCGCACATTTTAGAGGAGACTATATTATTATTTTTGTCCCATTGGATATTAATTACGGCATTCTTTCTCCCTCTCTCCATTGTACATTCGAGCGTGGGAGAAGAATTTGACCCGACGAGGAGACTGACGGAACCATTCTTATAGCGCAAGTGTGTATAGTTTTTGTGTATTTGGAATCTAGTTTTGGTGGTGAGGTGACCACTGTTATAGACCCCTGCTGCTCATAAGTATACAGTGCCTTGGGTTGAATATTTTGTTTTTTTCTGTAAGAAATGTGCTTACAAATTTTGTAAACATTTTGATATTTGGTGAGATTTGTTGGGTATATGAGACAGTGTGGAGAGATATGTAATTTTTTTTATTGCAATAGAGATTTCTGTGAACCTGTTACAAAAGTAAAAAGATTTAAAATGATACAACATAATGTATACCCTACTGTAGCATTTAAATACCAATAACATTCGAACATATTAAGCCTTGACTATTATTAGGGATATGTACCTGGACATTTTTTAGATTTTGTGTTTTGGATCTGAATTGGATTTGCCAAATCCACCCTTGTTGGTTTTGTTTTGGTTTTGTATATTTTCCCCAAAAAATAATCATAAAGGTCAAAAGTTTGCACCAAGGTAGCTGGATGACTGAGCTAAGCGACACAAGTGGGCGGCAAAAACAGTGGACTGATACATCACACTTAGTAACACCCCTAGACTGATATTGCACACTTAGCAGCAATTGTACGAATTCTGAACCAATTTACTCTCAAGGGTGAACCTCCACACTAATTACCCAACATGAGAGCACTATCATTCTGTTGTGACTAATTGTGGATCTTCACATTTACCTTTAACCTGTTATGATAGTCGTGCCTGTGCACTAGTCTTCGCTATTCCCTTTTTTGCCTCAATCAAACACACTTAGCAGCATCCCTGGACTGATAGGGCACATTGAACATTACCCCTGGACCAATATGGCACACTTAGCAGCACCTTGGACTTATACGGCACATTTACCAGCACCCCTGGACTGATACGGCACTGTGGGCAGAATCTCTGGACTTATATGGCACACTGGGAAGCACCCCTGGACTGGTAATACACACTGGTCAGCACCCCTGTGCTAGGATCCTGGAACCTCTACCTACTGTCAGTAGTGGGCCCCCAGGATCCAGCAAATGACTGGTCAGCAGCGGGGCAGTGCGTAGGGTCCTGGTGGTTGCCAGGCAACCAGTCAGCAGGGAGATGGTCGACTGAGGTTTCCTGGCAACCGCCAGGACCCTATGCACTGCCCCACTGCTGACCGGAGCCCAAAGCCACCTGCTGGATCCTCGCTGTTGCTAAGCAGCCAATACGCCGCAACTAGCATACCCAGCAGCAGGTGTGCAATTAAGAATTATGGAGGCTAACCTGATGGGTTTCTTTGGATTGCCCAGGGGCTTCATTTTAAGAAAGTCAGGCCAGGTGATAGTGGCTGTTCCTTGCTGCTGAGTTGTTCCTCCTGGAGCTACGGCCTGCTGGTCTTTTGCCTTTCCACACCTGTGGTTTCACCACCTCTGCCACCTGCTCGCGACTTCACCTACTGACCTGTTCATCAGTCTGTAAGTTACCCATATTTTGCGGGTTGTCACTGTATCTTTTGTGCGGTGTGTTTTTGCGTGTATTGTGTGGTGTATTGTTATTATTGTATTTTGGCATGGTGAATTTATCTTGTATATTGCAGGGTTTACATCCCCTGAGATTGAGCAGTGCCCAATCTCGTGTTGGCGACGATGTGGCAAGTTTATACAGTGATTGCGATGAGGTCGCTGTATTTTCAGTTGTTGAAACAAGGTCACTGCCTTTTCTGTTGTTTGCAACAAGGTCGCTTGTTATTTATTACCGTCTTTTTTGTAGGTTGCCTTTAGTTAGTTTTCCTCTTGCCTACTTACAGAAAATTCCAGATCCTTGTACCATGTAAGACCTGGTGGCACCTGGGATTGGGCGGCCCTAATTTGTCCCTTCAAACGTGGCTGTTAAAGGTAAAGCCTAGCACCACAGGATCTGGCTGCCCCTAGAGAGATGCAATAAGGTAGGGTATGTAGAGTAGGGTTTCGCTGTGGCCGTTCTAAACAGCGGTCATGGCTGCTAGGTTCATACCCTGGATCATAACACCCTGGGCTGATAGGGCACACTGAGCAGCACCCATGGACTGATACGGCACACTGGATACTACCCCTGGACTTATATGGACACTGGGCAGTACCCCATGACTGATATGGAGCACTGGGCAGCACCCCTGGACTGATAGGGCACACTGGGCAGCACACATGGACTGATAGGATACACTGAGCAGCACCCCTGGACTGATACAGCACACATGGCAGCACCCGTGGAATTATACAGCATACTTGGTAGCACTCTTGGAATTATAAGGCATACATTTCAGCACCTCTAGAATTATAAAACAATCATGGCAGCATCCCTGGAGTTATACAGCACACATTGCATAACCCTTGGAATTATACAGCACAAATGTCAGCACCCATGGAATTATATACAGCACCCTTAGTAGCACCCTGCAATAAATATAAAACAGGATTTTTTTGTTTTGATAAAAAAGAACACATCTGGACTGATAGGGCACACTTACATGGCACCCCTGCAGTAAAAAAAAACTTTTATTTCTTTTCCCTTTTTTACATAAAGTACCCCACAGCAGCCCCCTTTGTAGTACCGCTTAGCAGTCTCCAACAGTAGTCCCACATCATTGTCTCAGATAGCAGCCCCATCGCAGTCCTTCCGGCAGCAGACAGTGCTGTCTGAATTCCTTATCTGACCACGGGGATTTATATAGAAACTAAAACTCGTGAGAATCCGACAGTGGGTTGATGACATTCGGGCTTGTTCTGGATTCCGGAAATTGGCGACAAGGACCGAACCTTCGTCAAGCCGACCTCAGCTCAGGTAAATTCGGGGGGATTCGGTTCTCAAGGGATCAAACCCACTCATCTCTAACTATTATGCATTTAAACTAAGTTCACAAACAGCTCAAACAATGTTATAATAGTACTAACCATGCCAACATTTCACTGCACACTTTTATACAGACCCCATCTCTTTTTTGAAACAAAGAAACTTGCAAAAAAAAGTATCTGTTGGGATTATAATTAGTTTGTTTTATTTTTTTATACCATATTTATGTGAAAGTCTATTCCAGACCCTTAGGGGTTATATACTAAGATGGTAGTTCTATTGAAGATGGGATGTTGCTATGGTCAACCAATCAGATTCTATCTATTATGTTCTAGAAGTTGCTAAATAAATACAGATGGGGCCGGGCTCTTCTTTGCTGGTGAATCGCCAGAACGTCACCGCTGGCGATCCGCCAGCAGCCCGGCTCGCCATCTGACTGAGACGAGTGCGCGTCTCAATCTCCGTCGACGGGGCGACGGGAACCCTGTCCGTCTCCACTTCAGGGAGACGGACAGGGTTAGGGGGGAGTGCGGGCAGGCGGCGGGGACCCCGGGTGACCTCCAACAAGCCAGCGGTGACCCGGGGGAAGCACTGGAAGCGGGACGCGCGCGCCTCTCGTGCACACGCGTCCCCTTCTCATTATACAGATGGCGGCTGGCGGGGGATGGTGGCTGGCGTCGCCATCGCCATCCCCTGCAAAGATGAGCCATGCCCCATCTGTATAAAGTAGATTCTGATTGGTTTCTATGGGAAACATCCCATATTCAATAGAACTCCCATCTTAGTGAATAAAACCCTTCGGGGGTATCCTTCTACCCTTGCTAAAACATTAGGAGTGAAAAATGACCGCTTTTCACTTATTCCAAGATATTTTGCATATTTTTTTATTCAAAATCAGGCTATCCTATTGGATCACCTGATAAAAAGACACACTTTCGACAAAAACACACACATTCAGTGACCTCGCTGATGAGCATTTCAGAGATATTGAGACAAATTTAACATGCCTCCCAGAGGCGTCACAAGGTGAGTGCATGAGGTATGAACAACACCCGGGTGTCACCCTTCCATCAGATAATTTGATTTCTATCAGTTTATAAATAATTCAGAACAACAAATGCTGAGCCTTCCACGACTGAAAGAGATCTATTTGTAACCTAGGGATCCAAGGAGAAATAATGTCTACAGGAGCAATGTTTGATCAAGCAAACAGAGCATCTAATTATATAATGATTAATAGCTATTTGTGAAGGAAGCTGATAATTAGTCATGTTGACATTATAGTCTTACTAATGTGATGAATGTCAGCTCTTTGTCCACCAACAAGTTTTTTTAGCAACGGAAACACTGTTGAAAAACTACCAGCGTCTAAGTCTTTATTTATTCCAAGTGCAGCACATTTGCTATTTTTATTATTTGTTTTGTGAGGGCACCAGGAACAAATATATATATTCCAGGTGTGTAATCAGCAGCATTTCCTGATGTAAGGGTTTTCAGGGCAGAGACACCTTGCTCTTGATGGTGGAATAGGTACCCAAGTGATAGGTCGGGGGTGTTTTCTCATAGGGACCATCGGAGCCTATCCAGCACCAAAAGTCTTCATCTGAGTCCCCGTGTTTATGATCCTTGTCACAATTGGTGGAGAATGCCAGTGGAAAAGTCTGCTCAAGGGCACCAATACAAATTGGTGGTAGTTGATTATGCCACCAGGTACCCGGAGGCTATAACCTTGCGTAATATAAAACCATTGGCAGAGAGCTACTAACCATGTATACCCACTTAGGAATACTGAAATTGTCTTAACAGACCAAGGTACACCTTTTGTTTCTAAACTCATGAAGAATTTATGCCGGTTGCCAGTGAGTGGAATAATCCAATTGTCTTAGTACCTAAACTTTCAGGTGCTTCAATATTCTGCAATGACTTCTATAAACTGAATCAAGTGGCTCGGTTTCATTCTTACCGTTGGTTGATGAGTTGGTATAAAATTTAGCCAATAGTCTGTATCGCACTACATTTGATTTGACAAAAGGTTATTGGCAGATTCTCTTAACAGAAGCTACTAAGGCAAAAACAGCTTTCTCTACCACAGAGGGCTTATTCCAAAATACAGTGCTCCCATTTGGTTTACATGGTGCCCAGCAACCTTCCAGAGAGCTATGAATAAGTTGCTGCAGCCCCACAGGGAATTTGCAGCTGCATATTTAGATGACATTGTTATTTTCAGCTCTGACTGGGAGTCACACCTACCAAAGGTAGAAGCCATTTTACAGTCTCTATGGGCACATAGATTGACTCCCAACCCTGAGAAATGTGCCATTGGTATGATAGAAGAGCTAGATTATGGGCAGAAAAGGTACAAAGAAGAATTTATAGATACTGCAAGAAAGAATGCCTCAATCATGGAAGGAGATACGCTACTAACACATATACAGAAACCTAAGAAAACCATAAAGTGCAGGCCTTTTATAACACAATTCAACTGTGAAAATAAATCCATCAAAAAAACCTTGAACGGCACTGGAGTACACTTCTGAGGGATCTCATTTTGGCCCAACATCTTCCTCCTAAACCTAATGTGGTATATAGACGGGCTAAGAATTTAAAATCTATGCTGGCACCTAGCAAGCTAAAGTCCACAGATTCCGAAAAACCTTGTGCTCAAAATAATTTTTTGCTTAAGAAACCAGGAGTCATGGCTTGTAATAAGTGCATTTGCTGTAAATTTCTTGATAAAACCCCTTTTAGTTGCACCCTCGACAATGGAAGGGCCTACTCCATCAAAGATGCAGTGACCTGCAATTCGGACTTTATCGTGTATATGATAACCTGTGGTTGCGGTTTTAAATACATCGGGAAAACCATCAGACAGGCTAAGGTTCGCATTCAGGAGCATAAGAGCAACATTAAAAACAGTCAAAATACACAGCCTTCCTAGGCACTTTATGGAGAAACACAGTTCGACAGTAACTAAGGACAATTTCTCATTCACAATCCTAGAGAAAGTTTCACCTAATCCGAGAGGTGGGAACATAGGACAAGAGCTTATTAAGAGACAAAGTTTCTGGATTTATACCCTCAATTCTTTAACACCAAATGGCCTGAATGAAGGAATTGATATAGTGGCATTCTTAAAAATTCCTGCCGTATCCTTAAGTCTTTCCCCTCCCCGTCTCTTTCTTTAATTCTCAATATTTAAATTGCTTGTTTCAGAATTTATATATTTATTTGTTATTTTTGGGTTATCATCTTTTTGTAAATGCAAGTTTAAAAGATGGGATATTCCCACAGCACTTTAATTTTCTTTTTTTGTAACATTAATTCTCTATCACCAATAGATAATATGGCACACTACATTACTGCCATTAGGTTTGGGAGTATGGAACATAAGTCTAGTTCCATCATTACTAATGGCCACCCGTTATGTATACCGTATAATACCGTTTCTTTTAGCCCACTTTGGGTAGTATGGAACATAAATCCAGCTGTCCGTCATATACACCTATAGTACCTCATTATAGTCCACTTCTGGTTGTATGGAACGCAATCTTGCGTTCCAACATTGAATATGCCCACTGTTTCAGGAACTAATTTAGTCCAACTCTGTATAGATGACATAGTGGAAAGCGGATAGCGTTCCACAGTTATCCGGAAGTAGAGCACTTAAAAGCGCTACAACGCAAGTTAAATATGGCCGCCAGATGGAACGCAGGGAAGTGGATTATGCGTTCTACCTGCGTCACCTCTGTTATTGATAGGTTCCGTTGAGCCTATACTGTACCTTATGTTTCTGGAGAAAATCATATTTTTTGGGGTATGTAATTGAACATGATATCAATGAGATTTGGATGTATTTATACCTGTAAAATGCAACATTCAAACCTTCACGATTTGTCAATTTACGTATAGCTACTGTAGACTTTGCCTATATGGGTATTAATGAGAATTTCAATCTAGATACCTTTTATTTGGATTAACATAGGTATGTGTTTTAAACTCTTGTTTTCAACTGGCTTCCACTCCTCCTCCAACTGGTGATTCCATCCACCAAGGGTTTTCTTAATAGTGACACTTCCAATTGTAGTCCATTTTTGTCGTTTTCCTCTCCTCCATCCCTAACCTGTTTTTGTACCATGCTGGCGCCGTGAAAGTAAAGAAGTACCGAGAATTTTTACTCATTGCATTACATTATGATTTACAGCTGTATCAGTTGCTCCGTTGCCCCTGATGAAGTCATGAACATGACGAAACGCGTTGGGTTTTCCGTTCTGAACAAATCTATCAACCCACCAGAGTTGTGTATCTACTTGTGAATTCGTGTGTCAATTTGCTACACCCTAAATAGGGTGATTATTATGTCAATTTACATTTTCTCCTTTTTTGTATTAAATACAATTTATTTATCAAAGTTGGTGAATCACTCTAGCGCCCTCTGAAACCCCATTCCTTTTTTATTTCTATTTCCTGGATCCTGTCTAACAGAGGATCCTTCAGATGTGCTGCTTTTAAAATTCTGAGCGCAGAGAGCGGACCCCTACATCTGGTTATATATATATATATATATATATATATATATATATATATATATATACAGTATATATATATATATATATATATATATATATATATATATATATGTTTTGTAGAAGCAACAAAAGGAGAGAGCTGCAAGGGAAGAATGGAGGAGCATACAGTATGAAGTGGGAGGTAAAAATGGCGGAAGGGCTGAACCCAAAAGGAGGGGCCAGCCCACAGTAAATAGCCATGGAGCCTTATGCTGGGCGCAGCATGGAGGAGGGCCTTGGGGCCAGGCAGAGATAGGCTGAGGAGAGGGATGAGGAGCAGTTGGAAAGGGGATTATCTCCATTCTGATCATGCCAGGGGTAACCTCAGTAGGTGGACACACTGCACCTCATGACCCTGTACATTGACTGGCTCCTCTCAATTATTATTTTTTTTTTTTTTGGGGGGGGGGGGGGGTGCAAACAGCCCCTTAATCTGTGCCCCCCACCCACCCACACACACAATCTGACACCTATGTATAGTATAGCTATAAAATGTATCTAAATGATAACCAAAACTCCTCCAAAGAATATAGAAATGAATTATCTAGTATTTATATTTTTTGTGTTCTTAACATCTGCGATCTGTCTCTGCAGATGGCAATAATTTACGACTATCATCTGCACAATAAACAGTGTTCCTAATAAAAAATCTACAAACTCTAAATAAGCATTATAAATACAAGTCTAAAAACGTGAGAAAATATTTATTCATATAACCTTATAATTTTAATCTGTAATCTGTAGCTCAATTTTGAGAATCTGCTATGGTTTGTAATGACTTCATTAGCATGTTCTACTGTACAGATTTATAGACTTCCATATGTTGTTTAATACTGATTTGTTCCCAAAGTTGCCACTTTGCCCATCTGCAGTCTTTGTAGAGTGGTGTCTGTTCAAGTTTTTTTTATATTTTTTCACCCGTCAATTTATATATTTTTATGTACTGAAATCGGTACTCTTTACCTAGAACGGCGCCCACGATTGAAATCGCGGGATCGCGGGTAAAATCGCGGCAATCGCGGTAATCGCGGGTAAATCGCGGGTACATCAAAATCGGCTACCCGCGATTACCGCGATTTTCCCATAGGGAACAATGTTAAAAAGGCAGATTGACCGCGATTTTAGCGTTAAATGCCTCAATGCCCGCGATTTTGACATAGGAAACAATGTTAAATGGGCCACAGAGCCCTAATAGTCCCCCTGAATTATTAAATGGCCCCCAAAAATTTTAACGCCACCCCACGATCAACGTGAACCCGAAGCGTGGCGAGCGCAGCGAGCCCGCGAGGGGCGGCGGTACGCGTCCTACGACCTTTTCATGCCCTACTATCCACGTCGGCGTGGAGTTGAGAATAGAATAGTGTGGCGAGCGCAGCGAGCCACCGAGCCCGAAGCGTGGCGAGCGCAGCGAGCCCCGCGAGGGGACGCGGATACCTTCACAGTTATCCGCGTCCCCTCGCGGGCTTCACAGGTGTCCGCGTGGCCACGGACACCTGTGAAGCCCGCGAGGGGACGCGTTTACCTGTGAAGGTATCCGCGTCCCCTCGCGGGGCTCGCTGCGCTCGCCACGCTTCGGGCTCGGTGGCTCGCTGCGCTCGCCACACTATTCTATTCTCAACTCCACGCCGACGTGGATAGTAGGGCATGAAAAGGTCGGAGGACGCGTACCGCTGCGCTCGCCACGCTTCGGGTTCACGTTGATCGTGGGGTGGCGTTAAAAATTTTGGGGGCCATTTAACACTTCAGGGGGACTATTTGGGCTATGTGGCCCATTTAACATTGTTTCCTATGTCAAAATCGCGGGCATTGGGGCATTTAACGGTAAAATCGCGGTCAATCAGCCTTTTAACATTGTTCCCTATGGGAAATCGCGGGCATCGCGTCGCGGGCATCGCGGGTACATTTATGGCTACCCGCGACGCGACCGACGCGATTTTTCAGGTTTAACATGGTTTTCAATGGGAAAATCGCGGGCATCGCGTCGGTCGCGTCGCGGGTAGCCATAAATGTACCCGCGATGCCCGCGACGGGCGCCGTTCTAGGTAAAGAGTACCCTGAAATCTAATAAATCAATTAAAGCTTAATAAAAGTTTACTTACATTGATTTGACATCCTGCAACCATTCAGATGTATAAATAGGAATCTAGCACTAGAAAGGGGTACATCAAATTTGTATTTTATTTATACAGCATTTTAAACTTTTGTTCATGATTCTAAATTGGTATTTTTACAGAGGTTAAATGTAGCAAAAATGCTGGAGCAAAGCAATTGAAAATTGTTACTTTTTAACATGGCTTTGCTTACATATTCTATTATAATTAATTAATTTATTTAAATTTTGCAGGATATATCGACTATTAAAAGATAGTAAAACAAATAGACTCAAGAAGACTTTTGTAGGTTAGCATCTTACAACTGTCATGGTCTGTAGAGACCTACATCTAGATTTATACTGTTGGACTTCTTATCTATCATGTGTGTTCTTATTATCTTATTATGCTATTTTTACCCTTTGCTGTAACATTTGCAAATTTCTCCATTGTGAGACGAATAAAGGATTTCTATCTATCTATCTATCTATCTATCTATCTATCTATCTATCTATCTATCTATCTATCTATCTATCTATCTATCTATTGCTAAAGCACACACGTTGGCAATTTAGCTACAGTGTGTCCTCATGTTCTGGCTGTGACTTTATGTTAATAACCATCCGTAAATTGGACTGGATAAGATTATTAATGGATTTCCTTTAATGGCATGTTGGTCACGTGATGTATGAAGCATTATTAAGCCATCCAGCATTAACAATGCAACACTCTAGAAATGCAACAAAAATAATGAAATTGAAGCATGATACATAAAAAGGGCCATACTTTATTTAAGCATAAACTATAAAGACTAAAGAATAATGAAGAAAACAGTGCGCACTCAGCTACATCCTATACATGGGCAGTGACTGTGCACCATATGGTGGAACCTCTCGTCATGTTTCCTCAAATGGGATGTGGCTTCGTTGCCATAAACCTCAGTACAGTGCTCCCTAACTTGTTCCTGTGCCACCTAAGACCTCTGAGTGCAATGCTCTATCTCCTCACCAAAACTTAAACCAAAACCCATAACCACAAAGCACCAACAAAACAACCAATTAAATGAGGAGGCAATTTTTGGAAATAGCAATGGACATAACACTCTTGCAAACCATAAATATAAAACCACCTTTTTTTGGCCTGCAGAATATCTATGAATGTACATCTGTGAATGGACAACATTTATAATGCAGCAGTAACTGTCAGACTGTCCTAAGCAGTTATTAAGCAGCCAAGAGAAACATAATAAAGTAGAGCACTTTTATGGTACTTGGATGTGTACTCCAGTCAGTGTGTCCACTTTAATGGTGGGGGTAGTATTACAAATTGCGGTACTTGTTTAGTTTCATGGCGGCAGTGCGTGCCGCTCTAGCTATGAATCTTAGCAGCTTGCCAAAGTGCCTTATTTCTCTAAGCTACGTTATCAGTGTAGCGCCTGTATGAATCCTGGCAGCTCGCCAGCTGCCATACTTCTGTAATGTACGTTTTTAGCATCCTACGCTGACTCCGCGGCAGCCCAGCGCTGCTACTCCTAAGCTCCTGTCAAGCCTAGTGAGCACCTCTCACACAGCGCTGGCACCCGCATGATATCCTCTCATCTGTGGAGAGGGGATCATGCGGGCACTGGCGGAGAGGCGCCCACGTGTGAGACGTAGGAGCGCCTCAGATGCTCCAGCAATGAGATGCTCCTGCGTCTGAGTAGCGCGTGCCTCTTCTATCCAAAGAGGGGGTGCGGATGCCATTGCGTATCATGCACAATGAAGGAGGCATTTGCCAGTGTTCCATGTTACATACTGGCAAATGCCTCCATTTGATACCCCCACACAATAAAGGAGGCATTTGCAAGAGCTCCATGTTACATCCACGCCATCCCGTAGGGTGGCAAGCACAGCGAGCCTTGCGAGGGGACGCGGTACGCGTCCTCCCGACCCTTTCATACCCCCACTATCCATATATAGTGTGGCGAGTGCAGCGAGCAACCGAGCCCGAAGCGTGTCGAGGGGACGTGGAATAAATGTGAAGTTATCCGTGTCCCCTCGCGGGGCTTGCTGCGCTTGCCACACTATATTAAATCAACTCCACGCCGACGTGGATGGTGGGGGTATGAAAAGGTCGGGAGGAAGTGTACCGCGTCCCCACACGGGGCTCGCTGCGCTCGCCACGCTTCGGGATGGCGTGGATTGTGGGGTTGTTTCAGGAACACATTCACACCTGCCATATCATGCAGGCGCGTCTCATTGCTGGAGCATCTGAGATGCTCCTACGTCTCACACAGATGGAGCACCTCTCCGCCGGTGCCCGCATGATCCCCTCTCCACAGAATAGAGGATATCATGTGGGCGCCAGCACTGTGTGAGAGGCTTCACAGGAGTTTAGGAGTAGCAGCGCTGGGCTGCCGCGGAGTCAGCGTAGGATGCTGAAAACGTAGATTACAGAAGTAAGGCAGCTGGCGGGCTGCCAGGATTCAAACAGGCGCTACGCTGATAATGTAGCTTATAGAAGTAAGGCAGTTTGGCAAGCTGCCAAGATTCATAGCTAGAGCAGCATGCACTGCCGCCATGAAACTAAACAAATACCCAAATTGCTGCTAGATACATACCAGTTCTATTGTGATTTTCACATAGTTGTGTCCTTGATGGATTTCTTTGCTAATGTGCCCACTTTCTACCTTCTGAAGAAAGTTAGCAAATCACAGTAAAAATGTGGAAAGAACACAACAGTTCTATATGGAGGATGTAGTTTGAAGTTGGCATCCCAGAGCTCAGCATGCTGGTACTTGAGATATTGATGCCGGAATACCAACACTGGGAAGAGAGAGCAGGGGGAGGGATGGAGTTAGACACTAAAAGGTGGCAGTTATGGTCAGGTTGTGGGGGGGTTAGGCACTAAAGAGGGGGCAGTTAGGAGTAGCTTGTAAAGGGTGGTTAGACAAATGCTATGGGGGGTTGATCTGGGTTAGGTGGCAGGTAAGAGGGTTAGACAGCAGGTAGCTGAGTTAGGATTCAGGAAGTTTGGGGAGAGGACTAGAACACTTAACTACTGGGTGTCGGTGTCCTGACCATTGGCATGCTGCTGTGGGTCTTCTGACAACCAGCATGGCCATTGCCGGGATGCTATTCCCAGCACATATATGGAATCATTTACATACAGTACACCACCAAGCACTTTCAAGCTTCTGAACAGTTAGGAGCAGTGGACATTTCCATAATGATTTTGAAAACACTACACAATTTCCTCCAGCACAGAAAGAAGTACAATAGGTTGACTTCCGGTGGGGGCCGAGGATGGTCGCAAGCATGTGGAGCTCCCAGCCCCAATCCTCTGCCCCTGGTGAGGGGGGAGTGTTGGCGTGCTGTTGCGGAGGACCGTCAGAGGGACCCCCTGGAGGAGGAGGAAGGAGCGTGAGTGCCAAGTGCCCCCGACGCTGGACATGGTGTCCACCCGACCTGGAGCAGACGGGGCAGCGCCATAGCGAGCAGGACCTTTGGCCATGCCCCCCCCAGCAGTGGGCTGCGGAGGATCTCTGACCAGGACCCATCCCAACTAGCAAGAGTTGCAGCTATGGCACCTGACGGCATCCAGCGGCAGTAGCTTTGGGTGACCCAGGGCTGAAGGAACACCGGCATGGTCAAACGGAGGAGAGTCTGCAATTTCTTCCTGACGAAGCCTGTGTCACAGGTGAAACGCGTTGAAGCACAGAGGAATCAATATCCAGGCTGTTTTCAGTGCATTACAGTAGGAGTTAAGTCTGCTGGCAGACGTTATCGATACCTGGGAAGTCAGTGTCTGTATACACAGTAACCCCCTTTCTTCCTCTTTGGGACTTTGATTGCAGGACATACTTCATCCCCATTTTTTCAATGCCCCTTTTTTTGTGGAATCCTTGCCATTTTTAATCTGGACTACCTGTACCACATTGGACTGCCATATATATGTTTTTTGTCAGTTTGTCTTGTTACTGTATACCGGTATTAGGCAGCACATTCTTTTTTCCTATTATCTTTTATTGTTTGGTAAAGTACCACTTGTTATAAATATCCCATCTGGGGAGGAGTGAATAAATTCATTATTTATTTTTATACTAAGTGGCTATATCTATTTATTGTTATTCAGCGGTGAGGACAAATGCAGGAATATCCACATTTTTCTTGTTTAGGTGGAGAGTCCATGCCTGCAGGCCCCAGTATTGAAAAACCAAGGGCTGGGAGAGCCCCCCCACATGCAGTCCCAGCTCCAGATGGGCCCAGCGGCGACCACCACAGGAGGAGCCCCAAGGAAGGAGGTTTGGCTCTTGCATTGGGAGGCAGCAATGTTGGACCTTGGCCCAGTGAGGGCTGGATCCGGTCCCTGGCCTCACTGACTCTCATGCTCACTGTCTCACATGCGCTCCCCACATGAGTGTCCTGTTCAGGTCCTGGAAGTAACTTTAACCAAGATGGTACCGCTGATGGCTGCCTGGGATCTGTGCAGCTAAGCCAAATGTTCCCCCTTATTTTTTTGTATTATCTGTTTTTCTGTGCATGTTCCCTGCATGATAACTGTACTGTCTCTGCATATTGTTACCTACATGGCTGCTGCAATGAACAGTGGCGCCACTGATGGCTGCCTAGGCGTTGTGTAGGTCGGCAGGTATGTGTTCCCTGTGTGATAACTGTACTGTCTTTGCTTATTGTTACCTATCTGGCTGTTGCTGTGACCAGTGGCGCCGCTAATGGCTGTCTAGGCCATGTGTTTCCTTAGTGATAACTGTGCTTTCTCTGCTTCTATAATCCCCAGGGTACATCTAGCGTATGTATACTAGACTTGTGTGAGTCCGCACATAATCTTGGAAATAATTATTTTTGTATTGAAAAAACCAACATAGAAAAACATTACAGATTTGTATTCGTGTAAATTACAGGGTTGGTGGTGCTCCCAGAACAAGTTCAGGAAAACTCTGTTAAGGGGGATTTTCCTCACAAAAGGGTGTAAGGAAAAGAAAGACTGATTATGTCCTTTCCAGGGCACTCTTTATTGATTTGATAGGTGTGATAATGTTTGAGTTTAAAAACTAACTTTTATTGGGTATACCCATAGGCGAATCTAGAATTATGGTAATGGGTGGTCCCAAATCTAGACACATAAGTAGGGGACCTTTGCGCGGCTCAGCCGCGCGTCAAAAAGGGGCGTGGTCCCATGGGAAGGAGGCGTGGCATCATAAAAAGGGGTGTGGTGTTACACTTTAGACCATACACAGTAATGCCCATAACACATTTTAGCAAACTCCGTGATACCCATTACACATAAGGCCACACACCATAATGCCCATTACACATTGTGCCACACATCATGATGCCCATTACATACTATATAACAAACCGTTATGGCCATTACATATTTGCCACATAAGTGCTGCTTACCTACGTGCTCATTGCTAGAGGGTTCTTGCTTGATGGCACCATAGTACCCATTACACTTGATGCCGCACACCATAGTACCCATTACACATGATGCCGCGCACCATAGTACCCATTACACATGATGCTGCACACATAATGTCCCTTACACATGATGCTGCACACATAATGCCGCTTACACATGATGCTGCACACCGTAATGCCCCTTACACATTAAGCCACACATTATGCATAATGCCCCCACATACCGCCACTTGTAGCGTCCCTTAAGCAATGCCCCCAAAAGTGCCACTTACTGTAAATTTTTATATGAGCCTTCGCTGCTGCTGATGCAGGGAGAGATGGAGAGCGGTGCAGCTGCTTCTATGGGGAGAGGAGCAGAGCACAGCGCAGAGCATGCTCCCACTCCCCTCCTGGTGTCCCCTCTGGTGTCCGAGTGGACATTTGAAATATTGTGCGCGCTGTTGTTATGCGTGATGTCGGGGGAGCACGCCGGGCGCCGGCACCACATGATTAAGGGGGGGGGAGGCTGAGGTGAAAGCGGGAAGAAGAATTGGAGTGGAAGCTGCAGGGGTGACACTCATTGACAGCTGGGCAGAGAGCAGGGGCTGCCCGGCTGTATTCAGAGCACTGCAGGTCAAGGCTGTTTAAAATAATACCCCTTTCACAACAGAAAATTCAGGGATTTACCCGGGAATATGGTCCCAGGATCATGCAGGGACATTCCCAGGCTGACCTCTCATACACCAGCCTAGTCCCTGCATTTTCTGGTGTGAGGGGGAGAGACAACCACTCCCCTCTCCCTACCCCCCTTTAACCAACCAGCTATATCTTCGGAACCAACTGACCCATTTACATGAGACCAGTATCATATTGAAGAACTTTTGAGTTGACTTCGAATGATTTTGGTCCCATGAAACTGGGCTGTTTGGTTCCAGAGAAATCTGCCCTCAAAGAACATAAACAGTCATGAAATTACATTTAAGAAATGAAAAAAAAACGGTTTAACCTCAATAACCTGGAACCATCTAACCCATATGGATCCAGCCTGGTATCAGATTGAAGGCCCAGCGATTTGGGTTCGACTGAGATCAACCTCAAGCTTCAGTGATGCCGAAGGGGGAACTGGCAGCCGTTGAACTGGGTGGGGGTCGGAATTAGCGGGTCCCATGTTATCCTATAGGGAAAACATTCTGGTCGTATCTCCGGTTCCCAGGGGGCTAGAGACACGGGGCTGGGCTCGTTGGAAAGCCCCATCCCTCAGCTACAAAATGGGCTAATGGGTGGTCCTGTGCACCCCCGGACCACCCCCTAGATTCGCCTATGGGTATACCTTAAAACGAATGGTGCATGTCAATACAAAACATAAATGAATAATGCATAGGAAAATCAACATTCATAAAAATAATCGATCAGAATTTTGATCACAATTTTTAATTACACAGAGGGTTATATACTTATTCCTCTGGTTTCCCAGATTTCACCAGTTTGCGAAAATATCGCTGAAAAAGTGGAAGATCAGTATTCGGTACTGCCCTATTTTAATATTAAGGGTATCTACTGCTCCCTGTCCCAGCACTAGTTCTCCTGCTTTCCGTTCCAGAAATGGGAAGCGGAAAGGTCTTAATGACACCAAATTCATATACTGCGGCTTTGATTTCCAATATAGACAGTTTGTTTAAACATTTGTTTCAGCATTTAGTAACATTTGTAAATCAGTGATCCGTGTATTGACACTTACATATATACTGTTGCAAATCACACTCAGAAAAGATTCTGTTCCCTTGAGAGGGTTTGTGGTCAGGTTTGCAAGGGATAGTGCAGAGAAAAAACTAGTATATAAAGGTAGTGCCAGTCTCTCCCTTAGGAACCTTTCTGCTTTTCAGTATCATGTGTTACCGTCAAATACTGAGTGAGAGTTAGTTCAACTGTTACCGATGGCACTGTAGGGATAGGTGATAGATATAAAGTGGTGTGAACCTTCTATATAGTCAAGTATATACTGCTCAGAGTGTCACTGTTGCAGTAAATATGCAGAGCAGATGTTTCACCCGGCTGTTTTGACTAAGAGTGTTCACACTGAACCTACGTAGGCAGAGGAGTTCGACAAGGCTGCGTACCTCAAAAGTTTAAAAGGTATCTGGGGTTATTCAGACTGGCATCATTCTACTGTCTGTCAACTGCTTTATTTAGCATAGAATGACAGATGAGAGATGAATGCCAGGTGTCACCCAGAAAGAATGTACATAGGTTATAGTTTTCTGCCTGTACGTGTTATGTATCTCTGTACTGTACTGATTGCACAGCAATCCAAATCAAATTCCTAGTAAAGGCAAGTATACCTGGCCAATAAAGCTGATTCTGATTGCTATTACAAGTTAGAATACACCTTTAAAGTGGACATACTGACTGAAGGACACATGCACACAATGGCTATAAAAGCTGTCTTATGTTTCTTTTGGTAGCTTTATAACATCTCAGAATGAAATAGTTTAAACAACTGTTATTAATGCTATTTTGAGTTTTATTTTATAAAAAATAACCCTTATGAAAATAAGCATGGAAACACATGTTTTGATGTTCTCTGTTATTTTGGTGCAACTTTCATATGTTATATGTGTCCAACACACTTCTTGCCCAGTAAGTCTAATGTGGTGATCGCTAGATGGGATGTTGAGGGTAGCTGCCACTCGGATTCTATTCCTAAGAGGGAGAGTGTCGTCATCCCAATGCAGAAAAAGGCAAAGGGCTTGATTCAGACCTGGGGCCAGATGCACTAAGCTTCAAAAGTGAAAAAATGGTGAGTAATAAACAACGAATCAATCAGCTCCTGCCTGCCATGTCGAACACAGTCTGTGACATGGCATGTAGGAGCTGATTGGCTGGCTATTAATCACACTCCATTTTATCACTTTTGAAACTTAGTGCATATGGCCCTTGATCACTTATCTGCAGATGACTGTGAGTAGATAGCCACCACCCATACACAAAGAAATCCCGCCCGTTGTAAATCTGCACAAGATTTTCAAAAATATCTCTATTCGCTATTCAGTCGCAAATCCATTAATTCCCAAACCATCTAATGATTTTAGCAGTTTGTCTACATATTTATTGTCCGATCTGGCTGGTTGGAACAAAAACCTGGTAATATCTGAATGACAGTTTGACAGCTTTCCAGCATTTTGAAGCAAATGGTCAACTGTCATTTGTTCGCATCCATTACCAGGTTTTTGTTCCAACCAGCCAGATCGGACAATAAATCTATAGATGTATGGCCAGCTTAAGCCTTACCCTACTGGTCATCTGCAACAAAGACAGGCTGATCGAGGCCGTCACTAACGTCAAAGACCCTTCAATAAAACATCTGGGCACGCCTGCCTTTTTATCCAACACTCCCTGAAAACAGACAGTTACCACCTCCAAACACCAGCTTCCTGTCAGTCAAGGTCTGGCCACATTGCGTTCATGATGCAAGTGCAATGTCTGTCGCTATTCACCCTCGTGCATGTGTGCTACAATCCGTACATAAGTGCAGCCATTTAATAATCGTTCGATCTGCAAATTTGCTGATCAGCGATCAAGTCTGAGTCAGGCCCAAAATTCCAACAAGAATGAAAAAACAAAGGAAAAGGATGCACTAATATACAGTGCAAAATACAAAAAAAAACACAATAGTAATGTGATTTAGTAAAAAAATATTAAAACCAATTGGATTGACTTTATATTTTATGAATGCTTATATCATAAAATTAATAATAATACATTTATTCAATTAATAAAGGGTGAATAAATCACAAATAAGAACAATTGCATATGTGCATGCAGCACAAGAAAACCCACACTAAAAGTTAAAATTAATGTGCAGCACTACTGACACTGGGGGTTATTCTAGTCCATTCGGTCCTCTGTGCACAGGGCCGGCGCCACCACTAGGCAAACCTAGGCATTTGCCTAGGGCGCCGGCCACTGGAGGGCGGAAAATGCCGCCCGGGTACCTGTCCTACCGGCGCTGTCTATTTCAATCTGGCGGCGGAGGTCCCTGCAGTCTATTAAAAATCACGAGCGCTATCCGCCGGGCTATGCGGAAGCGCTTCTAGTGTGAAAACTCTGGCAGCACGGCGCACGCTGATCTCAGCCAATCAGCGTGCTGCCAGAGTTTTCACACTAGAAGCGCTTCCGCATAGCCCGGCGGATAGCGCTCGTGATTTTTAATAGACTGCAGGGACCCCCGCTGCCTCCGCCGCCAGATTGAAATAGACAGCGCCGGTAGGACAGGTACCACCCCACACCTCACACACACCACCCACCCCCCCCCCCACCCCCCACCCCGGCACCGGGGCGCCCCCAGCCCGACTCGCCTGGGGCGCTCCGGTGCCTTGCACCGGCCCTGTCTGTGCATTTGCATTACCATATGGTAACACCCAGCATTCCATGGGCGTTCTCATGGGAATGAGGTGGTGACGCGGGTGTGGGGGGCTGGCAGCTGACATCACCGGATGTCAGCTGCCCGCCCATATCCTTGCCAGCGTGCACGCATATGTAAGTGACTTAAAAGTCACTTTTATATGCTTGCACACACCACATCTTTCGATGGTCACGACCATCGAAAGATGTGGCCGGTTACCCGAGGCATAAAAATGGATGTTTATGCAAAACATCCATTCGCAGCCTGTGCGGGTGAACCTGCACTGCGGAATAACCCCCAATGTCCGTTCCTATGTATACCTGGAATGATTTAAGGGCTGACTCGGGGCAGTATATATTTACCATACACCTTCTCGGATATGGCGCTCAGAATGTCCTGCAGATTGCCTTTGAGTTGGAATTCCTCCTCAGGATTTTCTAGAGGGTCTTTTTGGAAACAAGAGTCCCTTCTATAAAGTGCAAAAGAGAGAGATTGAAAAGATTGAAAAAATGTTGGATGTTGGGAAATATAACAGGGAATTTTGTTAAAATGCAAGAAAAAGACATTACATTTGTTAGATACAATATTGACTATTATGCTCTAAATCAAATGGTTTTCTTAATTTATTATTTTAGTTGATAGATAATGCTGAATATTTCATTTTCTAACGTCTGGGAATTTTCCTCAAATTACAAAAATGATAAACTTTCATATAATCTCTACAATATACAGTTATTTTGTATTTTTATAAAAACTGTATCCTTCTCTCAAGTGCCAGAATAACTGGGTTGTGTGTCTGCACAGGATTAGCTTTCATATTTTCCATTCCCATATTTAAAGTCACCGACACATCGTTCTCCTGTGGAAGTGCACTCGGGGATAAAATCAACCGTAACAGAAAGAAAAATATCCAAATGTACTCCTGTGGGGCACTCACAGACTAATACTGATATATTTAACAGTGCCTAGTTGTGTCCATGTTTATAAATACTTTCTGAATATTCAATTAAAATGTAACTGTCATTGTTATCTTAGAATAAAATATCTAGCAAATTTCTTTAGAAAAACATATAGAAAATGTGAACATTTTCAAAATGTGAAAAACCAATATACTGTAATATTTTAAGACAGCTTAAAATAAAGGGGGTTTTTATGGTTGATTCAGTCGGATGCAAATTTGCATCCTTGCGAGTCAATCAGAAAACGTTTGCATAGCATTCAAATGGATGTTTTACATATACATCCATTAGCATGCCAGTGGGAACCTCCCACATCTTTCGATTGTCACTGACAATCGAAAGATGTTGTGCGCACAGGCATATATAAAGTGGCTCTCATGTCACTTTTATATGTGTGTACGTTCTCACAGCAATTGACGGGCAGCTGACAGCTGGTGATGTCAATGCCCGCCCCCAGCACCCACATCACTGGGCTATTACCATGGGTATGAAAAAAGATTAGGAGCAGCGCTAAAAATGAGTCTAGCAAATTAATCAAATATAACAATTTTTAATGGCACAGTAAGATATTAAGAACATTTAAAAACATGAATAATAACAGTGATAAATCAAAGGGATTAGACCTCATGTGATGGTATAACCTGCACTGGACCAGGCATATGTCCCTTGTTGGAGATTCTTGGGGTAACCAATTATTTGGAAGCCCCTGGAGGTGTTATCCTGAAGGAATTAGGGCAATGTATACCCAATTCCAGAAAACCTCAACGATTTATGCCATGTAGGTCCAGAAAGATGGTGTAGAAACATAGAATTTGATGGCAGATAAGAACCATTTGGCCCATCTAGTCTGCCCCTTTTTTTACCCTTCAGGTAATCTCAACCCTTTTTAATCCTTATTTCTTTGTAAGGATATTCATATGCCTATCCCAAGCATGTTTAAATTGTTCTACTGTCTTAGCCTCTACCACCTCTGATGGGAGGCTATTCCACTTATCCACTACCCTTTCTGTGAAGTAATTCTTTCTAACAGTTCCCCTGAACCTACCTCCCTCCAGTTTCAGTGCATGTCCTCATGTTTTATAACTTATTTGGTACTCTTTACCTAGAACGGCGCCCGCGATTACAATCGCGGGCGTCGGGGGTAAAAAATCGCAGCCATCGCGGGCATCGCGGGTACATAAAAAACAGGTGCGACGCGATGCCCGCGATGCCCGCAATTTTCCCATAGGAATCAATGTTAAAAGTCAGATTGGACGCGATTTTAGTGTTAAATGCCTCAATGCCCGCGATTTTTACATAGGAAACAATGTTAAATGGGCCACAGAGCCCTAATAGTCCCCCTGAAGTCTTAAATGGCCCCCACAATTTTTAACGCCACCCCACGATCAACGTGAACCCGAAGCGTGGCGAGCGCAGCGAGCGCAGCGAGCCCGCGAGGGGCGGCGGTACGCGTCCTCCGACCTTTTCATACCTCCACTATCCACGTCGGCGTGGAGTTGAGAATAGAATAGTGTGGCGAGCGCAGATTGTTATCATGTCCCCCCTTTCCCTTCTCTGCTCCAAACTATACATGTTAAGATCTTTTAATCTATCCAGGTAAGTTTTGTGATGTAGGCCATGCACCATTTTAGTTGCCCTTCTTTGTACACTCTCCAATGTATTTATATCCTTCTGAAGATATGGTCTCCAGAACTGGACACAGTATTCCAGATGAGGCCATACCAATGACCTATAAAGTGGCATTACTAAGTCTTTTTTTCTGCTACTGATTCCTCTCCCTATGCAACCAAGCATCTGACTAGCCTTCCTCATTGCTTTGCTACATTGCTTTCCTGCCTTTAAGTCACTTGAATTAGTGACTCCTAGATCTCTTTCCTCCTCAGTAGTTTCCATAATAGCACCCTTGATATTATATTGAGCCTTTGGGTTTTTGAGTCCAAAGTGCATAATTTTGCATTTTTTAGCATTAAACTGTAGTTGCCATGCTCTTGACCAATTCTCAAGTTCACTTAGATCATTTGATTTACCCCTCCTGGTGTGTCTACTCTGTTGCATATCTTTGTGTCATCTGCAAAAAGGCATACTTCCCCTTCAATACCATTTGCAATGTCACTAACAAAGATATTAAAGAGCACTGGTCCAAGTACAGATCCCTGGTGTACTCCACTGGTAACATGTCCCTCCATAGAATGCACTCCATTTACTACAACTGTCTGTTTCCTATCCTGCAACCAGGTTCTTATCCATTTAATTGTTTTATAATCCAATCCCACACTTTCAAGTTTATTTAGCAGCCTGCGATGTGGGACAGTGTCAAATGCCTTACTAAAGTCTAGATATGCCACATCTACAGCCCCCCTTCATCTAGTATTTTGGTCATGGAGTCAAAAAAGTCAATGAGACTTGTTTGGCATGATCTCCCTGCAGTAAAACCATGCTGTTTTGGATCCTGTAAATTGTTTAATTTAAGATATTCCACTATTCTTTCTTTTAATAGTGTTTCCAGGTCTTCCAAGGTGATGGTGCTCTGTTTCAGATAAATAAGCAGGTAAGGTCCAATCCTCAAAGTGAAAGGGGGGAGTCCAAATGTGACCAACGTGTTTCGCTGAACGCTATGTCAGCTTTATCAAGGTGTCTTGGTGATTGTGCCAGTGGGGATATTTATGCGCAGACTTCCTGTTTGCTCATTAGCATAACTAATTGATTAATTTGCAAATGTTATAAAAAATTCAAGATACACTCGGAGACAGACTCATATAATATACACATTACATAACTCTAAAATAAAAAAATAAAAACTTTAAATAAAGAAAGAGCTTATTTTAGGACTAACATGTTTTTATTTCTATTTTGCTTCTGGGTCAATCCCGGGTAATCCTAACATTCCAAAATTGTTGATTTTTGTAATGATCAAATTATGTAAATTATAGCTATGTAAACTTGATTCAGTATAACAAAAACAATATGTAGATTATAATTAAGTTACACTAAAAAAGGTTTATTCACATTTTTGAATATTTAAAAAAATCAAGGCACGCACAATTAAGGCACTCTCAGGTTCCTTAGTTTTGCGTGCACCCTGTGCTGCCGGCAGCCACGTCACTGCTGAATTTCCATGAGAACGTCTAGCGTTTTCATGGGAACACCCATTACATGCTGGGTGTTCCCATGGCGCGTCCACCTGCGGGCCCAAGCCCCCGCTTACACTGGTGGTTGTGAACGGGACGGCAAACTTGCACCCAGCACATCTACATGTGCACAAATGTGCATATGTTTTAGGAAAACAATGATCCCGCATGCGAATGTGCGGGGGACAGAGCAAATTAGAACCAGGCCCCTTGTGTATTCCTTTAAACAATGTTCAATTCCTTTACACTTTATTAGAAGCTTAAGAAATAATTTTCCTGGCTAATCAGAGATTGTATGATTGTGTTAGTGTTTAATGTTGGGTTTTATTTTATTGCACATATTAAAATGTTATTATTTTATGTTTTCAACATAACTTATGGAATTAAATTTATGGTCACTGCTTTTTGTATCATAGATCAATTATTGACCTCAGTGATTCCAAAGCATCAGTTGTCAGCGATGATGGTGTAACATAAATAAAATGAGCACTCTCATGTGTCAGAAAAAGGCTGTGTTCCTATAGAGCCTTGCTCTGAGATTGTGATTTACCATCTATCCCCCTGATAAACTTGCTCAGAACATAATTCATTAAAGACGCTAACATTACAGTTTAAAAATTAACTTTGAGATAATTAAATTATCTTACATCACTTTTTTAGCAGGACATATTTCTTATTGTAACTATGTTGGCCATTTCCGTAATAAGGATTGGTATGCACAGTTTAAAAAAAAGAATCACTAAATATAATGGGGTGAATTAAGTGGATGCATTTGCACCTATGGGTCCATCTGGTATTGGGAAAAATGTATTTGTATATGCAGAGGAAGACACATATTGCTATGTGATCAGCAGCAAAAGATTATTGCTTATAAGATTTGTACCTGTGTGAGTGTATGAATGTGGATCGAACATTAGCCTTATTGGTTGGAAAAGTGACATTATGTTATTTGTATAAAAACCTATGTGGTTTATTTGCTAGGATGGGCGTGTTGCTACGGGGAACCAATTAGAATCTACTCCTTTTTTTAGCACATTCTAAAAGATAATAGATAGAATCTGACTGGTTGCCCATAGCAACAATCCATCTGAAATAGAACTCCCATCTTAGTAACTAATCCCCTAATATTTTTTTTATTAAAACAATCATTTTTTATTGACATACAGAAAGCAAAAACATACATAAACAGTACATACAAGTATACCATGTCTCAATGCAGCTAAAACACAATACACCACATAATCATGCATACATTATAGCACATTACAACATATGGAATAATATATTGGCCACTATACATCATACACTGCACCAATTATTCATTACTTAAACAAAACAACATCCACCAAACAATGGTGGATTTTCCTCTAAACACTTGAAGCATATGCCTAGGGCCAGCATGAGAGCCTCACTAGGCTGCTGGACAGACACTTTAAATTTTATTATACAACTGTCATGTGGATAGTGAATTGCGGAAGAGCTGTTTCGGTGAGCTTGTTCTGCTTTAGCTGTCTGGAGGCCTTTAAACAAGCTCCGACATGAAAGTGGGAAGCCATCAGGGTAATGCCACAGCTGGGTGACACATTCTATATAACCTCTGTGGCTGGTCAGCCCTGGCCAAAGTCACCATGGGAGTGGGGAACCCCAATAAAGTGGTCTTCCCAGGCCAACCTTGTCCATGGCTGAAGCCCAGGGCTATCTCCAGTACACCTGGATGATCATTGCCAGGTTGTTAGATAAAGTGTAAAAAAAAGGGATAAAAGTATTGGGTTCTGCTGTGGAACCAAAAGTCCAAGCAAGCCTTCCCTTAATGCAGGGATTTAGAGAACCATGAATCCCTGCATGCAGAGCATTAAAGGATCCGTTGAGAGGGTTCATGGTCGCCATATTTGGCTGCCAGTAAACTTGGTAGGCAAAGATGAATGGCTTCACCATTGGGAAATATGAATCGTGAGAACTCGGGCAGCTAT
Source organism: Crinia signifera (assembly GCF_055691185.1). NCBI lineage: Eukaryota > Metazoa > Chordata > Amphibia > Anura > Myobatrachidae > Crinia > Crinia signifera. The sequence continues at coordinate 169,656,777 of NC_139217.1, forward strand.
GTAAATGTTTTTAGTTCTCAGACTTAAAAAATGGCGGTCGGAGCAGAACCTGCTCGAACTGCAGCAGGTTTCCCAAAGATGAAAGGGGGCTTCCCAAAGATGAAAGAGCACATTAAGGGTCAACACTTCAACCCTGACAAGGAGTTGAAAGCTGCTGCTCAGTCCTGGTGTCGACAACAACCACCAGCTTTCTTCTCCAATGGGTTTGCCCGACTTGTCAAGCATTGGTGCACATGCATGGAAAAGGATGGGGGCTACGTTGAAAAGTGAAGAGTGCATTTCATAAAGGATAAACTGAGTTATCATGTACCTAAAAATGTTCAAATGTGTTCACAAATAAAAAAACTTATAGCCAGTCTCGTATTTATGTCACTGGAAACATCGAATAAAACATCAAAGATTATAACATTGATCATGACACATTCTCTATAACACCGAGTAACAATCACAAATGCTATGAGAAATAGTAGTAGTAGTACGTTTATTTATAAGGCACCACAAAGTGTCCGCAGCGCCGTACATAGCAAACAAAAAAAAAATTACAAAGTAACGTACAGGGTGTGTTGAAAAATAGAGTATAAATAGGGGTATAGCTGGTAGAACTAAAATCAGCATCAGTTCAGAAGTAGGTGTCAAAATTGTCGAGGAGACTGAGGATGAAGTAGAGGAAGGGAAGAACCGGACAGGAGCACAGGTGAGGTAAAGAGGTAGGGTGAGTACGCGAGGAAGGAGGACCCTACTCATAACAGTTAACATACTAAAAGGAGGTGGGTGGACGAACGAAAAACAATAGGAAAGTAGGAATGGATGGGAACGGAGGCAGGATAGGAGGATCAAAAGAGGTTAGGAGGAGGGATAGGCTAGTCGAAAAAAGTGGGTTTTGAGGGAGCGCTTGAAGAAGGTAAGGGAATCAGAAAGCCTGATGGGTGGTGGGAGGTTGTTCCAGTGCAGGGGGGCAGCGTGAGAGAAGTCTTGGACATGGGAGTGGGAGGAGGTGATTAGGTGAGAGGTCAGTCGACGGTCAGCGATGGAGCGAAGAGGACGGGAGGGAGTGTGGATAGAGATCAGTGAAGAGAGGTAAGGAGCGGTGGAGGAGGAGAGAGCCTTGTAGGTGGTGGTGAGGAGTTTAAAGAGAACTCGGAAGGGAATGGGGAGCCAGTGAAGAGATAGACAGAGGGGGGAGGCGGAGGTAGAGCGGCGGGAGAGGAAGATGAGCCTAGCAGCAGCATTAAGAATGGATTGGAGAGGTGCGAGGGGGGTGAGAGGTAGCCCAGAGAGAAGGTTGTTGCAGTAGTCAAGGCGGGAGATGACAAAAGAGTGAATGAGAATTTTGGTCGCGTCAGTGGAGAGGAATGGTCTGATGCGTGAGATGTTGCATAGGTGAAAGCGGCAAGACTGTGAGAGAGCACGAATGTGGGGGTTGAAAGAGAGGGAGGAGTCAATGATGACACCGAGGCAGCGCGTTTGGTCGGTGGAGGTGATCTCTGTTTCACCAATGCTGATGGAGATAGTGGGAGAAGAGGGGATGTTTGGGGGATGGAAGATTAGAAGTTCAGTTTTAGCCATGTTTAGTTTCAAGAAGCATTGGGTCAACCAGGCTGAGATGGCCGTGAGGCATTCGGAGACCTTGGACAGGAGGGATGGGGATAGGTCGGGGGAGGAGAGATAGATTAGGGTATCATCAGCATAAAGGTGGTAATGAAAACCATAGGAGCTGATGAGGGTGCCCAGAGAGGTGGTGTAGAGGGAGAAGAGGAGAGGGCCAAGGACTGACCCTTGGGGAACACCGACTGGCTGCGGGGTAGTAGGAGAGGAGGAGCTCGGAGTGGAGATGGAGAAGGAGCGATCGGAGAGGTATGAGGTGAACCAGGAGAAGACCGTGCCAGTGATGCCAAATGAGCGGAGGGTGTTGAGCAGGAAAGGGTGGTCAACAGTGTCAAAGGCAGCCGACAGATCAAGCTGGATGAGGATAGAGAAGAGGCCTTTGGATTTAGCCGATAGTAGATCGTTAGTGACTTTGGTCAGGGCAGTTTCAGTTAAATGTAAAGGGCGGAACCCAGATTGGAGGGGGTCTAGAATGGAGTTGGCAGTAAGGTGGCTTAGGAGATGATTATAGGTCAGAAGTTCTAGGAGCTTGGAGGCAAAAGGGAGGAGGGAGATGGGCCTGTAGTTGGATGGAGAGTTGGGGTCCAGATTTGTTTTTTTGAGAATTGGGGAGACAAGAGCGTGTTTTAAGGAGGAAGGGAAGATCCCAGAGGATAGGGAAAGATTAAAGAGGTGATCCAGGTGAGAGAAGACTGACGGAATGAGACGACGGATAATATTGGAGGGGATAGGATCGAGTGGGCAGGTGGAGGGAGAAGCAGATTGAAGGATAGAGTGGACTTCAGCGGCAGTGGTGGGGTAAAATGAGGACAGGGGTTGGAAGGAGGGGAGTGGAGATGTAGGAGGGGAGGAGGGAGAGGGTGAGGTCATGGCAGCAGTGATGGCAGTCCTGAGAGAGGAAATTTTGGTTGAAAAGTAGGTAGCAAAATCAGCGGCTACCATCATAAATAATAACAGTACAAAATTCTTAGATTTCATTTTTTTAAGACTGAACCTTTTTTTCTACTAATGGGTTACCCTACTAACCAGTAAGATCATAGAAGCAAGGTTGAAGCAATGTGATGCACTCCCTACTGTATGTAGAGTAATATAGGGATTTAGAAAAAACCATAGCAAATATACATAATAAGTCCAAACCTATATTTACCAAGGGCAACTTATTTGTCAGGAAAAAAAACCTGGGGAACCTAGAGCATAACATTAATGTAGGTGAGATATGTTTTTCTAGAACTGCCTTTTATCTACTGCTGGTAGGATGCCACCGTCATCTCTGTAACTTTGAATAATTTATATAGATTTGATTTGACCTTTTGGAAGGTAATATATTAACATTGTGTTCAGGTGCAAATCTGATCTATGGAAAGCAATCAAACTTTGGAGAATAGTTATGACTTCCTGTCTGGCAGGCTCAATACCCATACAGTCCCAGGTCTGGATACATTTCTCTCATTCCAAACTTCAAATCTCAGTGTCCCTGTTAGTTATTTGATAAACAAAAGATTGTTGACTGGTTGTTTGGAGACACTTTGTGAGGACCATGTTCAATGATTTATTATTGTTTATTACTGATATTTCATATTGTCATGTAAATTTATGTGCAACTCTAACAACCCAACTAAAGTAAGTTGGCTTAACATATATAAATAACCAGTGGTGGCTCTTACATTTGTGTAGGCCAGCACATACAAAGTAACTTCTTACATACTGCGCATGCGCTGGCCCCAACCTCCATGGGCTGCCTATGCAGCAGCCCCAGGAGGCATATTCAGGGTCCTGGGTCCGGCGTATGCGCAGTATCGTCCACGGTACTGCGCATGTGCAGAACTCATTTTTGGGGCTGCCCCGCAGTTACGCATAGTGAGGCATCCAGGAGGGAGGAATCACCTCCCAATGGGACTGCCTTGAGTGACTGGCAGGTTGGACTTCTAATAGGAAGTCACTGCCAGTCACAGTGAAGCCAGAGCAGTCTCACAGAGTGCATCTGGCTTCACTTAGGCAGAGAACAGTGGTGGATTTTACCTGGGCGGCTGCAGCCCTGTAGCCCATAGTTAAATATCGCCATTGTAAATAACTTATAACTTAAATATATAATATTTAATATATAATATTTACTGATGCACTCTATAGTTGCCTCTTTAAGTATTATAGACCTTCATGTTATTATATATCTTCATATTATATATTTTTGTGTATTATATATATTCCCTTATTTCTCTTAGTAAAGATTATATAAGTGTTTGGAAGCAAAAATAAATAATACCAGACGTAAACTTTTTAATTTATTAAATGCTTTGCAGTTTGATAGGTAGTAAAAAACGATTTGACTGTCCATTTGTTTAAGGTTATGATCTTTCACAAAATCCTTTTTGATAATCTAAGTGCATTCTCCATAAAGTTCAAATATCTAATCATCGTTGTATCTCCGTTTCCTTTTTTATCTGGTTTATTAATTTACAAACAAAAAAATCATCACTCAAGATCGAAAGGCGACTATGCTGGAGTTCTAGCTTAGGGTCTGTAATTTTATAAAAATAAAAAGAGCCTTTCTTTTAATGCACTCCTGAACAGTGACTTCTTACTAATAAGGTAGGGCAAAGCAGGATTTTTTTTTTTAAATTGTATTCAGAGTCAATAATCTCTTTAAAATGAAAGGATGAAAGTTCCATAAATGGACCCATGTCAGGGATATATTACAATTATATTTGCTTTATAAATCTATCATTTTCTAAAAGCACAAGTTCACTGTACTGTATATAATATATTGCCAACTCAGAAAAAAAATGAGGCATTGACCATTTACTTTAGTGGATAGGTAGACAGGATTAGGATTTCTTTTTCTCTGTATGCTTTGTAGATCTAGAATAATATTGGTATTCACAAGATCCCAGTATCACTGTGGTATTGCACGGACAAATAGCTTTGTATGCTTAAAGTTAGCAAAGGCTATATTGGAAACTCGACTAGTATAGCTATAGCTGACCTTACCCATATTATATTAAGTAGTGCAGTAAATTCCTATTGTTAAGCGAAGCGGAATATGCTGCGCTATAAAAGAAAGTATAAATAAATAAGTATCTGGCAAAAATAAAACATTTTTAATTGAAACATACGGTTGTGTTAAAGATGGGTATGTGTAGGTAGTGGCATCTACCTAACTCACAGATCTCATCTTCAGTATACTAGATGTTTGACAGTAGGCCATACACTAGTGCGACTGGGCCACTTTTCAAAAGACAAGCAGGCCGCTGACTGGCTGAGAGTGGTCTCTCACTCAGGCCCTTATTCAGATCTGATCTCAGTATAAATTTGTTTTCAAAATGAGCAAAACCATGTGCACTGCAGGTGGGGCAGATGTAACATGTATAGAGAGAGTTAGATTTGGGGGAGTTATTTTGTTTCTGTGCAGGGTAAATACTGGCTGCATTATTTTTACACTGCAATTTAGATTTCAGTTTCAACACACCCTACCCAAATGTAACTCTCTCTGCACATGTTACATCTGCCCCACCTGCAGTGCACATGGTTTTGCCCATTTTGAGAACAAATTTGTACTGCGATCTGATATGAATAAGGGCCTCAGTAAGCGCTTCCCGGACCCTGCAGACTACCCCACTGGGGGGGGCACCAGTGACTGTTTTGCGGGGGGGGGGGGCATTTTCTAGTTACGCCACTGCTCCAACTCAGATAGCCTAAAGGCAGCGGGGAGTGGGATTGCATGCAAAAGGACTGCATATAGGTCCCGGGCAGCTCATGGGGGATCGGCTGAGACTTATCCTCTTGGAGAATAGAAGTATTACATTTCCAACTTTATATACATAACATTAATATCAAACATTTTTGCTCAGTGCGTGTATTTATGCATGAGGTTGTACTGAAGTGTTAAAATTATTATTTACAAAATGAAATGCCTGCATTCTGACACGGTTTTATTTATATATATCTCAAATCTATCATTTTACAAAAACATTTATATTGCTTGTAAAATATTCTAACACTGTGCATTGAATAAATTGTAATGTGCGGCAACTTGCTCTGGCACCAAGTATGATAACACACTCTTATAATGGATACCATCCAAGGGATGTGCTTTTAGACCAGCAACTGAGGCCTAACTGTGTTATTGGATGATGAAGCGCTGCTTGGAGGGACTTAATGCTTAATTAAAACGATGAACACGGCTATAAAGGATCTAATGAGATGAAATCACACTAATTCCTAAATCTTGCAGAGGGGAAGTATTGGACTGAGTTTTAATTAATATAGTTCTAGATTGGTTTCTCAGAAGTTATAAAATATGAGGAGAAAAGAAAAAACTGACATGCTGGGAGATCTGCAAAGGTTTAACCCTTTGAGTGCCAACGTTGCTGTGAGAGATCCTCAAATTATCTGTTAAAAATACCAGCGCCGCTCACAGCGACTTTTTTTTGGGGGGGGGTGCAATATTTAACTTATCTTCTATTAATTGACTTGGATGTATTTGTATTTATTTATACTAAAAGAACAGACACTATGGACCAGATGTATCAAGCTTCAAAAAAGTGATACAATGGAGAGTGATAAACAGCTGGCCAATCAGCTCCTTGCTGCCATGTTAAAAGCTGGGTTTGAAAATGACAGATAGGAGCTGATTGGCTGCTTGTTTTTCACTCTCCACTTTATCACTTTTTGAAGCTTGATACATCTGGCCATGTGAGTGATACTGGCATATTTAGCGGATATTTTGAAGATCTCTCACAGCAACGTTGGCACTCAAAGGGTTAAACATCTCTAGTCTGAGCAGCAATTGGCTTTGGGTATAATCAGAGTCAATAACAGAAAAACATTTAGAGGGGTATTCAATCTGGGAATGTCTAAACATCCCGACAGTCAGAATCCCAGGCCATTTGCACTTCTCTCGACTACAATTTGACAGTTGAAATCGAGTATCGTATAGTCAGTGGATTGTTGAAAATCGGCCTTGAATTCGACAATCCATGGCCATTTACAAAACGAGAGATCTGACTTGTTTAAGAAACGGATCTGTTTTGTCGTAAAGCTGTCTTCAATGCTGTAGGAAACGGCAGCATTGAATAGGCGATGACCGCTATTTCCGTCAAATGAAAGGTGAGGTCATGAAACTAGAATGCCCCAGATCAAATGTGAAGTATGCTTGAGAATCTGATGTGGCACCAGTTCATCAAACGCATTGTACCAATTGTTATATCTTCATACAAGTATAAAACAGGTGTTATAGAATCAAATGCTATGCAAAGAATATTTGCAGCCTCATTTACAAGTGGATAAAAATAGGGGTGGGATGCAGATATACAAATTTATGCACTGTGTGTGCATACCAAGCATGTCCGTACTTAGATTTGAGAATATCTAAGACTAGCAGATCATTATATTTGGAGATGCAAACACGGGTGAGTGAAGTAAGTATAATATTTTATATAAGGTATAGTGGGGTGTTTTCAATCCATGCCACTCCATGTCCGATTGTCAAATTGCCGAAAATCGCCGAAAAGTATTTAGTAAATAATGTGCCCGTTTTTTACTATATTCCGCAGATTTGACTTTAAACAAAAGTCGAAACTACATCAGCAGAAAAATCGTACGAAAAATTTGGACAACATTGAATACCCCCATAGTCTAAGTAATCGGGGGACAAAAACAGATAGGTCACAGCTCTAGTGTTACAGCTCTAATGTTATTCTTGCTCAATATACAAGAAAACATATAGTGAAACAGCAAAACAGTGTACAATATTTTTTTCAGGGTGCAATCTGTTAAAATACCTATGGAAAATCTTTTATCTGGGTGTCTTGTTCCTTTCTTCTCGTCTCATATGTGTATATAGTATACAGTGAAGGCAGACACAGTGTAGGAGAACCACATACTCACAGATGGTGCAGCTTGTCTTGTCCAACACCCAGACTCCAGTGCTGGGTAGCACAACCAGCAGTGTAGCTAGGTGCCACGGTGCCCGGAGCAAGGGCATGTCCCCCCCCCCCGATTTGTAGTAGGCGGGGCTCCTACATGGTAGAAAAGGGGATGCTGCCTAACATTATACCACACACTGTAATGCCCATTGCGCATAAAGCCACATGCTGTAATACCAATTACACATAAGGTCACACATGATGCCCATTACATACTATATAACAAAACGTAATGCCTACTACACATCTAACACATAAGTGCCACTTACCTACATGCTCATTGCTATGAACTTCATGCTCGATGCTAGGGGCTTCATGCTCGATGCCAATGAGCTTCATGCTCATTGCCAAGGGGGACTAAAATTGCTCTGTACCAAGGCGTCTAAAGTTGCTCGTTGCCAAGGGGGACTAAAATTGCTCCTTGCCAAGGGGGACTAAAATTGCTCGTTGCCTAGGGGGACTAAAATTGCTCGTTGCCAAGGGGGGCTAAAGTTGCTCATTGCCAAGGGGGACTAATATTGCTCATTGCCAAGGGGGACTAATATTGTTGCCAAGGGGGGCTAATATTGTTGCCAAGGGGGACTTGTTGCCAAGGGGGACTGAAATTGCTAGCAGGGAGGGAAGGTGGAGTAATAGTGCAGATCAGGGAGGGTGGGAGTGATAGTGCAGAGCAGGGACAGAGGGTGGGAGCAAGGGCATGTCCCCCCCCCCATTTGTAGTAGGCGGGGCTCCTACATGGTGAAAAGGGGACGCTGCCTAACATTATACCACACACTGTAATGCCCATTGCACATAAAGCCACATGCTGTAATACCAATTACACATAAGGTCACACATGATGCCCATTACATACTATATAACAAACCGTAATGCCTATTACACATCTGACACATAAGTGCCACTTACCCACATGCTCATTGCTAGGAACTTCATGCTTGATGCCAAGGAGCTTCATGCTCATTGCCAAGGGGGACTAAAATTGCTCTGTGCCAAGGGGTCTAAAGTTGCTCGTTGCCAAGGGGAACTAAAATTGATCATTGCCTAGGGGTACTAAAATTGCTCGTTGCTAAGGGGGGCTAAAGTTGCTCATTGCCAAGGGGGACTAATATTGCTCATTGCCAAAGGGGGACTAATATTGTTGCCAAGGTGGACTTATTGCTTGTTGCCAAGGGGGACTAATATTGTTGCCAAGGGGGACTTGTTGCCAAGGGGGACTGAAATTGCTAGCAGGGAGGGAAGGTGGGAGTAATAGTGCAGATCAGGGAGGGTGGGAGTGATAGTGCAGATCAGGGACAGGGGGTGGGAGGGAGTAGTGTGGAACAGAGGGGGGAGGGTGGGAGTAGTAGTGTGGAGTGAGGGTGGGAGGGAGCAGGGTTCAGATTTAGGGGTCAGGCCGTCCCTAGGCACAACCTTTTTGGTCACCCACCCCTAATATATACATTATCACCCATTATGTATTTCACCCACACACAGTTTTAACTTACTTTTTGTGCTGATTGTGGCTGTTGCCTAACAAGTGTGATTCCGCTCCTCCCTGCAAGCAGGGGGCAGAAACCAGTGCTGGCTGGGATCCAGAAGATGATAGGGGAGCCAAGATGGGATTTGGGTTGCAGCTGTGTGTAGAAAAGAGCAGCAGCTGAGAGACCAGGAAGGCAGGAATGGCTGGGGTACTGCTGCAAACAGCGTTTAGAGAGGACACGGAGCCGGTCACCCTGGATGTAGGCACTTGAAGGGCAGAGGGAGAGGACAGTGCTGCTGCCCACCTGGCAATTAGAGAACTTCAGGCCTGCCCAGCCCACCATTGAACAGAGGAGAGAGGAGGCCAATAGTGCGCCTCTCTAATCTCCTTGGTTCCTGAAGCTGACGCTCCACTTGAGCCGTCCTCCCCCTACAACCCTGCAGCTACCGTGCTACAGGTGACCCTCAATTTCAGGACCAGCTCATGGGCCAATTAAGTCCTGGCACCAAATCACCACCACAGCTGCCGGGCTGAGAGCTCTGATTGCCTCACGAGCATAGGCGAATCTAGGGGGTAGTCCGGGGGTGCACAGGACCAACAATTTTGTAGCTGAGGGATGGGGCTTTCCAACGAGCCCAGCCCCGTGTCTCTAGCACCCTGGGAACCGGATATACTGCCAGGCAAAGCTGGAACGTTTTCCCTATAGGATAACATGGGACCCGCTAATTCCAACCCCCACCCAGTTCAACGGCTGTCAGTTCCCCCTTCGGCATCACTGAAGCTCGAGGTTGATCTCAGTCTAACCCAAATCGCTGGGCCTTCAATCTGATACCAGGCTGGATCCATATGGGTTAATTGGTTCCAGGGATATTGAGGTTAAACCGTTTTTTTATTTTCTTAAATGTAATTTCATGACTGTTTATGTTCTTTGAGGGCAGATTTCTCTGGAACCAAACAGCCCAGTTTCACAGGACCAAAATCATTCAAACCCAACTCAAAAGTTCTTCAATATGATACTGGTCTCATATAAATGGGTCAGTTGGTTCCGAAGATATAGCTGGTTGGTTAAAGGGGGGTAGGGAGAGGGGTGTGGTTGTCTCTCCCCCTCACACCAGAAAATGCAGGGACTAGGCTGGTGTATAAGGGGTCAGCCTGGGAATGTCCCTACATGATCCTGGGACCATATTCCCGGGTAAATCCCTGCATTTTCTGTTGTGAAAGGGGTATTATTTCAAACAGCCGTGACCTGCAGTGCTCTGAATACAGCCGGGCAGCTCCCTGCTCTCTGCCCAGCTGTCAATGACTGTCACCCTTGCAGCTTCCGCTCCAATTTTTCTCCCCGCTTTCACCGCAGCCCGCCTCCCCTTTAATCATGTGGCGCCGGCACCCGGCGTGCTCCCCCAACGTCACGCACAACAACAGCGCGCACAATATTTCAAATGTCCAGTCGGCTAGAGGGGACACCAGGAGGGGAGTGGGAGCGTTCTCTGCGCTGCGCTGCGCTCTGCTCCTCTCCCCATAGAAGCAGCTGCACCGCTCTCCATCTCTCCCTGCAGCAGCAGCAGCGAAGGCTCATATAAAAATTTACAGTAAGTATCACTTTTGGGGGCATTGCTTAAGGGACGCTACAAGTGGCGGTATGTGGGGGCATTACGCATAATGTGTGGCTTAATGTGTAAGGGGCATTACGGTGTGCAGCATCATGTGTAAGCGGAATTATGTGTGCAGCATCATATGTGTAAGGGACATTATGTGTGCAGCATCATGTGTAATGGGTACTATGGTGTGCAGCATCATGTGTAATGGGTACTATGGTGTGCGGCATCATGTGTAATGGGTACTATAGTGCCATCAAGCAAGAACCCCCTAGCAATGAGCACGTAGGTAAGCAGCACTTATGTGGCAAATATGTAATGGGCATTACGATTTGTTATATAGTATGTAATGGGCATCATGATGTGTGGCACAATGTGTAATGGGCATTATGGTGTGTGGCCTTATGTGTAGTTGGCATTACTGCGTATGGCTTTATGTGTAATGGGTATTACGGAGTTTGCTAAAATGTGTAATGGGCATTACTGTGTATGGTCTAAAGTGTAATACCACACCCCTTTATGTGATGCCACGCCTCCTTCCCATGAGGCCATGCCCCCTTTTGGTGCGCAGCTACGCCGCGCAAAGGTCCCCCTGGTGTTGTGTCTAGAACTGGGACCTTCATTACCATAATTCTAGATTTGCCTATGCTCACGAGCTGAGGCCGGTGGCGGGCCACAACGCTGCGGACTGTCAGACTTGGGCAGTAGATGTGGAGGGCAGCACTGATCACTGCTACTGCTGGCAAATGATAGCCGATCATCCTGCGCTCCCTGCTGCCGCTTATTATCCTACACTCCCTGCTGCCGACGATCATCCTGCGCTCCCTGCTGGCGCTGATGCAGCAGGGAGCGCACATTATCTACAGCACCATCCACTATTCACCGTCCTGCTGGAGCACACTGCATGCTATTTAAAATTCACATCTCCCGCTGGACTGCGCTAGCCAATAGGCGCGCGCGGTCCAGCAGCCACCAGTTGATTGGCTGCTGGACCGCAAGTGCCTATTGGCTAGCGGTCCAGCGGTAGACGTGAATTTTAAATAGCACCACGTCTCCCGTACATAGCACGGAGCCGGGAGCTAGCGGGGGAGATGGAGTGGGCGGCACCACGGCAGACGAGAGTGCAGGGAAGCGAGCGAGCTGCCAGCATGGCTCCGGCGCCATGATAGCTTCCAGCACCCGGAGCTGGTGCTTCACCGGCAATGCCCTCGCTAAGCCTCTGAGCACAGTAGCTGGCTGGGCCCTTGGAAGGCACCTCCATGGTTCATGCACTTGAAGTCCATTCCCAGTGCTCGGAGCCTAGCCTCCTCAGCCACCTATATTCCACCTGCTGGTGCTACCGCACACATTGCTGTTTGTTCCACAGTCAAGAACCTGGAACATGTAGCGGGATGTGTGAAGGGGGGTGATGGGTGCAACAAATGCAACAGGTGTGGGTGGCAGATACTGTGGGCCTAGTGGGGGGAGTTGAGGATTAGGTGGCCGATGGAGCAGTAGATGAAAAGAGCCAGATGGAGGTCCTTGCTTAACCAGACTTCCTGTCACTGCCCTCATTTAGTCTCAGCGCTCCCTGTAGCCCCCGCTGGTGCTGGCTCACCCAAGCCACTGCAGGATCTGTGACACCATTTTTACGCCACTGCAATAAGCTTATAACTTTGCAGGCTATGGGGCAGATGTTTAAGCCTGGCAAGGAGATAAAGTGGAAATAAATTGGAAGGAGATAACGCACCAGCCAATCGGCTGTGTTTAAAATATGAAAGTAGGAGCTGATTGGTTGGTATTTTATCCACTTTATCTCTCTCCAAGCTTTGATACATCGCCCCCATAATGTTTAGAATCTGTCAATATAACAAATGCTAGATAGAAAATAAATGGCTTTATGATGTACAATACCGCATGGCATGCAATTCATCAATAATAATTCATGTCGTAGAGTAATAGAATTACGAAAGGATTTTGCCGCATGAATTTGAACATTAATATTATTTTACATACAGACCATTCCAAATGTTCAAAGAAAGCCACAGACTGTTTATCCAAGCAAACTGTTATTGTACTCTGATGTGTCATTTAATGAATGGTGCTAACCTGATATTTATAATTAGTAAAGTGCTTTGGTATAATTGTAATGACTAATTGATAGTAAAAAGGCTGCAAAGAACAAAAGTCAGTTATTGCACTAACATGTATTTGTACTTTTAATTATATTTTTAAATTACTATGCTAGAAGAATGATTCAATTATAATCAAGGAAAATAAATATACAGCTATTAAATGAAGATCTAATTACCGAAGCATTACATTTTTCAAATTAGTGAACACAAATGTGATTAAAAATGATGACAATACAGAAACAGAAGCGGAAGAAAGAAATGAAAGGAAGAGGGCATATATACATAAAAATGTATCTGTTGGTTGCATAAAGGTTATTTTAATTTAGAGGATAAATGGACATTTTTCTTGGGTCCCTTGATAGTTTCTAAAACAAGAACACAATTTATTAATTCTAATGCTGGATACACACTTTACAGTAACATACCGTTTGCTTACCTGCCAAACCCACTAGCGATATATCGGACAATCACACCACCGGCCAATACAGTAAAGTCTTTACTGTATTGGCCAGTGGTGTGACTGGCCAATATACAGTATCGCTAGCGGGTTGGCAGGTGTAAGCAAACGGTATGTCTATAACATTGTACACAGATACAGTATATTGCGTCAGCTGTGCATCACAGCTAATGGCTGATATGTTGTATCTTTAGATATATCGGTGCATCTGCCTGTGTGTAAAGGTGGTCTGCTGACCACCCATACACTTGCTACAGGGGCAGATGTCACAGTTGGGCCGGCAAATTCAAATGCCAACCTGGAAATTATGCAAGACAAACACATTGGTTGACCAATCAGGAAGTGTATATGCTTACCTGCATCAGACTTGTTGGCGCGATGGCAGGTTCGATGATAAATCACGACGATATATATGTATACCTAGAGAGTATAGAATAGAAGAGTAGCCAAACAGCGATGAAGCCATGGGTTATATTTCCACGATGGCCCTAACTGTGCAGTTTGTATGTTCTCCCCGTACTTGCGTGGGTTTCCTCCAGGTACTCCAGTTTCCTCCCACAATCCAAAAATATACTGGTATGTTAACTGGCTCCCACAAAATTAACCTTAGAATGAATGTGTGAATGTGTACATGTTGTAGGATATATAGACCATAAGTTTCACTGGGGCAGGGACTGTGGTGCGGAATATGAGTGCGCTACTGTATAAAAATAATTGTTAATAATAAATAAATAATTAAACTGTCCAGTGTATCATACTTTAAACTTTATAAGGTGAAAATGTTTTTTTACCATATACTATTCAATGCATCTTTATATCTCACTATCATGAAGATGGAATATTGTATTTAATTGCTGTGACTGATTACTTGTTACAATTTATTCATGAATTCATATATCACTTTAGATTTCATAGGCTGTGCATCAGTTTCATTCTTAATTGAGGCTCTCAATAACTAATTTGTAAGTTTTCAGAACAGCAGCAATTTAGTATTTCTATTTGGTCGGACCATTGTATTTTTAGTATTAAAACACAAGGGTTCCTACATAGGGATTATACAAATAAAATTGTATAGGTACGATTAAGACAAATTTGCAATTTAACATAAATATATAATAATTTTTTATATAACCTGAATATTACACAATTACCTAAAGAAAGCACCAAAGTACTTCAAGGTGCATGTCTCTCCTTGACCATGCCTAATGGCATTTACCTCTGTCTAATACTTTATGATTATGGTATTTATTTTTGTCCACTCTGAAGCATACAATGGAACCAAAGTCACATTCAGTGCAATATCCCCTCTCAGTTGGAGAAAGAGTCCTGTGAACAATGGTGTTCATGAAATGAGAATGGTAATCATCACCGGTAAGACCTCAGACCGCAATTATTACTTAGTGGCACCTTCAAATCTGGAAGAAACCGGCACTTTTCATAATAGTGTAAGGTTCACCTAAGCCAACTAGGAGGGTGAGGGAAAGGAAGACACTCACTTAATTTGAAACAACCACAAACAGCCACAAAACCACTGTAATGTTTCTAACCCATCAACTAAAAAAAAATACACTGATCACCACTGGCCTCATAGATCACATCACAGGGGTGGGTAACAAGTGGACCTCTAGTTGTTGTGGGACTGCACATCCCAGCAAACCCTGCCACACTATGCTATGAGGGATTAGTTTAACTGAAATCATACTGTAATGTATAGTTATATTAACTATACTGGAATGTATAGTTGTAACACTGTAGGAGAACTGGATGCCTTTTCCTGGGGTAGAAGGCAGCAAGCAGCAGCTGAGAAACCATACAAGTCCAGTCTTTGGGGTGCAACTGGCCGCAACCAGTTTTATTCAGCAGAAAATAAAAACAAACAACAAAAGAAAATACCTTGCTTGTCCGGCACTAACTAAACACTGGATATTCCTAGCTATCTCTAAACAGAACACCAAGTTTTCCAGTCACTACTGGATAGCTTAAGGTGCATACAAACGGGGGCGATTATTGCAAATATCACTGGAAATATGGTTGCTGAGCGACCGTATTGTCAGTAATGGGAGTGTGCACCGGCGATAAATCGTTTTCAGCCCCTGAATGGTCGCTGGTCGGAGGAGCATGCTCCTCCGACCAGCGACTTCCGTTGCCTCTTCTCCCGGCAGTGTGACTTTTTCATCTGCAACGAGACATTGAGCAATATGATTCTTGTCCACTATATGATAGTTGTCCACTACAGATAGAATTGAGCACGATTACCTAACCAAATATATCAATATGATTCTTGAGCAATATATTGCCAGTGATCATATTGCTCCGTGTGTACGCACCTTTATTTCCATCAGAAAGCTTGTTCCTCTCACAGAGATTCTGCAGCGTCCCCAGGCAGTCTGCCCACACTGATCAGTCCAGCAGCTCTACATGGGCCTTGCACAGCTGCAAGTGCTTCAGTTTTAATATTCATCTTTTTTATACATTTCTTCCTCAGATTTTCATCCTTGTATTTCATCCTTAGACTTAAATATACCTGTTCTTCATACTAATCATTATATTACCTGGGATTTATCCTTCTCAAATATCTTCATGTAATAATGCTAATATTTTCTTCCGATATTACTATCATATCGATATTAAAATATTTTCTCTTTCTTTTCCTTTTCTGTTTTCTTATATCTCAGCCTTTATATACTTATTTTTGTTATTTCCACTGTCTGCTTTTGAGTGCTTTGTAGTCTCCTTTATATTATTTTGCATCCTTTATATATGATTATTTTGGAACTTAATTTATATTTGGGCGAAGGGGGGGGGGGGGGGTTTCCTGTTTGTAAAAGGTGTAAGACAAGAACCTGGGACAAATATACCTGCCCTCAAACACTATTCCAGTGTTCTTGTCACAATAGTTAATAATGATCCAGTCAGCTAAATAGTGCAGTTAGCTGAGGTATTGTGAAGTCCTACATCGACACAGAAAAATTTATAAGAAAATTATGTATAAAGAAATTCTTTAAGAAAACAACACCAGCTGCCACATCACAAAGTCCAGGAGAATACTCACACACAAATCTAAAACCGAATTCTCGCTTCAATCCATCATACATGAAGGGCCCGCATATAGAAACATTCCAGAAAGCAGTGGAGGAGGATATTAGAAAACTACCTGATAGAACAAAAGAACATTTCAATATGACTAAACAAATAGTACAGGCGATGCAAGAACTCAAAGAAGACAAATCAATTATAATAAAACCAGCGGACAAGGGGGGTGGACTGGTAATAATGAACATTAGCCAATACCAAGAAGAATCCGAAAGACTTTTATCGGACAAAGAAACATATAAGGAATTACCAATGGACCCAACCAAGGCATTTCAATCAAAATTCCAAGCACAACTCGATGAAGGACTAACAAAAAAGGAACATGAATTCATCACAACAAAATAACCCCAGGATACCGACATTTTACCATCTACCAAAAATCCATAAAGATCTCAAGAACCCGCCAGGACGCCCAATAATATCTGGAATTAAATCATTAACAAACAATCTGTCTCAGTACATAGACCATTACCTCCAACCCATTGTACAGACACAAAGAAGCTATTTACAGGACACATTGCATATTCTACAAGTAATAAACCAAACTGAATGGAATCCTTTGTACACCTTGTGCACAAGCGATGTAAAATCCTTGTACACATGCATCGACCACGACCTAGGCTGCCAATACACCAGGGAATTTCTCTCAAATGAAACAGATCTACCAAATAAACAGATTAACTTTCTAATGGAACAAATCAATTTCATTTTACACAATAATTACTTTTGGTACAACAACAAATTCTTTCTACAGACAAAGGGTACTGCGATGGGAACACCCTTTGCCCCATCGTATGCTAATCTGTTTGTGGCGCACTGGGAGAATCAGAACATCTGGACAAACAACCCCTACATAGAGAACATCATTTGCTGGTATAGGTACATTGATGACTGAATAAGAGGGGATTTGTTTGCTAGAGGCAAACGAAAGACAAACTGATGCATGCTTAGAAATTTTCAGTTTGAAGATGTAAGTCTGCGTGGATCCAATACCCTTCTTTGTACAGGTACATTGATGATGTCTTCTTTATCTGGAGCGGACCACAAGATCATCTCGAACTATTCCTTCTGTACATTAATGCAAATTGAATTTTGAGAATACAAAAATAAAAATAACAAACAATAAGTAGCGGTGCATTATTTAAACAACACTGTACGCATAACCTATGTTTACAACAGGGCAGCCATCAACACTGTACGCATAACCTATGTTTACAACAGGGCAGCCATCAGGAGTCATAGATGGTTACACCAGTTTTTACATAATTTAATAAAAACAAATATTGACAAATCCAAAACAATAACAGTCACAGTAATGGTGTGTACACACGGTCAGATGTGCCTTAAGATACGATCCACGATCAGATCGGATCGGAATCAGATCGCAAGGCACATCCGATTTGCATACAAGTCTGACTATATAGTGCAGATCTGCACTATATGGTCAAGGCAGACAAGACTTTCTGCCTTGCGATACGTGAACGTATCATCGGGATCTGATCGGGATCGCAAGGGTTAAAACCCTTGCGATCTGCATCCGATTCCGATCCGATGTTGACTATATCGTCAACATCGGAAGGCAAATAGTACCATGTGTACACATGTTTGCACACTATTTAAGTTAAGTGACATTTCTTTAAATTGATTGTAAAATACAACATTTTCCTTTGCAAATGTTGTCTCTTCTTAACTGTTATATGAAAATGGTGCTGGAAGTTGGCTTGCATAAAGCATACCACTCAGAAACAGTCATTGGTCCTAAAGCAACTCTTGCACTTATTCCCTATAGCCAGATGGCTTCTCTTTCATTCCTGGAGGAGAGCTGAATGTTCAACTTGGACAGAAACAGGTTCTTGTTATAGAAAATGATGTGACCTCTTCCAGCACCACTGTGTAATGCTGCTAAAACTACGTAGGTCTAACTGCTACTAAGTCACAGTCAATGCTCCCTACCTTAGCAGTGGGAGGTAGCATTAGGCCTAGTATCCAAAATGTATTCACTGGCCTCATGAATGGTTAGAATTGAGATTCAACTTTAAATAATGCATGGCTCAATAAAGCAGTATGATAGCTGGAAACCCCCTTGCCTACAAAATACCAACAGGCATAATACCCTTATGACTAATCTTGGGTCTTGCTTGGGTGATAAAATAGCTATCTGGGATTGGCTGTCTCACTGCTGTCTTTTCAGATAAGGCTCATGGCAAGCTATGATTTGTTCAACAGTGGCACCTTTAGGAAAAGTGGGGACTGTGATTGGCTGAGCTACAATTATCTTTGATTAAAAGCCTGCTGGACCTTGATCAGCATGGTGGTTTTTGAAAAAAGAAATATGCCTGCAACTAGAAAGATGTTTTGCACTTTGAATAGGGCAGAAATGGGCACTGACATAGATAATAGCTATGAAACCATACATGCAGTGGCATGAGTTGACTACAAATCCGCAAATGGACAAATGGTGTACAGTATATGCATTTATTGCTATGCATGCCATGCAGGGTCAGTTCGGGCTGACTTGTTTTGGAATCTCCAATTGTTCCACAGTATACACTGATATATTACCAGTTGTATAGCATTCCTTGCAATAAAGAACCCATCAGTGAAATAATCATACAAATAAAACATGAAAAGAGGGCACACTACTCTTGGTGTTGTTAATGTCCAGTCTTACATATATATATTGGGTTCCGATGTCCCAGTTTTCAAAACAAATTAGTCACTTTTTCTTTTCTCTACAAAATATAATAGGAAGGGGGAAGAAATATATATAGTGTAGTATGTTCATATAACAAAAAAGTTCCATACACTGGGAATGTCATTAAAATCTATTTGACTTCTTCCGTGAATTGACGAACTTGGTTAGGGGATCACCTCATGCCTCAATGACAAATAGATAGGCTTACATTTGGGCTTACATAAAGTAGGCTATGGTTCCACACATATCGACCCCTACTTGTTTTGTCCCCCGTATTTTGGGGACCGGCCCTTTAGCCTGGTGCTGGTTTTAAAAAATATGGGAACCCCTGTTTAATTTGTTCCCCCATTTTTTAAAACCAGGACCAGCTCTTTGAGAGCATTTCATTATTTTTATTTTCTTTTTTTACACTGCAGCCTGCATGGATCTGAATGATCTGTGCAGGCTTCTGCCAAATATGCCTGGAAAATGAGGTATATTTTCCAGGTGTATTTTTCCGGCAATTAGCAACCATATCCCACTTATTACCAGCAATTAGCAGCCGTATTTTACATACGGCCACTTAGTAAATTAGGAATCACTATTCTTTTGAATGGTGATTCCTAGTCGTATTCTGTCGATGGCGTATGCATTCGTATTCGTGAATACGAATGTGCCATGAATACGAATTGTTGTATTTTTGGCATAGTAAATGCCAAAAATATGAATACACCTAAAAAATGTGTATTTCCTAATACGAATACGAAAATTTTAGGCGTATTTGGCTTAGTAAATTTCCCCCAGTAAATCAAAGACCAGAAACAGGATGCATGAATACAGGTTCAGCTACTAATAATACAATCATTACAACAGGCATAGGGGTAGTGAACTACTATTTAAACCCGCACTAAACAATGAGTTATGGGCTATATCCCAGACCAGGGAAATTAAAAGGAGTTTCCACAAAAATTGGCCTAGAAGCCAAAAGGCCTGGGACATCAGCATGCAGAATACTGGCATCTGTTGCTAAGGGTTTAGAATCCCGGCGGTCAAAATCCCGACGCCGGAATCCCGACTGCCGAAATCCCGACAAGGGGGGACATGGATCGCCCCCCCCCCCCCTTGTGGGCTTGCTGCTTTCGCCACGCAGCGGGCCCGGTGCCTCGCTACGCTCGGCACACTAATTTATTCTCCCTCTATGGATGTCATGTTCACCCACAGAGGGACAAAGTGCCGGGATTTCGGCTGTCGGGATTCCGGCGCCGGGATTTCAACCCGCCGGGATTCCGACCACCGGGATTTCAACTGCATCCCGTTGCTAAGTATCTGCTCTTATTCTGACAGGAGAACACCTGCTGTTTCTAATAATATTAAGTTAAAAAAACTATAAAAACTAATGTCTCCCCACAAATGTCTCCCCATTAAATTTAAGGATTGGTCCAATTCATTTATAAGTCAGCTACATAGCTGGTGGCTATGTGTATGAAGGTCGTGTGGGTTTTCTGTTGCCACCATAAAAAGATTTGTAAGACTATATAGTGTGACATAATTGTTATATAAGATCAAACTTGTATGCAGCATTTAAAACATGTGTAACTCAGGACAGATCTTATATAACATGTTGTAATCACTCAAGAAAAGAACACCAAAGGGATACAGATTCAACTCACGTATTATACAATTTAAATTAAGAATTACATTATCTCTTTTCCTTCTACTTTACTTTGTGCCTGTTCACGGCAGACGTCAGTCAGTTCGGTCTGTCATAAAAAGTCAGAGAGACACTCATGGTGTTTGACTTTATTAACGCAGATGCCAAATCAAATGCACTGCCGCTGCTTCCTGAGATGTCTATATTTCATTTAAACTGGGATAAAGCAAAGAAACTGGAATATTGTCTCATCATGCATTCTAAATCAGGCAGGCTAGAAAATAATGGGGAGTTAATCAGATCACTGAAACTCTAATTCACTTGGTATTGATCGGGCAGATTCCTAATGGGACATCAGACCGATTTCAAATTACAGTAAGCTGACTTGTCCTAGAATACCAATGACCAACTTCAAAGTTCAGCACATCAGATGAAGGAGCTCTGTCTCTTTCTAAGTGTGGCACTTTTATAGCAGAATAGATAGATGTATAATATCGTCCAGCATTTAGCTAATTAATAGTGGATTGATGAAAGATACTGATCTGAGAGCCCTGCATGCTTGCCTTAATAGAACAATTCCAAAGGGGGATGTCTTTGAAAACATATATTTAAAAATAAATGAAAATAAGTAAATAAAAATTAAAGTGGAAGCTAATGGAAAGTAACACAATTAAATAAGGCTCTTAATAATTTTAATCAGAGACATTGATTGATCTTGACATTAATGTAGAAAGTAATTATTTTCTAAACCATCTAGGAGTCAGTTCATTTGTTTCTTACATTGTTTTTAATAGTTGTAAGATTTAATCGAAATATCATGTACCTTTATTAAATTCAGAATAATGGATCGGTACAGCAGCAATAAAAGATTGTGTGATTGCACTATTAGAGCAAGATATCTTAGTTCAAGAGGACATACAATCAACCTTGGATGTCTCTGCTCCCTGGGATTCCCTTTTGCAAGGCTGACATCTAGGTTAGCAGTTCTGTGTTTTTAATAGGGGAAACTGTCCTCTGGGAGCAGCTGAAATAAACTCATTTTAGCAAGCCAGGCAAATGACTTTTTGACTTTTGCTGGGTAAAGAGAGACCATATATTTCAAAATAATTTAGCTTGCTTTTAAATCATCGGTATAGGAGTAAAATATATTCCCAAAGCTGTAGTGCCACATTAAACCCGGTGGTGGCCCTAAGACAGTTGAAATCTCAGGGCCCCGCTTGCAAATTATCTCCTAATACATTTATAATTTTACCAACCAACCAACAAACTGAAAACTGTCCTGCGAATCTGATGTCTATGGTTTATGTATTTTAAGTTGTTAAAGGGTACAATAAATGAGGACAGTTTTTTCACTATAGAGTCTTTAAGTAATGTTTTTGTTTCTCTGAGTTTATTCTTTTTTTCTATATTTTGGAAACAATTTAAGGAAGCTTGATTGTAATTTTCTTTTCTGATATAATCAATATTGTTTTTAAACGCTGGTGCAGTGCCAATAGGCTGGTGCCTACTCTGCCTATTTAGAAATCCGGCACTGCACACTATGGGCGGTACTGAATGAGGGACTCTGACTGTCGGAACAGCCGACAGTCGGAATTCTGGGCTGTTTTCGGTCAACTCACCTGCAAATTGACAGGCAGAATTCAATGTTCTGCATGTCGAGTGTCGAAAAGTGGACATGTCGGAGAAAAGGGCAGCGGATTATCGAGAAACGGCCGTGAACTCCACAATCCACATCTGTTTCCAACAAAACAGATCTGACTTGTTTTAAAGCTGGATCTGTTTTATCAAATACTTAATTCAATGCTGTTGGAAATGGCAGCATTGAATAGGCGGCGGCTGCTATTTCCCCTTTCTGAAATAGCGTCCAACATTGAATACCCCCCTAAGTCTATCTTTAAATACTGTACATATATGCTAGATACCGTATCTGATCAGCAAATGCAGATTGAGGGGCCCATACAACAGACAGGGATTGGTACAATTCCCTAATTGTGCTTATGCTTTGATCAGCAGAAATCAAATATGTTGACATATTCAGCATTCAAAATCCCAGTGTTACCATCTTTAAGTTCTGCTTTTGCTTCCCTTTTCCATTTAATATTACAGTACTGTGTATGCCAATACATTCTCAACTCACCTTGATTTGGTGCACCAAATTTAATATTATTAGTATCGCAACTTTATTGTCTTTTACCACTGGTAGCCATCAACACATCTTAAAAGTACAAATGCTATTGATGACATACAGTAAATGTCTGTGGTAATTGGCATGTGCTACTAATCTGCACTCAGGGCCCAATTCGCTGGGCTGTTAATTTTCAGTGCCCTGCGATCAGGTATATACACCACCCTTTCGCCTCGTGCAAGTCTGAAAATTGCTTAGCAAGGCTTGTGAAAATATCACATGCCTGCAATTAGCTGCAAATCCATTCGCAAGCTACTTACCATTGAATGATTTTCCCAGTGTGTGAAGTCTGTGCATAGCCCAGGACTTACAGTACTAACCGGCTGTGATAGAAACAGGCTGATTGGGGCTGAAGCGGACATCACACATTTCCCTGAGACTCCCATAAAATGGCTGGTTATAACCCCCGAATGCAGGCTTCCTGTCATGCAAATTGTAAAATTAGCAGGATTTTATTTTGCAGCTGCACTTGGTGACAGCAATACGATTTTTAATACTTAATAATTGTGCCTAAACCCCTGAAGACTGCATGAGCCTTTAGAACTGCTTGAGAGCAACACAGAGAACCCTAAAGACACTCCAGACATTCCTCTTCTTCCCGGACTTTACACCTCGATTTGCGAGATCACATGATCAGGAGTGGGGCCAGCTACGCTTCGGCACGGCTTTAGCTAAATAATTGAAGTCTTACACAAGATAATATAAAATACATAAACTATACCTGTATCTCAAAAGCAATATAATCCAAGTGTGTGAGCATGACAATTAATGCATTTTCTTTCCAAAAGTGATAGGAAATGTCTTTTTTTATTTCTAGTGTTTAATATCTGTAGAGATAGTTGAACTACTAAAGATGCATAGCATACAAATGTATAATAAATCTTCAGCTCTTGTAATCGATATATGTCTTGTTCTTGAATTTCCAGTAAATAATGAACTAAAAATAATTTATTGTAGTCTACACTGAGCTTTTTCTTTGTCTGTTTCTTGCATTTAGTAATAATGTTCAGATAATAATTCTGTTTTAAAAGACAAATGTAAAGAAATATAATGCAAATGTTATTTTTTTTTGTCATTTAAAATCCTATGTAATAGAAATTTGGAGATTCCAAATGCTTAATTTAACAACCAAGGTACAGATGGAGCACGCTTCATTTAGCGGGGGTCTGGCGCCAACTGTTAGCCCCTGCCAGCCGCCAGAAGGGGACGCATGCGGGACCTCCCTTCCTGTCCCCGCCACCTAGCCGCTGGTCCCTGCCGCTTGATCCCACCTCCCCCCCTGAAGCGGAGGCAGGCAGGGTTTGCGTCCCCCTCTGCCCAGAAACTGGGATGTACGTGCGTGTGGGATGCCCGTGCATCCCAGTCAGATGGAGCGCCATCTCGTCAGCGCTGGGGCTCGTCATCTCGCATTCTGGCAAGCCCCGGCACTGGCTGAGAGGCACTCCATCTGTGTAAATGAAAAAAAACTATTCTATAATAAGTTTTATTTGTTGTTAAATTGTGCTGTGTAAATAGCAAGTACATCACGCTTTTGTAATATTCTCTTCCGCCGAAATGAGGTTGTGTGACCACTTTCTGATCTACATGTTTGAGTCTTGCCACAGTACATTGCATTGCACTACAAGGTCAACTAGCAGTGTAGCTTTCAATGTGTGCTGAGAGTGGCATAGAGTTTAAAGTCTGGGGGCAGGAGCACAGCTACTGTATGGAAACTGACTGGGCATTTTTTTTTCACACCCCAAATTATGCGCATAAGTAAAGGGGATGTAAAGCCTAGCAGTACAGTATAGACACATATTAATATTCAAATACTATATAAAACAACAAAACAGGGAAATAAAAAAAAATAGTCTTTACTTACCAGTTTTACCATAGTACACCTTAGTGTGCTGTAACAAGACATTTCTCATGGCCCGACATCGAAGCCATGATGGCAGGTCAACAGGATAGATGAGTGTGGCTACATCTGTATGCATTTCTTGCCATGGTTTCTTTTTAGTCTCAGAAATTGGCTCTTTGGTACACTACTGAGCCATTTTTTGTGGTGTTTACTTATACTGTCTATGAAAGTGTTGGTGTCCGTAGGTTTGTTGTGTCTTATGCTTCTAGCTTACCCTCTTCAATATACAGTATATATAGGTAAATCTATCAAATGTATTTCTTGTTTTTTGGTGTTGTACTATACAGTAATTCAAAGTTATGGGTGTTGTTGTTTAATGACACAAAAATGTCCTAACTCCTCGTGGTGCCTTTCCAGATAAATAGTATGTCATCAATATACCAGTACCATGTGCCTCAATCTATGTTCTTCCATATGTGTATCTCTTCCAACTGAGCCATGAAGAGATTCGCATAGCTTATGGCAAACTTAATACCCATAGTGGTCCCAATAAACTGGTTGTAGTGTTGGCCATCAAAATAAAAATAATTATTTTTCAAAATAAATTCTATTGCTTGTAGAATGAACTGTTTCTTTTCTTCTGTTAAGTCAGTATTATATTATCCAACAATATTTTCGATGCTGCTATTCCTTTCTCGTGTTGAATATTTGTGTATTTCTTCCGACCACTGTATACAATTTTTTTACTTATCAGTCGTTTCCTTTACATATGACCTCAGTGGCGGATTTAGGGGGGGGGCACCCGGGCACGTGCCCCCCTGTCATTTATTTTGTAGCTGAGGACCAGGGCTTTCCAACGAGTCTCTAGCCCCCCGGGAACCGGAGATATCGCCTGGCAAACCTGTAACGCTTTTTCCCCATAGGATAATATGGGACCCGTCAATTCCGATCCCCACCCGGTTCCGATGGCTGTCAGTTCCCGCCCTGGCATCACAGAAGCTTGTGGTTGATTTCATTATATTCAAAATCGCTAAGCCTTCAATATGATACCAGGCTGGTACAAATCGGTCAATCGGTTCCAGAGATATTGCATGTAAACCAATTTTTTTATTTTTGAAATGTAATTTCATGGCTGATCATGTTCTTTGAGGGCAGATTACTCTGGAACCAAAAGTTCCAGTTTCACAGAACCAAAATCAATCTAAGCCTACTCAAAAGTTCTTCAATATAATACTTGTCTCATGTAAATGGGTCAGTTGGTTCCGAAGATATAGCCGGTTAAATGAGATAACTGGTTAAAGGGGGGAGTGGTGGTTTTCTCTCCCCCTCACACCAGAAAATGCAGGGACTAGGCTGGTGTAAAAGGGGCCAACCTGGGAATGCATTTTCTGGTGTGAAAGGGGTATTATTTCAAATAGCCGGGACCTGCAGTGCTCTGAATGCAGCCAGGCTCAGCCACTGTCAGTGGCTATCACTTCTGCCTGGCGGCGGCTGTCCCCCATTTACCACGAGCATTTATTCCCCCTTGGCAATGAGCATGTAATCCCACATGGCAACGAGCATGGAACCTCTGGCAATGAGCATGGAAACCTTGGCAATGAGCATGTAGAGAAGCAGCACTTATGTAGCATAATTTTTAATAGGCATTATGGTGTTTGGCATAACACATAATGGACATAATGACGTGTAACTTAACGTGTAATGGACATTATGGTGTAAATGTTTAATGCGAGCCTTTGGTGGACAATGTCCCTTTTTATGAAGTGTATTGTGAATTTTGGCTTAATCTGTGTGGCATTATGTGAATTCTGGCTCAATCCATGTGGCATTATGTGAATTTTGTCTCAATCCGTGTGGCATTATGTACATTTTTTCCCAATCTGTGTGGCATTATGTGAATTTTGGCTCAATTCGTGTGGCATTATGTGAATTTTGGCTCAATCCATGTGGCATTATGTGAATTTTGGCTCAATCCATATTGCATTTTATGCATTTGGCTCAATCCGTGTGGCATTATGTGAATTTTGACACAATCCATTTGGCATTATGTGAATTTTGTCTCAATCCGTGTGTGGTATTATGTAAATTTTGACTCAATCCATGTGGCATTATGTGAATTTTGACACAATCCATGTGGCATTATTTTAATTTTGGCTCAATCCATGTGGCATTATGTCAATTTTGGCTCATTCCATTTGGCATCATGTGTAAGGGGCAAGTATAATGGGGTCTAGTATTTTGTTGCATAATGTGTAGAAGTTGTATATGGTGTTGACACGCCCCCTGTTGAGTGGCCACACACCCTTTTCAGAAACGCGCCTTTGGCACGCGCACAACTACATCCTTCACTTTTGTCGCCATGGTGGGCCTGCATACTTTAAATGCCAGGGCCTATTTTTAATTCCATTCCCACCCTCTCCTGCGGCTCTCTTAGCATGTACACTGGCACCGCCCCTCCCCCACCCAAACCCTTTTATCATGGTGCCCCCCCTGTCATTTTATCCTGGATCCGTCTCTGTATGACCTTGTTTTAGTCACCAGTGGTTATAACTGGATATCTACATACTTGTATAGGTTTGCTGTTAGATATCCCACTGCGGAAACTATTGGCCTGTGGGATTCTCAGCATTTTTATGTATCTTTGGGAGAATTTATATTGTAGGTACTATCTGTTCTGTCACACTGAGATATTCAAATTCCTGTTGTGTGATTGTACCTTGTTCCCCAAAAAATAGAAGTAATTGGTTTCAGTTCTTTTAATTTTTAGTATATTTCTTTTATGTTATCCATTCTGTTCTAGAGTTCAAATTCTATTCTCCCCATCACGCTATTCAGATCCACCCTATAAATTATATGGTTATATATTAGTTTTGTATCATATAGGTGCAGCAGTCATTCCCGTATACCAGCGCCCAGTTTTTCCTCCATTTTTTATCTCCAGTTAATACTGCCAGGGAATACCTCTGTGTCAGGTAATTGAACTGGATGGCATGGTGTGTATCCAATAGGAGAAAACCCAGATAACAGACTTGGTCTATGACATGTTGGCTACATTGATGCACACCAGTCATGAAATACAGTACATACAGGTGATGGACGGTGGGGATGCCAGCGGGGGGAAGCTGGTGGTCAGAATAAAGATGCTGGCATGTGATCCTGGTAGATGTCTAGAATGTATACTTACTGTACCTCCCCCTAAGCCTCCGAACCGTGCCTAACCCCCTGCCCCCACCTGGCCTAATGCTAACCCATATACGTTCAGGATTCCGGCAGCCAGGATTCCAGCAGTCAGGATTCTGGGGCTGGGATTTCAAGATTGATGAGGATAGTGATGCTGGAATCTTGTCTTCTGGCTAAAAGTTGGGGTACCGGATTGGTATTCTGACTGTTGGCATTCTGTCCTCTAGGATGATAACTGCAACCCCATTCCATACAGATGCTATGGGGAATAGTTCTTAATTATTGGACCATGTCCTGATAATTATAATTTGCTGGTTCTAGTCAGAAATCATCTTTGATGTATTTAATTAAACAAAGTAAAAAAAATAAAAGAAAAGAATGTTGTTTCCTACTACGATGGATAGCAAAGTATTCAGTACAAGTAAGTGGCATGATAATGCTATTGCTCAGCATAACATATAGCACTATAACACAGTAGACTGGTAACTATATCAACAATGTGCTTACAAGAAGGGTTGTGCTTTTACTCATATGTACCCCCAAATTAAAGTAGGTGCAAATTTAAAATACATTGTATTTTCAGTGAAAGGCAGAGCCATATACAACTTATGAACCCCAAACCACCACATAGGCAGCATTTGTTCCTTCTTTAAGACAATTCATAATCACCAGCAGCCTGTATAGAATTACACCTGTCCTGCAGCAGGTGCTAAAAACCAGATATACTGTGTATATACATTGTGTAATTCCGGGGCGGAACTACTGGCGGTGCAGACGGTGCAATGCACTGGGGCTCCTTGGCAGTTCATTGGGCCCGCTGCCGTCTGCACTTCAGCTGCCATTTCTCCATCCATTTTTTTTAAATCTGACATCTGGCAGTGCAGGGGCCCACAGACTGACAGGATTTGAGAAGTGGGGGGATCAAGGGAGTGACGGATCGGATCTCTGCTCCCCCTAGTGACAGCCACTGCCTGAGCCTGTCACACACAACACAGGCAGCAGCGCTTACAGCATGGCCTGTATGCTGGTGGCCTTTCAACTTCTCCTCTTCGCTGCTCCTCCTGTCATGCCATCCACACCATCTTTCATTCCTGTGGACAGAGCGGTCACAGCAACGCCCACCTTTCCCCCATCTGCTATGATACTACCTCCCAGTCTCTCATTGGAGCAGCAGCAGCAGCCTGCGAGCCACACCCAAAGGAGGAGCCAGCTGGCCTAGACAGAGCCTGCAGCAGCTCTCTAAAGCTTGCCAGGTATGTAATATGTGCTGGGGAGGGGTGTAATATGTTAATTTGTGCTGGGGAACCCCTCTGACAGTCTAAGTCTTTTTTTTTTTCGTGGGCTGCCAACCTCCTGCCGCCGCTGCTTCTGAGTGCCTGGAGGCATAATGTGTAATTAGCACTACAGTGTGCAGCATAATGTGTAATGTTTACTGCAGTGTGTGACAATTTGTAATTGCCATGACAATGTGTAATGGGCATTGTGGTCTGCTTAATCTTGGCGCAGTGTCTAAGGGGCTCTTTCAGATTGCTATCCCCGGTCAGACCCGGTATTTTGATCCTGGGTCTGACCCTATCACAGTAAACCCATCGCCCATTATACACAAGCCAAACCGGGTTTAACCCTTTTTATAATCCGGACTGAAATGCCTGGTTGGTCAACCCTGATTATTAAGTTTGGTGCTTTCACATCGCACCTTGACCTGTCAATAACCCGGTTTATAAATGCAATCTGAAAGGGGTATGAGGGGCTCTACCTTGTGCAATGTGTACAAGTGGCGCTACTATGTGGTTTAATGTGAATAATGGACACTGTGACACTATTATCTGTCTATGCCACTTTCCCACAAAGCTATGCCATAAATGTTTGGCGCACAATGTTCCTATTTTGAGTATGGGGGGGGGGAGCTGAAACTTATTTGTGCACCTGTGCCCACAAGTCACTAGTTCCGCCTCTGGTGTAATTGTTGGTATACATAAGCTGTATTTGCTTGAAGGTGTCTTTACTGACATAAGCTTGCTCTGCCTTTCCTGTTGTATTAACAAAAAGAGATGTGAAATTGGTATACAATGAGACGCAGAAGATACTTAGAAATATAGCAAGGTATGGTCTTCCTTTTTGCTAGTAGTATTCTTTTTCAGTGGTCGTGGGGTCGTTTTTGCCTGATGTCAATATTGATACCCAAGAAAAACAAAACGAATAAACAATTTTACAATGTGTACAGTGTCCCAATAAATTATTCCATTGGAATATATGTGTATATAGAGAGCAGAGTGGCGTGTGCGTACCAAACTCACGTTTGTATACGGCAATATAAACTTATAAAGGTATCTTTCTTGGTGATTTTCCGGAAAGTGTTTGCTTGAAGCAGATTTTTTTCCTTTCTTATTCAAGGTGTACTCGGAAAAAGGAAACAAAGAAGGTGCAATGTGTAGGTCTGTTGTGTAACAACAGGGTTTTTAAGATTGTGTGTGAGGGGCTTAATTGGCGTACCTCACTCACCCGAAAGTGAAGGAAAAAACATACATAAAGGTTTCTTTAACTAAAAGACGGGCATACCCCAACTCACGATATTCAAGGTGTTATCCAGGCGCATAAAGGTATCTTTTTCTCCTCCTCAAGAAGTTATACAGGTATTTTTCAATTTATCTCGGAAAAAGGTTTGATAAACCAAATATCAGATTTTAATCATAACTCCACAATCAAAACTTAGAGTAAGAAATAGTAATTGGTAGTGGGCGTACCCAGACTCACACTTCGTGTGTTGGGCAGTCCACTTATAAAGCTTTCTTTCAAATCCACCAAGGTATGAGACTATTAGATTTTATCACCGTATGTCATCCGGGGAACATATAAAGAAAGAGAGGTATATCCCCAATGTAGATATCTCCTTAATACATATACTGTAGGTATATATTTAACCAAGAAATCTTGGCGTTCACCACCCTTACTCACCACTTTAGGTGGTAACGCCAAGCCTGTAGCGGTTTCTTTTTATCTTTCCAAAGTGACAAATGCCAAATAGACGAATATTTTTATAAAAGTATCAAAAAGGTTTTTAATCCAGTATATCCAAAAAAAAAAACAGGAAAGCCCACCATGAGCTCGAAAAAGTTAAAAACAATCCAATGTAACGATCCAATATATCACCAAAGCGGTGTAAAAACACGATTTAAAAACAAAACAGAGCTAAGTCTGATACATACATCCGGGGGGGGGTTTTGTGTGGCTGTTCACTCCTCTCCAATTCATCAACGCGTTTCGGTCGTAGACCTTTCTCAAGATGTCCTGTTGTATTGTTTGATATGGGTTATGCAACCATTGTATTGCCCACTGACTCCGAATATATTGTTAGTAAATGAGTACATAATAGTGTCCCAAAAACATTGGGGTTTATTCTAGTTCATTCTTTCTGACAAAATCCTTCTTAGATGGATAAAACCATGTGCACTGCAGGGGGGCAGATGTAACATGTGCAGAGAGAATTAGATTTGGGTGAGCTATTTTGTTTCTGTGCAGGGTAAATACTGACTGCATGATTTTACACTTCAATATAGATCTCACTTTGAAGAAAAACCCCACCCAAATCTAATTCTCTCTGCACAAGTTACATCTGCCCCACCCGCAGTGCACATGGTTTTGTCCATCTAAGAAGGATTTTGTCAGAAAGAATGGACTAGAATAACCCCCATTGTTTCCTTACAGTAGCATAATAAAATATGTGCAATCATTTTACCTTTAAAAAGGGATAACATTTTTATATATTCCATAAAATACAGATGGATCTGGTTTCTTTGGGACATGCTGGATGGGGTCAATGGATGACTTTCATTTGCACTTCTACAGTACCATGCCTATTCCTCTGTATATCAAGAACATTGCAGCCTACTTACAGTATGTGCAAAAATGCACAAATCATAGAAGCTTTGAGTCTCACGTACTTGATAACACCCATTTGTAACAAGGAAACATCCTTCTTTCCAATCATAAAGTTTTAACATGTGAGATTTGTGCTATATAAACCTTCTGGGTGCCGGACGGTATCCCGACAGTCATTAACCCGACGTCGGGATCCCGACTGTTAAAACACAGACGGACGGGTTCCCGACGGGCGTCAGCTATTCTCCCTCATGGGGGTCCACTACCCCCATAGAGGGAGAATAGAATAAGTGGCGATCGCAGCGAGCCCGCGAGGGGCTTTGTTGCACTGACCACGCTGTCTGAGTCCGGCCAGTCGGGATCCCGACGTCGGGCTAATACCTGTCGGGATCCCGACTGTCGGAACCGCATACCACACCCAAAGCTTCTGACCTTCTTGTAAGGGACAGCAAGGAGTTAAAGATTATTATCTTAGCTATTTACAGGTAGTAGTATGGCATTCAAGTTTTCTGTTAAACTAGATGTTTTTAATAGGTGAGTATTGTTCTACTTGCCAATGAAAATAGACAAAAACATACAGAACCTACTGACATGTATACATGTCATACAGCAGCCATACAGGGTACTAAAAGAACAGAAATTGCTCCATTTATCTTGGCAAAGCAGGAAGTGTTTACCTTAGCAGGTACTGTACTAGTTCATTACTTTTATAGGGAAGGGGATGCGTGGGGGTGGACCAGTGCACAGGTTGATGTAAATTAGAATTACAGCAAGAGGTATCAAATATCCACAGTACGAAAATAGATTTACTGGGCTAGTAGTTCTAGCGTCCTTTCACTAAATAAAGGTTGTGGAGGTGCTCCCTAGAGAGTATAAGAAGTATTTTAAGAGGAAGAAGGGAAAGACTCTCTCTTTGGGCCTTATTTTGGTTCATTCTTTCTGACAAAATCCTTCTTAGATGGGCAAAACCATGTGCACTGCAGGTGGGGCAGATGTAACATGTGCAGAGAGAGTTAGATTTGGGTGGGGTTTTACTTTAAAGTGAGATCTATATTGCAGTGTAAAAATAAAGCAGTCAGTATTTACCCTGCACAGAAACAAAATTACTCACCCAAATCTAATTCTCTCTGCACATGTTACATCTGCCCCCCTGCAGTGCACATGGTTTTGTCCATCTAAGAAGGATTTTGTCAGAAAGAATGAACCAAAATAAGGCCCTTTGTCGGGGCACTCTTTTTCATGAAAAAGTTTTTTAACAATTCAAGACAGTATTGTAGGTTTGACACAAGGAAGTCACAAGGGAACCCAAAACCAAGGTAATTGTTTAAAAAAATTAGTGATACATTACTTGCGTTTGTATATGAAATGGTTTAAAAGAATTTCTTTAATGGTTATTTATTAAAACTAAGCACTAGACATAGACAAAACAGTAACACAACCAAACAGATACATATAACATAAAACGATTAATGAGCTTGTATTGGAAATAGCACTCAAGTTAATGGGGCCTATGGCAATGCGTTCCTCGTGGGAAAGACAGTCCCCTAAGTGGGTAGTGCTTGTATTTATACAGGGGTCTCAGTCCCCAATTAGGATGCTCTTCCAAGTTTATAGCTCTAGTATCGATAGTTTTTGGATAGAGATCAGAGTAATCACAGAAAAAAGGAATACACCAAAATATAGTTTCTTAGATGTAAGGTGGCAGTATACTTTAGTCTATCCAGACACAAAAGGCATTGCTCCCTCTGAATGTCTACCGTGACGACACACTGTTCAATTACAGATACCCTGTGTCGGTTCTGTTATGACACACTTACATGAATATCACGAGTTATGTGGAAAACTGTTTTTATAAAACACTGCTGTGTTACAATCCCTATCACTTGTCATTCAGCATACATCTGTATGGTATAGAGATAATGTACTTATGCAAATGGTGGAGTGAGTACATCAATTTGTACAGTAAAAGTATCAATCACACATTAGTAGAAAGAAGCGAAACTATAGCTTATATAGGTAAAGGAAGCACTGTCTCCTCTCCCCTAGGAAGTAAGTGTGGGAAAAGAATAGAAAAAGTAGGGAAAGGGGGGAAAGAGAGGGAGAGAAATAGAAAAAACTAGAAAAGGGAAAGGGAAGAAAGGCTGGAAGAAGTCAGAGAAAATATTGTTACCTCAAAGGTGACAATTCACCAACTTTATATACCTATAGTATGCTGGAAATGATGAATTCTCGCAGTGAGGTCTCCCTCATCTGTTACTCGTCACCATCCAGCATACCAGCTGCCATCTGTAATAGATGGGCCCTCTAGGTATTGTGGGAAGTCAGACCTATGCTCTCTGATTCCACCCCACAGGGCTGCTGCTGCCCAGCTCTATATACCTATGACCAAATAGGGGAACAGACGCTGATTGACGGCGGTTTTGGGAGACGCGCACACACCAAGCGGCATAGACAGCGGGGATCACACATCTCCTGACACAGCGGCAAACCCGGCGGAGATCAAGGACTTGATCCCCGGGGTGAAATTAGAGGTATCCACTGTCTCCCCCACCCCTTTCTTCCCCCTCTCCTTCTCCGTTTCCCTGTACTTGCTTACACTCTATATCTACCTTAAAACTGCGAACAGCCAAACCATAGGCTGCATGCCGCTCATCCTCCACCTATACAATTATTTGCAAGTGGGGGACAGCAGCGCAATCCAGCCCTGAGCACCATAGCTGTACTTATCCTACTCATCTCTCCAAGGAAACACTCATCCTTAAGGATAAGGGAATGATTCACCCTGCACTGGCTTTATTCTAATCAGGGGAACATACCCCACCCCAGGGACAGCAGTTTTCCATATTTTCTTTTCCTTTGTTCCTCTCTCCCTGCAACCCCTATAACCAGGACTCGCTCACCCGCAATACCTCTAAAGCCCCGTGGCAGTATATGCTAAAGGAAGCTGACCAACTTATTTATTTATTATTTATTTATTTACAGGTTCTTATATAGCGCAGCAGATTCCGTTGCGCTTTACAATAGTAACTTGAGGTAAACCTGAGTACACAGAGGGGGGAGACCCCACTGAGGAAACCTGTGTACCCCCATTTGGTCATAGGTATATAGAGCTGGGCAGCAGCAGCCCTGTGGGGTGGAATCAGAAAGCATAGGTCTGACTTCCCACAATACCTAGAGGGCCCATCTATTACAGATGGCAGCTGGTATGCTGGATGGTGACGAGTAACAGATGAGGGAGACCTCACTGCGAGAATTCATCATTTCCAGCATACTATAGGTATATAAAGTTGGTGAATTGTCACCTTTGAGGTAACAATATTTTCTCTGACCTCTTCCAGCCTTTCTTCCCTTTCCCTTTTCTAGTTTTTTCTATTTCTCTCCCTCTCTTTCCCCCCTTTCCCTACTTTTTCTATTCTTTTCCCTCACTTACTTCCTAGGGGAGAGGAGACAGTGCTTCCTTTACCTATATAAGCTATATTTTTGCTTCTTTCTACTAATGTGTGATTGATACTTTTACTGTACAAATTGATGTACTCACTCCACCATTTGCATAAGTACATTATCTCTATACCATACAGATGTATGCTGAATGACAAGTGATAGGGATTGTAACACAGCAGTATTTTATAAAAACAGTTTTCCACATAACTTGTGATATTCATGTAAGTGTGTCATAACAGAACCGACACAGGGTATCTGTAATTGAACAGTGTGTCGTCACGGTAGACATTCAGAGGGAGCAATGCCTTTTGTGTCTGGATAGACTAAAGTATACTGCCACCTTACATCTAAGAAACTATATTTTGGTGTATTCCTTTTTTCTGTGATTACTCTGATCTCTATCCAAAAACTATCGATACTAGAGCTATAAACTTGGAAGAGCATCCTAATTGGGGACTGAGACCCCTGTATAAATACAAGCACTACCCACTTAGGGGACTGTCTTTCCCACGAGGAACGCATAGCCATAGGCCCCATTAACTTGAGTGCTATTTCCAATACAAGCTCATTAATCGTTTTATGTTATATGTATCTGTTTGGTTGTGTTACTGTTTTGTCTATGTCTAGTGCTTAGTTTTAATAAATAACCATTAAAGAAATTCTTTTAAACCATTTCATATACAAACGCAAGTAATGTATCACTAATTTTTTTAAACAATTACCATGGTTTTGGGTTCCCTTGTGTCTTCCTTGTGTCAAACCTACAATACTGTCTTGAATTGTTAAAAAACTTTTTCATGAAAAAGAGTGCCCCGAAAAAGAGAGAGTCTTTCCCTTCTTCCTCTTAAAATACTGTACTAGTTCAGTTTGCCAAAACTACTGTAGCATGGTCACATAGAGAAGATGGTACATACAGTACATGTGAGAATGACCTCAGTTCGCTCAAATGACATACTTTTATGGTGGGATGAACCATTGAGAGAATAAATAGAGCACATGAGAGGAAACTTATTATCTGCTGTAGTTAAAATCAGCAAAGGTGCATTGGTAAGTACAGTACTTTTTCTTTTTGATAATAGCTGTATCTTCTAATGTCATATGTGCATATGCTAGGTCCTCTGTAGCTATCCCCCAGTGAGGACGGAGAGCTAACCACCAAGCGACGACTATTGCAGTGGGAACAAAACTACCACACAGGATACAGTGTATGCCCACAGACCCCACACGCCGCGCCACGCCTCAGACTCCTACACCCCAGAGCTGAAAAGCTTGTTTGTTACAAGCAAAAGTGAATGCGGCTAATGGTGGTACCACCACATACAACAGCAGAAACAACGCGCTCAGGATTCAGGCTCCAGTCCAGTAAATATACCATAATAAAGTAGACATTTTATGGCTTGAGGTATCACTCTTTACTTTATGAACTAGGAGAAATGGTACTCTTACTAACCAAGTGAACTTTTAATATTGAATGCAACATTGTAGCAACCATAATAGTAAATAAGTGCTCCTGTTCTATGGACATTACTTGTCTCAACTCAAAAGGTGTGATAAACGATATAATTCAAATTTAAAATCTCTGATGGACTGGTTTAAAACAGCTCAATAGAAAAAAAAACTTTTTAGTGTTGATTCATATCGTTCTATGAAATTATTTGCATTTTATTTTATTTTATTTTTCTTAATTATTTTTGGGTGTATTTGTTTTCATTATACCTATGCTTTTATTAGAAAAATTGAATTTTGATACAATAAATTCTCTTTAATGAATGCCATTGTAAATTCTGTAATTTTAAAAATAATACTAAACGTCTCTGGTATTTTTTGGACACTCCCTGAAATGTCTGGTTACCACCCCCAAAACACTAACTTCCTGTCCGTCAAAATGTGGGATCGCAATTAAATATTTTCACTATTTTGGCTATCGCATGAATGCTACAATCCATACACATGTGCAGTCATTCGATAATGGAACGGATTGCAAATTCCCAGGTTCAGGCCCAGGTTCTTTAAGTTTAACCACTGGACAGAATAGTCAATGCAAAAATTAAAAAAAACTCTACAAGTAGGAAGATGACACCTAAAATAAAACTTACCAGAAAGTATAAATGAATAATAAGTCATATGTGTTCGAAAAAAGAGCCAGAAATGAGCAGCAGTGACTAGTAATAGTGGACAATCTGAGAAACGTATTCACAGAAAGTCATGTACATGTTTTTCCACTAACTTTATTAGATTAGAAATGTAGACACACAGCTACAAAAACTAAAAATGCCATGTTAACTAATGACTACTTGGACAATTATAGGTAAAAACAAAATTTTGTGATTGATTTTTTTAATGGCTTCAAAACAGAGGTACCTCTGATGTCTACATAATGCTGGTTAAAAGGATTTAAAAATGTAATCTTTAGAGACACTGCCGACCGAAACTGTTCCAAAGGTCACATCAAATTAACTTATCCTGCTGACTGAAGCTTTATTTTAATGCACTATACACTGCAAAGAAAGAGCCTTAAGGCCCACGGTGTACTACATTTTCTTCTAATTAGTGGGGTAGCAAATACTGAATCTACTTCAAAATGATACAATTGTTGCACATACACTGTTTGTCCATAATTATTTTATGAGGACACAGGTAAGGATCGCTGAGCCACAAAGGCTGATATATATTGCACTACAGTTCTCAAATGATTTCAAATATAATTTGAATAGAACTACAATTAATGATTTCACTATGATTAATGAGTATATTATAAATGCATTTGTTTCAGCTTTGCATTGTATAACATCTATCTTTCGGGGAGTACTGCAAATGTTATACTTTAGAATCACTGTGCTTAGATGATATACGGTCGGACACATAAAGGTCGACATGGCTTAGGTAAACATGGCTAAGGTTTTTACAAGGCAGTTTTAATGTTTGAACTTAGCGCAACCCCCTTAAGAAGATGTTAGATGCACAAAAATTTGTTTAGAAATTTATTTTGACATGACAGATATTCACATTTGTTGGTCATAAACAATTCAATAGACATACATATATAGCAAATTAAAAATTCTTCACAAAGCAATAAATGGACTGGGGATTTCTGCACAAATAAGTAGGCTTTTATCTCACCATAGATGGAGATTGCGGTGGGCTATACTTCTATTTGAAGTTCTGCGGCACCACCGCAGATGGCTTTCTATGGAGGAGTCCTTAATAAAGTGCTGGTGCGTCCATAAAGTGTCCTGGTGTCCAAAAGTGTGAAGTGAGAAGTAAGATACACAGCTTGAAAAAGGAGACGTTTTGTATCTCCGAAATGCGTTGCAGCTACCCATTTGGATTCAGACTGCCAATCCCAGTGCACTTCACACTTTGCACTTTTGGACACCAGGACTCCATAGAAAGCCATCTGCGGTGGTGCCGCAGAACTTCAAATAGAAGTATAGCCCACCGCAATCTCCATCTATGGTGAGATAAAAGCCTACTTATTTGTGCAGAAATCCCCAGTCCATTTATTGCTTGGTGAAGAATTTTTAATTTGCTATATATGTATGTCTATTGAATTGTTTATGACCAACAAATGTCAATATCTGTCATGTCACAATAAATTTCTAAACAAATTTTTGTGCATCTAACATCTTCTTAAGGGGGTTGCGCTAAGTTCAAACATTAAAACTGCCTTGTAAAGATTTTCCCAGAAGGTGGTGTACCTTCTTTTCTTTGTTTGACAAGCTGCACCCCACTTAACTAATTGCGCTGCAATATTCCACAAACATTTGCCTTTTTCGAAACATGGACAATGGCTAGGTCAACAGTCAAAAGGTCTGTTTTTTTTAGCCATGTGCTGACAGGCAGTATTTCATGCCCTATCATCCACTAAGGCGTGGATGGAGAATAGAATAGTGTGCCGAGTGTAGCCAAAGCATGGCGAGCACTGTGAGGGAACGTGGTACACTTTGACAGTGTCCATGTCAACTATATCGACATTCAGGACAAAAACTGTGAAAAACTCATGTCAACATTTTGACTGTCGACCTAGCCATTTTCGATCTAATGATTCCATCCTTCCAACCCTGTCGACCTTAGCCATGTTGACCGATTTCATTTGTCAACCTAAGCCATGTCAACCCAATGCGTGTCGACCTACTATGTGTCGACCCTATGACCCATACCTGCTTTGATAAGA
This sequence comes from Crinia signifera, assembly GCF_055691185.1. Classification (NCBI taxonomy): domain Eukaryota; kingdom Metazoa; phylum Chordata; class Amphibia; order Anura; family Myobatrachidae; genus Crinia; species Crinia signifera. The sequence continues at coordinate 169,696,045 of NC_139217.1, forward strand.
TACAGGTTTTACAGACTTATGGCCACTGGGTTTCAGTGCTTTTAGATGAATTTCACCAATTGGTATTCAATAGGAGCTCTAGATACAACTACTGATAGGCAACCCATAGAGGTAGTTCTGTTGTACCCCCAGAAAGAGGATAAGGAGTAATTTGGATAGATAAATACACGTTTGACACCATGCTTCCTCCATGATGCCATGGAAGGTAGTGAAATGCATGCAAATGTAATCTGTATCTAGACTAAGAAAATGTTAGCAATATACTGTATATGGCCATTTTATACCTGACTATAAATATAAAACAATGTTTTATAATCACAGATCATGAAGCAGAGATGAACAAATGCATAACAAAAGCCATTCTATAGTTGGTGGTCGCTAGCCTATTTTAGAGTTCTCCAATAAAAATCTAAACAGAAATCCCCAATCTATACAGAGTTTGTTCATTGATCTGGGTAGTCTCTTTTTTATTACTGTTTTTGCTTTTTAGTGGCACAGTTCTTTATAATAATCAATATATTTTGTTCTTGTTGATTAAGCAGCTGCCCCATCAGTGTGAATTCTAGACATTGTCAATTCTTATTGAATGGTATACAGCAGCCCTTGGTCGTACAGTCAAGCAAGGGTTTATCTGCGTGTTACATAGCAATACGTCATGTCATATCAGTTTACTGAAAGTGATTACTATTACATTTACAACACACTCAGGGGGTGATTATGGTTGAAATGTAAAGTTGCGAAATTGACACAAAGCGGACGAACATGTGCATAAAACTTTATGCGCATGTGCAGTTGCTGAACATTGCTCCCCTGTAGCTCTGTTTGGCTGAACCAAAATTAAAGCAAAACTTGTTGTACAGTGGCATGTGTATGCATACAGTATAAACTCTTTGCATAGAGAACGTTATAGTCATAATTTGTCTTGTTGCCATTGTTATAAAACTACTATGGATACAAACGCAATGCAACAGAATCATACTGCATACAGGCTGAGTATCCCTCATCTAAAATGTTTCAGTTCCAACTGATAACTTGACACACTTGATTTCTTATGGGTCAATTTAAACAGGCTATGTATGCAGGTCCTTGGAGAGTGGCACCGGTCCTGTGTACTGTAGGGGGTGGGGCCTAAACATGGGGTGTGACCATATCGCCTACAAAAAAAATATATAAAGAATAGTTATTGCGAGGTGCAATGCAAATCCAGGGGAGGGGTATGTGCAATAAGCAAATTTAACCTTGGTACCCTACACCCAAAAAGACTGCAGCCCAGAAATCACACAAGGTTACCACTCCCTAAACACTTTAATACATACAAAAGGTGTGGTCCTAAGGGCGCTGTCTCTTTTGAGACAGCACCCTTAGGATCAAACCTTTGTGTGCATTAGGGGTTTGTATAACATCATTTAACCTTCTTGCTCCTTAAAGCAGGTCATGCCTTTTTGGCCAACATCAAGTTTCCCAATGTTATTGCGCAAAGTGAAAGCAAAGTCTTTGCTTTCACTGCGCAGCAGCATCTTCCTGATGATGTAATTTAGAGATGGGCAAAATGGGTCACTAAGAAGATCTGGGATCAAGTGATCAATCCGTGACAAGTTCTGGATCTTTTAGACGGATCATCGGCTCGCTTTGAAAAAAGGGGTAATTTGATAATAAAGAAGCATAATTATTTTTACAATCATTTATTGACTTTTTTTATTTTATTTTTTTTAAACAGTGAGCTGAACAAATAAGAACATACACGACCGAGTAAAAACACTGATCGATGGCTGGGTGCAGAATCACCATCGATGGCAACCATCAATGGTGTCTGCACCGATGGCCATCCCTAGCAGCAGCAGCCTTGTTATTCTTTCTTTCACTTGCAGTCACAGCACTGTACTCAGTCTCCAGAGTTAGTACATTTCAGCTGCCACAGGTGGCAGTGCTGAGCTCAGGCAAATGCATTGTAATAAAAAACGAAACTGAAAGTAAAAGAATGACGGTTCACCTTTTTGGGGTCGGCGGCTCACTCACTCTTTTATGGGATCCGTCCAAAGGATCCGCTTCGCTCGTGAACGACCCATCTCTAATGTAATTGTAAACATGGTGCTATAGAGGAAGAAGGACTTTATTCTTTTAAGTATACCAGGGGAGGAGTAGCAGTGGCCCCCACCAGATCCCTCCAAAAAGCCTAGGTCTGGAAATTAGTACCCAAGACCCACCTCTCCCTTGGTGCCAGTGTATGTTAATGATGTACATTTTTAGGTCATAAAAGGCCCATTATAAAAGTTGCATATTGTACATATGTGATATATATACACTTTATGGTCAAATGCAATGGCTTATCTTTGAGGCCAATACATTTACTCACAAGAATGAAAACTCCAACAACTATTGGACAAGATAATCAAATCAAGCCAAGTAGAAAACTTATTGGAGTTCACCTTCACTGTCTAAACAATTACCATGCAATTTTCTGGCAATCTCATTAATTATATAACATTTATAATATCAATGGTAAAGAAAGGTTAGAGAGCAGTGAAAATCAAATACCTGTACATTACACGAGAGGAGAAAAATAACACTTCCTGTGTTTGAAATGTCAAGGTGATGGCTTAGTAAGCATTGAGCTAATGGATAATCAAGTGACAGATAGCTCATATATAATTGTTGAGCAAAACTGGCGCATGGCCATCACTGGATATCAGCCAAGTTCGGAGATTTCAGCATGCTGATTCAGCATATAATAAATGGTAATCTACACATTCTGTTTGTAATAGGATAGAAAATGAATCAGCCCTAAGTGAAATATAAACAATATCTATCCTGCAAAGATGAACTTTGTTGAAAAGCTACCAAAGGTGCTCTGTAATATGCTGGTTCTAAATATAGTAAAAATAGGATAGAAATCAAAATAAAGATTATGAAGAACCAAATAAGTTAATTTTATTTAACTATTGCCTTGCCACTACCATTACAAGATGTAATACAGCACAAGTTCTAATGAGCAATTAATTTAAGATTGTCCTACCATACAAATACCGCGATGTGAGGCTGCACATATCAAGGTGCAAGTAAAAACAAGGAAGGGTAGAAAACCATTGTCATTTTGAGATCAGGTTAGGCACCACCCTTTTTACTTTTCACTGACCATAAGAAGTCATGCTTTATAACCTAGCCTGACCAGCTTACATTACATAGAATGTGTCCCTCTCTATGGGGGTTATTCTAGTTCATTCTTTCTGACAAAATCCTTCTTAGATGGACAAAACCATGTGCACTGCAGATGTAACTTGTGCAGAGAGAATTAGATTTGGGTGGGGTTTTTCTTCAAAGTGAGATCTATATTGCAGGGCCGGCGCCACCACTAGGCAGCCTTAGGCATTTGCCTAGGGCGCCGGCCACTGGAGGGCGGAGGTTTGGAGCAAGTCACCCCCCCCTGGAGCCAGGTGAGCATGCCTGCAGATATCCCCTACCCCACACCTCCCACTTTGGAGCCCGCAGCTGTATCGCCCGAGCAGGTCGGCGGCTGCATAAAATCTCTCCCGTGGAGCCCGCGGCTGTATCCCCCCCCCAAGAGCAGATCGTGGCTGCATCAAACCCTCCGCCCCCTCCACGCAGCATATCCAAACTCACCACGTGGAGCGGGTGACTGGCCGGCCGCACATCATCCCCGTGGAGCCCGCAAATGGAGCAGGTCGGCTCTTGGGCAGCAGGGCGCATCGAGACAGTTAGGCCACACATCCCTCCGTGCAGTACCCCCCCGTAGAGCGGGTGTGTGGCGGGGCGCTGATGGCACTCACCGGCCCTGCTATATTGCAGTGTAAAATCATGCAGTCAATATTTTCCCTGCACAGAAACTCACCCAAATCTAATTCTCTCTGCACATGTTACATCTGCCCCCCTGCAGTGCACATGGTTTTGTCCATCTAAGAAGGATTTTTTCAGAAAGAATGAACTAGAATAAACCCCTATGAGTGAGAAGGATCTGTTGCCCAACTCCCCAAAACAGCAGTTAGGTATTGCACATGTTAGGTCTAATTCAGACCTGTGCGCTAGGCTGCATACACTCACAGCCTAGCAAACCCATGCACCCAAAATTTTACCAGGGCCCAGCATATCTCTCAGCGGCCCTGAGCGTGGCTACATCTGTAGTAAGAAATGGTTACGTTTAATTATCTTCTTAAAATTTTGCTTGTCTTACTGGGTATGTTCTAGGTTACTTTCTTCATTTACATTAATATTCTTTAAAGTCCAAAAGCACATATTATTATTATTTTTTTTACAAGTTATTTTTATAGCGTGCACACATTCTGCAGCACTTTACACAGAATATTTGAACATTCACAGCAGTCCCTGCCCAGTGGAGCTTACAATCTATATTCCCTGTCACATGTACAAGCACACACAGACAATCAAGTAATCATTTTGTTGAGCGCCAATTAACTTACCAGTTTATATTTTTGGATTGTGGGAAGAAACTGGAGTACTAGGAGGAAATTCATGCAAGCATGGGGAGAATATACAAACTCCACACAGTTGGGCCACAGTGGACTCGAACCCATGACATCAGTGCTGAGAGGTAGTAATTCTAACTATTACTTTGTCCATGCTGCCATATATATATAAATGGGAATAAATCAGAGGAGGTTAGCATAACCCTTGTGACATGTAAATTAGTAAAGCTTTACATATTTTCCTTCTGCTCCTAAATTCAAATGAGATGGTAAAAGTTGGCACAAAGGCCCTTATTCTGGTTGGTGCGGTAATATCCGCGTGCGTTCGTGCCGCCGATGTTTTGTGTCTGCGCATGTGCAGAGGCGTCTCTGCGCATGTGCGAGCGGGGCGTACGGCCAAATCCCGCATGAAATGTGAACACTCCGAACAGGGGGTGGAGAGGGGCGTGAAGGGCTATTTGGGCTCATTACCATATGCATACACCCCACGTTTCATGGGCGTTCCCATGCAAACGCTGGGCGTATGTATGGTAATGCGGCCGTGACGCACGTGTAGGGGGCGGACATATGACATCGCCGGATGTCAGCTGCCCGCCTAGATCCCTGCTTTTGCACGGAAAAATGTCCGTGTGGTCTGAGGTTGCGGGAGCTGGTGGACCACTCGGTCCTGCATTCGATGATCTGCGACCATCGAATGATGGGGGAGGTTCCCTGAGATGGAGGAGGCGTATTCCATGAAAAATACACGTGCGGTCCGTTTGGCCAGCTTCTTAACGCGTACGGACGGAGTTGGCGATCCGTATGGAAGGCGGGGTTTCGCACGCACGGTCCTGGCCGCATATTCGGATCCGGCCACACCGATCAGAATAAGGGCCAAAGATTTAGATCCTATTCAGTGTGACCATTTATTCAATTATACTTAGGATGTGGCAGTTCACACCTAAAGGCTTCATTGATTGCTATGGATAGTGTCCCAGAGGGACATTTCATTCTCGGCAAGGCTCCCGGAAGAGAAGTAGCATTGTGTTCTTGTGTTGCCATCATTATGGATGCTTTATGGACACACACAATTACTGTATATACTAGGGTTAATTTTTGTCAGGGAGCCAACTAATCTACAGATCGAGCCACAGCACGAATGATGCATGCATGTGAAGCACTCGAACTCCCCATTCCTGGCAATGGACGCGTGAGCATGAGAGACGCTTGCACGTCCTTGTCTTGGCGGGCACATCGCCTTGGTGCGTCAGCTCACCAAGGGCCAGATGTATCAAGCTTCAAAAAGTGATACAGTGGAGAGTGATAAACAACCAGCCAATCAGCTCCTACCTTTTTCAAACCCAGCCTGTAACATGGCAGGTAAGAGCTGATTGGCTAGCTGTTTATAACTCTCCAATGTATCACTTTTGAAGATTGATACATCTGGCCCTAAATGTGTATGCTTCATCTGTACCAGTCGCTTTGGAATGGCAGTTGATGGAGTTCTCCTATTTGAATATTGAACTGTGCTCCAGCCTCTCCTCTGGAGCTAACTCTGCTAGTAAGCCAAACCACAACCAGGCCCTGTCCCTCTATACTTACCCTGTGTAAGCCTGCACGCACAAAAAAAAACCTAACCAATAACAGCATTGGGCATCCCTGCTGTGATTTCCGAGTCCCGGCAACGCAGCGGTTAACAGCGGCAATTCAAGTTAAACATTTTTCTCACACGGCAAGTAACAATAATATACCATTGAAGTTGGGCATCACTTTGACAGCATTTCATATGTGTGCTATGTTTTTAGCTATTTGCAATTAATCAAATGAAAATTTTAGGAAATTATTTTATTGTTCACTATACTATATATCTTATCTAAAGCGATTGATATTCGGTGGCCACTGTATTAAAGACTAAGTATATCATTGGTGATATTTAATTTTATATTGTTTCATTTTTAATAATAACTATTTTTTATTGAAGCTTGTGATTCAGTACATTAAATTAACCCTGGGCCTCAGTGCTGTGCGGTAGTAATGCTAACCATTACACTGTTTGTACTGCCTATTTTTCTTTTTTTGTTTTTCGTCAAAGCCTGCACAGATATTATTAATCTGTGCAGTGCTTAAAATCTACCCATGATTGATGACGGATTCTTGTTGGATTGTCTTCAGATTTGTGGTAAACTAGAGCCTCAAAACCAATGAGTATTGATGGTGATAATGAGATTCAACGGCTCTCGATGACTGTCAATTTTGAATTGACAGCAAAAATGATTTATTACATTTGCCCCTTATACCCCTTTTACACCAGCCCCAATAACCCTGGTTGTTGCATTGGAGCGTACTAAAAACAAGGTTTGCAGGTGGTGTAAATACATTTCATCCCGACAAATGTTCAACCAGGATTGTGGTGCAGTATAAATGAGTAACCAGGGTCGATGTGACCTGGGACCCATTCACAGCAATTTAATAGCTCCACTCAGGCCCCAACTCCGGTGACATCACCCGCCCGGCATTATGTAAAAGGGATCAAAAGCCGGGTTTCACACAAGTTGGAGCCATGTCCAAAAACCCGGGTGCGGCCCGGCTTTTAGGTGTAAAAGGGGAATTAATGTATAAACACTTATTTATTAAATGAAACCGTTACTGTATAAACACTTCAGTTATTTCAGATACATTATATTATTTAGCTCTGTACAACACAGTTATATTGTATTTAACTGCTCTCCAAGACGTTATACATTAGGAATCAAGATATAACATAGAAGTTTAGTTAAATACGGTAACAAAGATTGTGGTTTATCTGGCATATCACCACTTAGTAAATCACATCAATATATTAGTCAGATAGCAATGTAGATAGCGTCTGAACATCAACCATAATAAACTATACAAGTTTTCATATGCTTTCAACATCTTGCTCTCTCACAATTATTTATAGCATTGAGTGGCAGCGAGATCAGAGTGTGAACTTACACTTATGTCAGCAGGAAGAAGTTATGGCGTATGTTGATTTTTGAGTACAAGAAGGTCAGAAAAAACTAATTTCTTTGAAATGAAAAAAGGAGTCAGAAACAAGAGTTTTAATAACAGGACTGACATGAGAGCAGCATATTACAAGCATGAATTACAGTTCTATCAGGACATCTATTGAAATTCTTAGATTGCTTTGTTCCCAGCCCTGACATAATATTCAAAGCTGGGTTTATATGTGTAAGGAATACGTCTGCTGTCCAAAGTCCATGCAAATCAGAACAATGATTTATGCAGAGCTGGACGAGTGGGTGTAACGCTAAATTTAATTTTTTTGGGAAAAAGCTGGAACTACCTCAATACACAAGTCTGACACTGTGAACTATGCAGAAGGCACATACAAATTCATTACTGTTTCCAATATCAGAACTGCCGCATTTGAATGAAACATTTGTCTTTTGTCAAAGCTATTCTGTGGAAAAAAATATTTTGTTAAACATGTCAAGACCGGTCCTGTATCGTTACTATGCCAGAAAATTGGATGCATGTACACATTCTTATATTTTTAGACTTTTGAATAGATGTCTGAATTTTATATTATTTTTGTCTTTATTACTTTATTTATATAAAAAGCTTTATGCGGCACAAACAGCAGAAATACATAAATTGCACATTATTCATAAATATGAAACGTGTTTGCTTAACGGCAACTAAATTATTAAACAAAATCCCATTGGTTAACATGAATTTGTTAGGCTTGTTAGCTGTATTCAAACAGTTTCAGTTAAATTAATGAATTCATTGTCAACTTTAAAATAATTAGGAAATATTTGAAACATGATGGGCTTCATATTATGCAAATCATTCCAAACAAACACCCGACCCTATTAAAATCTTCGTGACCAATTTGCAGTCTGTACTGGCTACACAGTGACCCTCCCTGGCTTATGGATAACCCTATCTTGCTTCTATGGGTTGTAGCCTATGCAGTCCATAAAAGCCAGTGTTTTGCTGAACCTTGCCACTGCTTGTATGCATTTTGACAGTGTCTGCCAGATCCATTGTGCAGTGTCAGGGCCAGGCTGGACAGAGCTTTCCTATCCTTTTACTGCAGACAGCATGGGCCGCAGTAGCTCCCCCAAGCAAACAGGTAGAAGTTGCAGCTCTAGGGGATAGATTCATAATCGGCAGTCATGGATACTAAAACATTCAGCATTGCTCTAGTACAAGGACAGCTGAACCCCATGAACTGTATCACTGCTACTTCTGTAGTAGTGAGATTCGCACTTCCATGCCAGACTTGGCCTGTGCATATACAGTACGTGAACTTCAGTTCATATATGCACTCAAAGGTGGAGCAATCCAATCAGATTCCAGATTCTTTGCAACTCCAGACTTCCTCCCCATAGGAAGGAGTTCTCGAAGAACAAAGGTTCCCACTGTCAAGATCCAAATATGTTGCATTTTTGGAACTTGGTGAATTTGATCCCCATAAAATAGTATGGGGACAGCTGGAGATCAGGACTGAAAGATAAGCAGAAGATATACAGTATGCGATATGTCATGCGTTATCTTTATAATAAGTTAATTTTCACCTACATTATATTTTACTTTATTTTATATTGTTTCTTATTAATGTAGCATACTGTAAATAAGCTAATAATTGTATTCAACCTATACTGGTAATTAAAACAGGTGGAGCATTGTACAATGAATTATACTTTCATTTATCACATTATAGTAGACAAATAATCCTTTTAAGATACATCTGTGCAAATTGAAGATCTTAGGAGGTTATTCTGATCGGAGCGGCCAAACGTGCGTACGTTCCATATTAACGTACGCTCTCCGTACGCGGCCGTTGGGGTTAAGTCCACCCACAATTCAGCCGCATACGTACGTCACAAACAACGTCTAAGGGGAGTGGCGTACAATTGAGCGTACGCCAACGTACACGGACGGACCAGCCCTTAGACTCCGACAACTGGCGTACAACAGAGCGTACGCCACCGTTTACGGACGTCTCTCGTCCGTCTTCCCGCCGACTTCTTGCGGCTATCTGAGCGTACGCCAGCTTGTACGGACGGGTCCCTATTGTTTTCAATAGAAAACTCACCTTATGTCACCGCTCGTGAGAGTGAGCGTACGTCCGTGCACGCTGGCATACCCTTCACATATATGGACCTGCAAATCTTGCCTTTCAACTACAATTCAGACAATTAATTAATTATTCTAATTGTTATTCAATTATTGTTTTCTATAAACTCAATTGTCTACCTTAATAAAGACCCTAATAAAACAACATTTTAACCCTCATTACATGTATATTTATTATGTTCTAATGTTGCATTTTAATCACTATCTATGTGTCCCCACATTGCTGTTACTTTTAAATCAAGTTATGTTGGTGTTTGTGTATATGTACTAAACTATGTCCATAATTAGTTTGATCTGATTTTTTAACATCTATACCTACCCTGATGTTATGTGTGATGTTTTCATCTAACAACATTACACATTCATGCATTTTCACTATGTGTTATTTAACTCAAAAACACACACATTTACACAGCAATCTCACATCAAAATACAAATATAACTTACATTACACATCTGTATGTACCTGCCCTTACAAACCTGCAAACATTTTTTAATCACAACACAGGCAACTTCTCTCTGAACAGAAATATTTATTATTTAAATATAAACGGAAAAACTTTTAAAATAAAATTATAAGCGGGCCTCGAGTTGGCAAAACAGGATGTGGAGGTACAGGAGAGTCAGGAATATCTCCTGTATGATGACTGCCACCTCCTCCTGGTGCTGTTCATTGTCTGTAGTGAAGGGATAAAAAAAAAAAAAATATATATATATATATATATATATATATATAATATACACAAATGTTTGTTGTATTTGTACATAATAAAAAGTTGTGTGTGAAGGCCACATACATTTTTAAACTACATTGAAGATGGGTCTGCTGTAAACACAGTACTAAAAAATAATATGTTAACACACACATACTGTACATAGTAAATAACATTAATTAAATTACTCCTTCTTGGATGAATGTATGCTGTATCCCAATTGGTAGTTTGGTTTTGGGGGACTCACCTCTAACCTCACAATTAGGCTGTGCTATTTAAGGGTTCTGACATTGTTGCGGCTTAAGCACTCCTTACTATTTTAAATTTAGGACATTGCTGTACAAATTATAGGCCTAAAGCTATGTTTGTAAAGCATGCATCCGCATGGCCTCACACACTATTAACAAAACAATCTATAAATTAATGTTGCACATCATGCTGGGAACTGGAGTTACCCAACACCTGGACCCACATAACTACAACACCACTAATGTCGGATATCTCATTGGATGTACTGTTATGTCAATTATTCAAGGGGTGAACCATGGCCACACTCCAAAAAACCACCAAGGGGACCCTTGTTCCTGGAGAAGGACAGGCCACACCTCATGGTCGCCCTGCAGTGATATGTTGCAACTAATGTTGATGTTGGATACACATATGTGGTTGTTGTGATTGTTTATGTGTAGAAATGTGTAGGTAAACATTAGACACATTATTTACTTACGGCTAGTTGAGCCATCCTGCTCGCCGCTGGTTGGGTGTCCGGTGGTTGGGGGGGTCAGGAGCAAGGGGGATGGGATAGGACTTGGGATACTGGTAGTGGGTTGGAGTGGGGATTGGAGAGGTTTGGGGGTGGGTGGCGGAGAGGTGTAGGGGGGTTGGAAATGGGGTGGGGAGGGAGTGGGGGTAGGGGAGGGGGTGGGGGTAGGGGAGGGGGTGGGGGTGTGGGTGGGGGTAGGGGAGGGGGTGGGGGTAGGGGAGTGGCTGGTGGAAGGGGATGTCGAAATTTGGTGGTCCCCAGCAGGACCCATTGTCTCGTCCTCTTCCTCCTCCTCTTCCTCCTCCTCTTCCTCCTCCTCTTCCTCCTCCTCTTCCTCTTCCTCCTCCTCTTCCTCCTCCTGGGCTGCCTGCTCCCGGCCTGCCTTCACCCGGGCTGCCTCCTCCCGGGCTTCCATGCGTGCCCTTGCCCGTGCTGAAATTTTCATGTTGATGGCATAGAAATCGAAGGTTGGGTTTCATAAAAATGGGGGAAAGAAAAATTCACATTAGTCATGCTCATAACCTTACAAATTATCATTGCTGTTATATTTCAGACATTTATCATGCGAACTAATTGCTATGCTACACCCAAAAACAGAGCGACTACTTATACCCCCCTATACACCCCCTATACACCCCCTATACACCCATATACACCCCCTATACACCCCCTATACACCCCATATACACCCCCTATACACCCCCTATACACCCATATACACCCCATATACACCCCCTATACACCCCCTATACACCCATATACACCCCCTATACACCCATATACACCCCCTATACACCCATATACACCCCCTATACACCCCCTATACACCCCTATACACCCCTATACACCCCCTATACACCCATATACACGCCATATACACCCCCTATACACCCCCTATACCCCCCCTACACACCCATATACACCCCCTATACACCCATATACACCCCCTATACACCCCATATACACCCCATATACACCCACATACTCATGAACATATTTATAAAAATTACAGAAATCATTGAAAAAAAAACGCAGACATACTAGAAAATAAAAACTTACATCGGGCAATATGGCGGCGAATTGATGAAAGCATGACTGGCTGCCGCCGGCGCAGGTCAGACCAGCGCCGCTCAACTTGTGCCAGGCTTCTGCGGACGCCGGTCCGGGCGTAGATTAGCCGGCGGGCAGCATTATATGCCCGCCGCTTGTCCATGTTGGACACATATGGGCCCCTGGGCCCCAGGCGCCGGTCCATGACCTCAACCAAGGCCACCAGCTCCTGGGTAGAAAACGCGCTAGCCCTGGTTGAAGTCATATTGGCAATGGCGCAGTTATTAATTGCAGGTACATATATCACTTTTGGTGCTTGCTGATTGGTCTAAAAAATTGTTTGTTTAGTATTAACTTTATTAATCCTTCTTACATTAACAAACTGGATGCGAATAGAAACTTACGCGGACCGTTCCGATATACACACACCATAACCAACAGCATGCTTTCAATGTATAGAGAGACGAACTGTATATACATTGTGCGGAAAATAATACACGCAACCGTCTACTAATAAATACGCTGATAAAAGGGCACAATACACCGATTTCCATGGAGAGACGTACTGTATATACAGTGTGCTGAAAATAATACACGCAACCGTCTACTAATAAAGACGCTGATAAAAAAGGCACAATGCAACATGTTGGTGTATGACAATTTCATACTCATTACATATGTAAGGAAAGCATTATAACGTGATGTTTTGAAATGTGACTCAGAAAGCATACACAAACTCCAACAGATACCAGCTGACAACACTCATCATTGGAATGACAGGTGCACACATTTCACCATGTAGCACACAAAGCTCCACAACCTGTGTATGTGCATATACAGGTGATTGATCAGGTGCGTTGAGACCTGCGTAATTTAAGCGGGAATTATCGCCGGGAAATATCGGCGTAAATTAGCAACTACATTGCGGGGAAAAATATACGCCCCCTTGTTCATGGCGGGAGATTACCATATAAATATTCAGTCAGATGCAGGCCAGAATTGCTGCAAACATGTCTAGCTCAGATGATTCCGCAGCTGAGGACGCTCTACAGAGAGCTACAGCAGAATCCCTGCTTGAAGCTTTGCAGAAGAGGGAACAGGAGCGGAGAAGGAGGGCCCAAGAGAGAAGTAGCCTGCAAGACCAAGCGGGCCCCTCACTAACAGGCCCTGTTCAAACTGGACCAGCTCCACAAGGGCCAAGCAACCAGCCAGAACAAGAGGTTGCATCTCTCCAAACAGGTGTGACCCAGCAGGTGCATGGTGAGAGAACTGGGGCCACCAGAAAACAAGCTGCAACATCTAGGGTGAGGACTGAGCAGGATACCACCACCAAAAAGAGAAACCCTGCATTTGTAGCTGCAGAATTGCGAATTTTAGTGCCCAGGGCACGCGAATGGATAGAATTGCCAACCAGGAAGCCGGGTGCCAGTGCAAGGAGAAACCTTTGGGACAAGATCACAGAGGAAGTGAACCAGGTGTCACCAGTGGTCAGAGATTGGCTAGCGGTGAAGAAAAGGCAAGTGTGTTTGTCCCCCTGATAATGTCATATGTGTGTACATATGTTACATGTATGTGTAGAGAATAATAGAAAGGTGTGTTTGTAGATAGTGCTACACTTCAATGTCACATGTGAACACAACCATGTCTAATAACCCACATTTATATATGAAACATGCACCATTGGTGTGATGTGAGGTTATGGGCACAGTTCTGCTCATGTGAAGTATGTGAAGTATGTGATGGGACAAGAGAAAGTGTGTTTTTGAAAGAGTTGTTGTAACACCAGTGGTCAGAGATTGGCTAGCGGTGAAGAAAAGGCAAGTGTGTTTGTCCCCCTGATAATGTCATATGTGTGTACATATGTTACATGTATGTGTAGAGAATAATAGAAAGGTGTGTTTGTAGATAGTGCTACACTTCAATGTCACATGTGAACACAACCATGTCTAATAACCCACATTTATATATGAAACATGCACCATTGGTGTGATGTGAGGTTATGGGCACAGTTCTGCTCATGTGAAGTATGTGAAGTATGTGATGGGACAAGAGAAAGTGTGTTTTTGAAAGAGTTGTTGTAACATGTTCCATATGATGCTACTGAAACAAGAATGACCAAACTGTGCACATGTAGCTGGTGAGAAACTACACATCCCAGTATGCCATCCCATAGTTAAATTACTCCATAATAACCACACTGTCAAGCTATGGTGGAATGTGTAGTTTCACAACAGGTGGAGGTGCATAATTTGGCCATGGATGATGTCATTTCTGCATAGTGATCTATGTATGTGCATTTAGTGGCCTAATGAATGAGATGAGACACTGAAATGCCTCCTAATGGAGACATTAATGTGTGTGTGGGACACATATGGCTAAAAAACATAAGATCACCCACACTAGGAAATGTCACGTAGTCATGATGTTCACTAGCACAGTGGTGCACATATCTCATGGTGATATTTGTATTTTTAAACTTGTAGGTGGACAGACTTCAAAACGACACTGAAGAGGAAGATGACTGACCGGTACAACCACAGCATGTCCACCGGGAGGGGGCCTATGCCAGATAATTTGGAATATACCCCCCTGGAGCAGGATGCCTTGGATGTCATTGATGTGGCCGAGGTCAGGGGGATATCCAATATGGATAGTGAGCTCCCGGTGGAGGTCTTTGCTGCTGCTTTTGATGGTAAGTCACAGTAATGCATTGTATTTTGTAAGATATTTTTTAGTGCGTATGTGATGGTGACAATGTTTTCAATTATTATCCTAGAAGAAGCAGAAACCCAGGATGAACCGGCAGCATCTTCCTCTGCAGAGCCACAGGTGGAGCAAGTGGTCCAGCCTCCACCAAGACAACACCCCCAGACACAGGACACATGGGATGCCAGCTTGATGGTGACGCTGGAGAGGATCGAGAAGCAAGGGGTGGATGCTGCGGTCCGTCAGCAGCAGGTTGTGGAAATTCTGGCGGATTGGAAGGCCACAAACAGGCAGCAGTGTGAGGCCTTCAACCGCATGAATGACACTCTGGCGGCTGGCATGCAAAGCATTGGCCAACACCTCAGCCGCCAGAATGAAATTCTTGCGGAGCTGCTGACCACCGCCAGGTCCCTAAGGGACAATACCCCATCTGCTGGCCCACCCCAAGCTGCTCCCCAACCTTCCACCTCTGCTGACCCTCCTGTGTCCACTAGGGGAAGACGCCGCAAGCCATCTGAGCCAAAGGCCCCTGTCCCCAAGGCCCCATCTAAAAAGGGGAAAAAAGGGCCCAAATAATGAGATTAGGTTCACTTCCTCTGTGGTTGGACCCCAAATGTTTAAATTGCACTGGACATCCACTTCCTGAGTTGGCCATCGATCCATTTTCGTGCCATGGGCATTAAAGTTCTTATTTTGACCTCTACAAATGCAGGATAAATTTTTGGTGGTGTGTATCTTGCTTAGTATTCACCCTGGTTGTTGCAGTACGTATTCTGGTGTCCCCATTTCTTTCACCATTTCACCATTGCATTTGCAGGGTAACACATGTTTGGAGATATGCAACCTCTTGTTCTGGCTGTTTTTTTATTTTTGTGTATATTTTATTTGTTTATTTGATTTATGACATTAAAGTGTCAAATAAGCTGTGATGCTGAACAGCAAATAAATTTATTTTACCAATTAAAACACAATTGTTGTATGTGTAATTTCTTGTGAGAAAAAAATACTACATTTATGTGTACTTACTGACCAGGGTATTTTTGAGCATTTGTTGAAGTGTGGTAGAAGTTTCCCATGTGTAACCCTCTCCATGGCCATTCCCATGTTCCTATCCAACTTTTCCCTGCTAATTAGTTTGTGTCAGCACATGTGCAGAGCAACTTAATAGGTGAGAAAGCAGTTTGTGTGCAGGTGAGGTAGCTCCTACATTAGTAGGTAAAACCAGGTCCAGAACAATGCTTTCCTCATGGAGTGGGTGAGGTAGACAAACAAGGGTCAAAAGGTACATTTGTGTAGGAATGCATATGTGTCCACCCTAAAAAAAGATGTGTGAATCGGCCAAACATGATAAAATTGCTTGTGGACAAACATGTTTAACTTTGTACATATATATGATTTTACAGTGTCATAAGCAGATGTAGGATCCTTTGTTAGAGAGATGTGAGTGCAATAATGTGATTGGTGGCATCTTACATCCAGAGTGTAGTAAAATCCAATTCATAGCAGATCAGATAGTGGTACAGGTCTGTATTTTGGGTACTATACAAAGATTGTGTGCAAAATAGTGGGCATGGGCTTAAAACATTGCTGAAACATCCTTTGTAGGTGTTAGATGTGGTTTATGTTATTGTATCATAAATACAAAACCTATGTTTGTATTAGAGTGAACACGTTGACACATGTCGACTTGTGTAGATTGAGTGTGCTACTGTGTAAAGTCTATGAAAGCACGTAGTGAATGTGTATAACTGTTTAACAAATACCTACCTTAGCATATATAAGCAGGTCTTAAAAAGATTCTTACCTTAAATTAAACAAACCTTTAAATGTCGAGAAGTATAGAAAGATAAGCTTCCAATGTGTTTGAGTGCTGTGTGTGGCTTGCAGGTAGTGAAATCTTGGTTTGGACTTAATAGACTGCAGCATTGCTTATTACATTCAGGTGTATGTGTTTGAGTAGTAATCAGCGTAAATTAGCAAACCCAGGCGCACGCTGGCATGCGGTATCTGTAGGGGTGGTCTGAGGTGGCGGTTGGCGGCCGCCTGTTTTGTGTCCGAAATGAACGGTGCTTTAGCCGATCGTGCGGTAGTAGCACCGTTCATTTTTGGTGCACACCCCCGTGTACGCCCATATTTACGCCCATTTTCCCTCATTATTTCGGCCGCTCCCCTCATCACGCCCCTATGCCGCCCCCAATGCCCGTACTCTCGCGTACAGGTTTTTTCGCACGGAGAGACCCGTCCGTAAGCGTTGTGGAGTGTTCGCGCCTGCGCATTGGCGATTGTACGCATGCGCAGATCATTAAAAACCCCGGAACGTACGCGTACGGGCCGGCCGCACCAACCAGAATAAGGCCCTTAGAATGGTAGAAGGAACAGTTGAGAAATCATGAGGTTACAGAACAATAAAGATTGACCCCCACAATTACATTCGTTTTTCTGTCCGGCCTCCAATCTATACTTTACCTTTCTCCTAACACTGTGTTATCGTCATATTTGCAGACTCACAATTGCTGACTTAAAAAAGAAAATCGCTCAACCATTTCTCCTTAGCAATTAATTGGAATTCCAGATAACAAAACAGTATCTCCAAAAACATAACAATCAACCTATATTAATCTCTGTATAGATAACCTAAAAATGTATAAATATAGTTGACACATTAAAATACCGCCTATAAATGTTTCTATCGTCTTGCCAAAGCAAAGAAAACACTTTTGTTGAAATAAAAATGTCAATGCCATAAATCTGGTGAATGCCGGGCCAACTTCAATAGTCTTCAATTAACATATTAACATATTCTCAATGAGTTATGGTGAACTTTTCTCCTTTCTGTCCACATTTTAAATACATTTTTAGTAAATGAACTTCTATTCCAGCACATTAATGTAAGGCCTCAAACAACTTTATTTGGGAACAGTAATAATGCAATCTGTAAACCACAAAGGTGTATTTAGGCAACCTTTGGCATTGCTAGTAAGATTTAGCTTCCAGGTTTCCATATTATATACTACAGCAAACATTTGTGCAGTACTGTCATTATTAATACTTTTAAAGTATTTTTTTAACGGACAAAATGTACAATCTTTTCAAATGTTTTTAATGATGTACATCTTACATTCTGATGAAACATTATAGGGCAATTTAAATTACAGTTCTGTCTTCTACTGTTGACTATATAATTACTGCATTCATGAGGGGACTGGAGTCAGACTGAGAAGGGGGATATCACCGGGGAGGTATCACCGATACCTGGACAGCTGCACAAGGCTGAGCAACTACAGCGGACTGATACACAGAGAGGATTTCTTCAAACAAGCCTTCATTGCGGATTGGTCCTCCGTGAATTATTCCGGCAAGTCCAAAAAACACTACATACAATATATGTGACGTTGCATAGGGGTTGAATGGTGGGGCAGCCCTGCATACACACCACCTACTGTTTACATATTCCACAATATTTCAGAACAATTGTCACAATTTGCTGGATATACTGTAGACTGTTCAATTATTTTTCCACTATTAAGCCTGGTACACGCTATGCAGTTATCAGGCTGTTTATTGGTTGATCGGATTGATTATTGGATAGTGTGTATGCAAGATATATAGCCAATAAACCAATACAAATTCTTCTGGAATGGTCCGATTGGGAGTATATGATAGCATCTTATTCCCAACCTCCTGATCATGAATCAAAAGAAACTACACAGAGAAAAAGAATTTGTTCAGTGAATACGGGTGCACACTGAACTGTGGGGGGTTTATCAATCAATATAGCTACTGTATATTATAGTGTGTATCCAGGTAAGGGATGTAAATGCCAATGTACCTGCATGGCTTGAAAAAAATCAGTCTCATTACTTTCCGGATAGATCCTGTATATTTGAAAGCGGCAGTGTATTATTTATTAATTTACAGTTTCTTATATAGCGCAGCAGATTCCGTTGCTCTTTACAATTTTAAACAGAGATAAAACAAACTGGGTAACAACAGACAGACTTGGAGGTAGGAGGGCCCTTCTGCAAGCTTACAATCTATAGGGATATAGGAGGGAAACACAAGGACAGGCACCAGTAATAGCATAGCAATCCCACCAAGTTACAAGTCCAGAAGGGAAGCTATATAATACATAAGTGCCTCAGAGGGTTATGCATGTAGAACTTAAATATGATAGGCTTGCTTTAAGAGGTGAGTTTTCAGGGACCACTTGAAAGTTTGGAGGCTAGTGGAGAGTCTTATTGTGCGTGGAAGGGCATTCCATAGGATGGGAGCAGCCCGATGTAAGTTCTGTAATAGTGAATGGGAGCTGGTGATCGTGCAGAACAGAGACACAGATCTTGTGAAGAGCGGAGTTGTCGAGCTGAGAGATATTTTGTGATAAGTAAAGAGATATGTTTATATGAGAATGAAATACAAAGAGAATATGAGAGATTATGTGTACAAAATAGTGAAAATGAGAGAGACAGAGAATGAGGGAGATAAGACAAAACTGCAAATATAAGGGAGATGAGATAGATAAATAAATAGATAGTCCTACCCCTCTGCACCAAAAGGAAGCAGCATTCCCCACCCCAGCCCCCTGCCAGCTACTCAAAGAGAACAAAGGACCAGTGGGCGCCTTCTGTACGCTAAAACATTTTATTAAACCAAAAAACACACAAAAAAACACAGTAAATACAATTACAATAAAAAACAGTAATTTGCATGCATGCAACAATTCAATAAAATAATTCTAAAAAGCCATTTCACTGCATTAGCATGAGAGGTATTGATAATTACCAGTTCCTGATTGGATGGAAAAATTGCCAGGTGTGGGCAGGTGTTACAGTCTCGCACAGATTTGTTGTAAGCAAGATTTTATAGATATTTCCAGGTGGAATTGGGGCTTTCAGGATGGGCCCACACCGTATATATCACAGTGATTCCTTGATGGTACTTGGTATTGTCTCCTCCACTCACCCGGGCAGGTGCAAATTTGCCCGATGGATGTATCAAGTAGGTGCCTGATATATTTTAACACCCTTTTGGTCCGAGTGCTGCAGTAGCCAGTGGCCCGACTCTGGACTCTGTGCTCCACTTAATTAGTAGCCAGCCCAGCCTTTTTGTGTGCTGGTGTGGACAGCGTAGATATCCAGTGCACAAAGCGGCTGACACACTTGCTTCCCAGCCGGCTGCCTGCGTGCACAGTATAGGCTTGCCGGTTTTAGCGTACAGAAGGCGCCCACTGGTCCTTTGTTCTCTTAGTCTACCTTTAGTGAGGGCGGCATCCCTCTACCAGAAGGCAGCCATCTGTACGCAGCACAGTACACCTGTCCCTAGCGCTCAAATTTTTCTCTGGTACTTCCCTGCCAGCTACTGCCTGGAATTCTCAGAGTTTTAATAAAGGGCAGCTGTGAAGTCTTCATGGAGGAGCGGGTTGTTCGCTGGACCAATAATAAATAAATAAAATAATAGGCAACACTTACCACGCCTCATGCGCAACACTAGGCAAAACTAGTGGAGACCTGAGTTGGGGGCACCTTTCAAAATTTGCTATGGAGCCCTCAAATTTCTAATTATGTTCCTGGTGTGAAAAATGTATCTCTGTTGAATTAATTGTCCTTTATTAGTTTTTAAAAACAACTGTACACAAATATCAACTCCCTTTTTTCAAGAAATAACATATATACACTAGTTTATTTAATTTATTTATTTTCATCCATCTTCCAGCAAAGGTCTGTTGTGATATGGGATAATATCTTGGTAGAGGGGTGTATTAATGAAGTGTCTATGTGCCTTTATTTAGGTTCTACACATGCTTTTCTGGTGAATAAATGTAATAATATTTTACTGTCAGCATAACCAAACAAGAAAATGATAAACAGCCCAGCCTAGATAGTGGGCCGCTACCTCAGTGCTTGGCTCCTTATTATATAGACAGCTAGTCTGCACCAAAATGTCTCACATTCCTGCCTGCTACCTACAGGGTAACACATACTTTGGCCTAGCTTGGTTGGCTGCCACAGTGCAGTTTATCCAAAAATGTTGGTGATCCTCTCTGCCACCTGCAGAGAGGATCACCAAAGACAGAGCCTTTTACCAGTGTACATCTCCAGAAAGTGGGAATTGCATTCTGAATAATCCAGACTCTATACAGAATTTATCTATATTTTAACTGAGTATAGGTACCTCCGAATTCTTTACAAGGATCTATTAAATAACTCTATTGTGGATATACTCCGCGTGTGAAGGCCGTTGGAAGTAACATTTATGTTATTTGCGAACCCCTGATGAAGTCCTGCATAGGGACGAAACGCGTTGGAAATACTTGTTTGCTATTTTGAAGTATCTGAACCTTATAACAGGTCTGGAACAGCCACTAACATTGTGTGGATAAAGAGACTTTTAATAAACATTTGAAATTTATGGACTTCACTTTACTTGCTCTAAAAACGATTAAAGGGCTATACTGATCTAATTACAAAGGTCACTATAAAGGGCATCATCTTACAATTTGCTATCCATATCCTTCCTTTCCCCCATCCAACAGGGGATTTTGTAAGTTAGGCAGCCCAGGCATAACAATTGTTAATTGTGTGGCGTGAAACAAGGGTCTGCTCTCTATATAGCCATTTATTTATTTATTTACAAAGTCTTATAGCGCAACATATTCCATTGTGCTTTACAATTGTCAACCTAATGCTGTGTCGACATTCCAACCTTGTTGACCTTAGGCACGTTGACCTATATCAGATGTCGACCTTCAGTGGTCGACCCAATGCAAGTCAAGCTTTGGTATGTCGACCGAATGACCGTATACCCAGAGTGACAAGCTTTAATGTAGTAATATTTTTACATCTCATATAGTTAAAGTAAACATAATACTAAACTTCTTAAACAAGTAGAATATTACTAGAGAGGGATGTCATTCCATAAAAAGAGTAAGAGAAGTTATACTACACAAAGATATAAATTGCCTATTTATACGTGCACTTTTTTAAAAACAAAAAAACGTATTTATGCCTTTTTAGTGACGAACGGGGCAAAAGGACTGTACCAGTTCAAAACTAAGGCGTCTATTGAAAGAAAATAAAAATAAATACATTTAAAAATAAAAAAAAGCATTTTGCTTTGTTTTACCTTGCTTTGTACAGGAAAAATGTTATAAAATTGCATATATAGTACATTACCTATTTTAAGAGATGAAAGTATAATTTAGATTCTTAAGGTTACAAAGAATTTAAAAAAATATTTCTGTGTTGCAAATTTGCTGTAATTGGGTAGTTGAAAATTGATTATTGCCAAATTCAACTAACCCAAAAAAAACCAGCTCTAATTACTGTATGTACAGTATGAATTTGTAGAATTGTTTTTGTCTGACGTTTTAACTCGGATCCCATTATACAGTATCAGCTAAGTTGGATGTCTACCATGTGCAAAACATTTGGATTTGACTCTTATTGGGAGCTGAAGACCTTCAACTTTCAATGACACTTGTAATATACTATTACACTCACACTCATAGAGTGTGAGTGTAATAGTATAGTATGTCATCTAGTCCTGCTTGTGTCTGTCTTGTCCAGGAGCCTCAATTCAATGAACTTGGACACTATTACATTGGCTAAATGTGGAAAATGTCAGACTTTTGCAGAAAATATTGGACATTTCACGAAATTGGAACAAAATTGCCTCCTGTTACATCTTGGCCCATATTTTGTAAGGCACTAAGTTCACTATTTTTCCTGTTAACAATTGTATGTAATTATGTAAGATCATCCCTTGTATATATTTGCTGAGTTTTAAAAATACTTTTATGGGTAAATAATTTTCTGGAATCACAATATATTATTAACTAGTAAGCTGTAAACTGCTCAAGGTTTAAACAGTAACACTGTATAACTTTCCATCAACACCCAAAACAGCATTGACAAAAATAATTTTACTGCAATCCTACAACAGTAGGGAATGTACCTGAAACATGAAACGGGGGGGGAGTTGTATCAATCTACCTTAAGAGTGGAGAAGTGGACAAGTATAGAAGTTACCCATACAGCAGTAGGGAATGTACCTGAAACATGAAACATAACCTTCCTAATTCGACTCATCAGTAATTCCCCTGTAGAAATCTTGCATTTTCCCCACTTATTCCTGTGTAACCAGTGGAAAATTCTTCTTAAAAAAATTGCTGTCTTTGAATACTTACAGTCTTATATCCAGAGAACAGATGGGCATATTGGTCTTCAGGAAACTCTGTGTCCCTAGTATCCACCTAGTTTGTGTGCATTATACTGTGTTATTATCTTATTGGAAACTTTGCAGAATACTTAAGTGATACCTTGATTATCATTTATATTAATTGTAGATGATAGTCATTAATATGTCTAAAGGGTTGTTTAATTCATGTCAATGGTTTTAGCAATGAGAACTTATTATGTATTATTCTATCAATACACAGCCAGTTTAGATTGAAATGTTTTAATCTCTTATTGCTGACCTCTCAAGTCTTGCTGGAGCAACATAATGAAGAAAATGACCACACATAATGACTTTGCAAAGTCCTTGCAGTGCCTTATTAACATGCTGGCAGCACAAGCCCTGACTTTATTATTGACTACATTGAATACACAATACAGTGACCTCCGCCTTCTGAAACTAAATCTCTTCCAGCAGATCTATCAAAGTGATTTTATATGAAGAAGAAACCAAAAAGGACTCTGGCTTTTTCTAGCTCCAAAATACAATCGTGACACAGGGAATAAACATCAAGTCAATGTCAGGTGCATGAAATGTCCTATTTAAATATGTTAAACAGAAAACATAACAAATTCTATGAAAAAGCCCTGAAAATAAAGATTCCTCATGGCCACGTATGGTGGCAATTCTGAATGCTTTATCAGAGTAGAGTATCAAGTACTGTATCAGATGCCAAAAAAAGCCTCTGCCAGTGAATGTTATATAGTGGTCACTTACATTTATTTTAAGTTCAGACCCATGCATTCCACTGGGCATGTATGAACATCTGACTGTTCATGTGCAGTATTTACAATAAGCATTCGGTTCAGCACTTTTGGCATTACAAGTTCCTTCTCTGGCTAGGCTGCTGCAAAGATGTACACGGGGCAGTGGCGTAAGTTCTTCCCAGTTGCCCAGAGGCAAAATAAATATTGGTGTCCCCTACCCCCCCTCCTCCACACACACACACACACACACACACACACACACACAGCACCTTATGTAAATATATGTATGTATGTTATGTATTATATGTTTAAAATAAAGAGAGTGTGACGTCTATGGAGGGCGAGTCAGCCACAAAAGAGATATCGATGGCTTTCAATTAACTGATTTAAACTTGCAGGGGAGGATAGGTGCCCTCTTGGGAGCTGGAGCCCGGCGACAGAGGACTCCACTGCCTCCCAAAGTTCTGCCTCTGACACGGGGTATTGCCATCTTTAAATAACTTACAGATGTGACCCACTATATTGTTGCTGCATATAGCAGCTTACCAGTGACAGTTTTAAAAATCCGCCACTGTCTCTGCCTAAAATTAAGCCAGATCCAGTCTGTGAGACTGCTCTGGCTTCTATTGGAAGTCTGACCTGCCAGTCACTCAAGGCAGTGTCCCATTGGGAGGTGTTCCCTCCCTCCGGGATGCCTCTCTGTGCGGCAGCCCCCAAAATGGGTTATGCACATGCGCAGTACCGCAGACCATACTGCACATGCGCCGGACCCGGGAACTGGATTAAGCCTCCGGGGGCTACTGCAAAAAACCCTTGCAACATAATGTTGCAACCAACATGCTTCACCATAAATTTAGCTTAAAAAGGGTTTATCTTAGTTTCATCTGCCTATGCAACTTCTTGCCACATGGTATCAGTATCTTCCAAGTGTTGTATTGCAAAGCGCAATGCAGACTGTGTGGCACTTTTTCTAAAGAGACTTCTTCCATGCCACCAGGCTATGCAAACTAAATTTGTGTAAAGCTTGTTGTCTCTTGCACAGAACAACCAATCTGCTCAATATCCCCCTGGCTCTTTCATCCAGTTTGGAGGGATGGTCTGACCAACGCAAGATGACGGTGGTGCCATACAGTACACTTCCCACTTTTTATTAGCACTTTCAAAAGTTCTCAGATATAGTCTTTTAAATCTTTTTGTATCCTCTTCCTAACTTGTGCCTTTCCCATATCTTTATCCCTGAGCCCTTTTGGAAGCATTTCCAATGCAAATCAACGACATCTGCATACACTCACTCCTCTTCTGCATCTGTACGCTCCTCCAGTGGTTCGGATTTGTGTTCCCAGCCTGTCTCAATCGGATTGAAATCTGAGGACTTTGAAGTCAACACCCTGAACTTATTGTTGTGTTCCTCAAACCTTTTCGAAACAATTTTTGCAGTGTGGCAAGGGGAAATATCATGCTGATAGTGGCCAATGCTATCAAGGAATATTGTTGCCACAAAGGGGTTTACCTGGGCTGCCACAATATTCAGGTACTTTACTAATGTTCTTTGCTGTGAGTGGCTGCATAGTGTGGCATTGCTGCATACATACCATGCATATTGCAGTCACCCACAAACTCAGGTTTCCTATTGTGTACTGTGGAAGCTTCCGCCTTGTGAATTCAGCGGTGGGCGTAGCACAAACGCCCACTACTCTCACTATCCCACCTTTTCTGGCTCCTTCGATGAGTGGATAGGATCGCTGTCCATTTTTCTATGTAGCTGCCCTTGCTGTTTGTGCATTTTACCAACGGGAGCATGTGTACACAAGCTCCCATGCACACGATATACCCTGCAATGCATACAAATCAGTTGCAAGAGTGTAAATGGATATACTTGCAGGTGGTACATGTCAAAATAACATCCACTTGAATGCCAGGATCCATGGATTCCTAGCAGAACGTTACCCAGAGCCTTACATTGCCTCCACAAACTTTCCTTCTTCCCATAGAGCATCCTGGTGCCATCTTTGCACCGGGTA
The DNA here is from genome assembly GCF_055691185.1 of Crinia signifera. Taxonomy (NCBI): domain Eukaryota; kingdom Metazoa; phylum Chordata; class Amphibia; order Anura; family Myobatrachidae; genus Crinia; species Crinia signifera. Next base: position 169,721,785 of record NC_139217.1, read on the forward strand.
AGTGACGCACATGCACCCAGTATTGTCAGCTGCCTGGGAACGCCCATAAAATGCTGGGCACTCCCATATGCTAATTGGCTGCCTGCAGCCCCATGCCCCCCCACACAGTGGCCGCAAGGTTGGGTCTGTTCGCAAACACAAAACATCAGCTGCTGGCATATGCACGTGGCCATGTGAACGGACCTACAGTATAGAAGGTCCTATAGTCCCTTCCACATGTGCAAGCACACACATTCATTTTACTGTTAGATTTGTTGGGAGCCAATTAACTTACCAGTATATTTTTGGATTGTGGGAGGAATCCGGAGTACCCGGCGTAAACCCATGCAAGCATAGGTTGAATATGCAAACTCTGCACAGTTAGGGCCATGGTGGGAATCGAAACCATGACCTCAGTAGCGGAAAGATTTCATAATACAGCCAACCCCTTGACAGGTGCCACTGTAATGCAATAATAAATTTAACCCCTTCCTGACAGAGCCAGTTTTTGCGTTCCTGACAGAGCCCTTTTTTTTAAATCTGACATATATCACTTAAGTCTGGATAACTTTTTTTTGCTTTTACTTATCCCAGTGATTTTGAGATTGTTTTTTCGTGACACATTGTACTTCAAATTAGTGGTAAATTTGGGTCGATACAGTCTGTGTTTTTTTGTGAAAAATACCAAAATGTCGTAAAAAAATGGAAAATTTAGCAATTTGCAAAATGTTAAATTTTCTGCTTGTGAGACAAATAATCATACCACTCAAAATAGTTAATAACTAACATAGACCATATGTCTACTTTATGTTTCCATCATTATTTCAACTTCCTTTTAATTTTTTTGGACACTAGGAGGCTTACAATATGAATAGCAAATTCTCAAATTTTCAAGAAAATTTCAAACACTGATTTTTTTAGGGACCAGTTCAGTTCTGATGTGACTTTGAGGGACTTGTATGTGAGATACCCCCATAAATGATACCATTTCAAAAACTGCACCCCTCACAGTATTCAAAACAGCATTTTGGAAGTTTGTTAACCCTTTAGGTGTTTCACAGGAATTAAAACAAAGTGTAGGTGAAATTTCAAAATTTCATTTTTTTTGCAGATTTGCAATATTAATACATTTTTCTAAGGAACACAGTACATTTTACTAGAGAAATGTGACTAAAAATTGATTCCCCCAATTCTTTTGTTTTCATAAATATCCTATATGTGGCCCTAGTGTGCACGTTGACCAAACCACAGGCTTCATAATAGAAGGAGCACCTACTTGATTTTGGAGCCTCCTTTTTATGAGATTATTTTTTAGGCACCATGTAGGTTTCTAGGCACCATAAGATGCTAAAATTTAGGAACCCCCCCACAAGTGACCCCATTTTGCAAACTACACCCCTCAGGGAATTCATCTAGGGGTATAGTGTACATTTCAAACCCCCAGGGGTTTCACCAATTGTGGTACAACTGGGCAGTGAAAATGAAAAATTAAATTTTTTACACAAAAATGCAGTTCTGGCTCAAAATTTTTCATTTTCAGAAGGTATGAAGGAGAAAAAGCACCCCAAAATCTGTGCCCCAATTTCTCCCGAGTACGGCAATGCCTCACATGTGACCAAAAAATACCATTTGGGTGCATGGCAGGACTCAGAAAGGAAGGAGTGATTTTTGGATTTTGCAGCTCAGATTCTGGTGGAATGTTGGTGGGTGCTATGTTGCATTAGCAAGACCCCCCAAGCACCAATACAGTGGAACCCCCCCACAAGTGACCCCATTTTGCAAACTACACCCCTCAGGGAATTCATCTAGGGGTATAGTGTACATTTCAAACCCCCAGGAGTTTCACCAATTTTGATACAACTGGGCAGTGAAAATGAAAAATTACATTTTTTTACACAAAAATGCAGTTCTGGCTCAAAATTTTTCATTTTCAGAAGGTATGAAGGAGAAAAAGCACCCCAAAATCTGTGCCCCAATTTCTCCCGAGTACGGCAATGCCTCACATGTGACCAAAAAATACCATTTGGGTGCATGGCAGGACTCAGAAGGGAAGGAGTGATTTTTGGATTTTGCAGCTCAGATTCTGGTGGAATGTTGGTGGGTGCTATGTTGCATTAGCAAGACCCCCCCCAAGCACCAATACAGTGGAAACCCCCCACAAGTGACCCCATTTTGCAAACTACACCCCTCAGGGAATTCATCTAGGGGTATAGTGTACATTTCAAACCCCCAGGGGTTTCACCAATTTTGATACAACTGGGCAGTGAAAATGAAAAATTACATTTTTTTACACAAAAATGCAGTTCTGGCTCAAAATTTTTCATTTTCAGAAGGTATGAAGGAGAAAAAGCACCCCAAAATCTGTGCCCCAATTTCTCCCGAGTACGGCAATGCCTCACATGTGACCAAAAAATACAATTTGGGTGCATGGCAGGACTCAGAAGGGAAGGAGTGATTTTTGGATTTTGCAGCTCAGATTCTGGTGGAATTTTGGTGGGTGCTATGTCGCATTAGCAAGACCCCCCAAGCACCAATACAGTGGAACCCCCCCACAAGTGACCCCATTTTGCAAACTACACCCCTCAGGGAATTCATCTAGGGGTATAGTGTACATTTCAAACCCCCAGGGGTTTCACCAATTTTGATACAACTGGGCTGTGAAAATGAAAAATTACATTTTTTTACACAAAAATGCAGTTCTGGCTCAAAATTTTTCATTTTCAGAAGGTATGAAGGAGAAAAAGCACCCCAAAATCTGTGCCCCAATTTCTCCCGAGTACGGCAATGCCTCATGTGTGACCAAAAAGTGGCAGGACTCAGAAGGGAAGGAGTGATATTTGGATTTTGCAGCACAAATTCTGGTGGAATGTTGGTGGGTGCTATGTCGCATTAGCAAGACCCCCAAAGCACCAATACAGTGGAACCCCCCCACAAGTGACCCCATTTTGCAAACTACACCCCTCAGGGAATTCATCTAGGGGTATAGTGTACAATTCAAACCCCCAGGGGTTTCACCAATTTTGATACAACTGGGCAGTGAAAATGAAAAATTACATTTTTTTACACAAAAATGCAGTTCTGGCTCAAAATTTTTCATTTTTAGAAGGTATGAAGGAAAAAAAGCACCCCAAAATCTGTGCCCCAATTTCTCCCGAGTACGGCAATGCCTCATGTGTGACCAAAAAGTGGCAGGACTCAGAAGGGAAGGAGTGATATTTGGATTTTGCAGCACAAATTCTGGTGGAATGTTGGTGGGTGCTATGTCGCATTAGCAAGACCCCCAAAGCACCAATACAGTGGAACCCCCCCACAAGTGACCCCATTTTGCAAACTACACCCCTCAGGGAATTCATCTAGGGGTATAGTGTACATTTCAAACCCTCAGGGGTTTCACCAATTGTGGTACAACTGGGCAGTGAAAATGAAAAATTAAATTTTTTTACACAAAAATGCAGTTCTGGCTCAAAATTTTTCATTTTCAGAAGGTATGAAGGAGAAAAAGCACCCCAAAATCTGTGCCCCAATTTCTCCCGAGTATGGCAATGCCTCATATGTGACCAAAAAATACCAGTTGGGTGCATGGCAGGACTCAGAAGGGAAGGAGTGATTTTTGGATTTTGCAGCTCAGATTCTGGTGGAATGTTGGTGGGTGCTATGTGGCATTAGCAAGACCCCCGAAGCACGGTGAAATGATGAACCTAATAATCCATAGATGTGTGGTATATTTTAAAACACTCCTTTATACATAGGCCGGGTTTCTCGGGGCAAGTTTCATAGTGGAAAATAGTTTCCTTTCTTATTCCCTTTTTATAGCAAACTTTGCACCTTTTTTGTGTCCTGCCCTTTCTTGCAGTGGAGGGGATTTCGTTCGGAAAATGCTGCCCTGGTACAATACGGGGGCCAGTACTAGAAGTACTGGGGCCCTCTGCCTGCTGGTTCCCAAATACTAGGCCCTTTATGACTTCCTCTTGAAAGTGCATAAATGTCCCCCTCTGGCCGGTAGAACGGAATAGCACGTAAGCGTTATACAGTGCCATCTGGATGATATACATGGCCAGCTTCTTGTACCAGATTTTTGTTTTCCGCAGGGCACTGTACGGCTTCAGTACCTGATCTGAAAGATCCACTCCGCCCATGTACCTATTGTAATCCAGGATACAATTAGGTTTTGAGGTGTGGGTACTGGTACCTCGTACAGGGACGGAGGTGGTACTGTCTCCGTGAATTGTTGTCAGTATAAGGACATCCCTCTTGTCCTTATATTTGACCAACAACATATTTTCGGTGCATATTCCCCTGCTTTCACCCCTTCTCATTACTTGGGCAATGTGCATTTTTGGGAGGCCTCTTTGGTTCTTGCGCACAGTACCGCAAGCTGCTGTACCTTTTGAACCAAGGGCCTTAAACAGGGGGATGCTAGTGTAAAAGTTATCCACATAGAGGTGATAACCTTTATCCAGGAAGGGGTGCACTAAATCCCAGACAATTTTTCCACTAACACCTACGAGGGAGGGGGGGCATTCTGGCGGTTCAATTCTTGAATCCTTCCCTTCATATACCCTAAACCTGTGAGTGTACCCTGAGGTGCTTTCACACAGCTTATACATTTTTATGCCATACCTTGCCCTCTTACTGGGAAGGTACTGGCGGAATTTAACCCTTCCTTTAAAATGTATAAGGGACTCGTCTATGCAAATGAATTTATCTGGGATGTACATCTCTTCAAATTTGGCACTGAAATGATCAATGACCGGCCTGACTTTGAATAGCCGGTCAAAGGTGGGATCATCTCTGGGTGGGCACTGTGCATTATCGTTGTAATGCAAAAATTTAAGGATCGTCTCAAATCGAGCCCGGGGCATGGCCATACGGTAAAATAGGGTGCTGTACAGAACATCTGTACTCCAATATTATACCTTGAGGAAGCTTTAGTGAAACGGTCGTTGGTAGTTAGAATAGGGTGAACATGTGTAGTTAGCAATTGTAGCTGTTACATGTAGAATATGGGATGTGTACCACGTTAGTTAAAAGCAGTGTATAGTTTATTGTCAGAGTCAAGCATTTACCCGTGATCAGTTACTGACAGCGGCACGAGCGGGCAGAGAACGCCGGGAGCACTGACATAGTGCTACCCGGGACCTGCCTGCCTCATTAGCGGCGCTATACTCAGTGCGACCGCAGTGCACGATACTGTCGGGAGCACAGCACAGCGCTGCCCGGGAAGTAACTCCGACAGACAGCGCTGGGAGCACACACGTTGTGCTACCCAGGTTCTGTGCTGATAAAGCGGCAACGCAAGTTCATATGCGACCGCTAAGTATCTGCTCCTAATAGCCCATGTCAAGAGGGTAGTCCCTATCTGATAAACTTGGGGACCCCCAGATAACACTGAGGGCATTGAATGATACTATCACGCTTATATGACATAAAACTGTAAAAGAACACTGCCTAAATCAGGAGTCGCGCACAGCGCGATCCTATAATAGGCACAGAGACTGTCATAATCCCTTTAGTCCAAGATTGGGAGAGGGAATAGTGTGTATGCACTCACAGACCCCGAGATCCCAATTGGACATATATATATAATACAATAAAAGTATGCTGTATGTGCGCTTTATAATATAAATAGCACTGAAACAATTACACAGTATATACAGACGCAACAATAAGGGAGATTTATATTTGTTCTGTACCTATATAGAATATTTGCTGTTCAGTGGAAATGATATGTGTATGAGAATTGAAACATTAAACAAAATGCCGACCTGAGGCACGTTTGAAATCTTTATGAATTGGTTGTTTACACTAGACGAATAAAATAATACGCCGAATATATTTATCACAGCACTTCCCGGTGGTAAAACCGCTTATTACCGGGTATTTAGAAGAGGTGGGGGGCACCAAATGGGGTGCTAGTACAAACCACTCCAGTTTTCATCTGTTATATAACGGTACAGCCACTCTGAACCCAGCGAGGATTTCGCTTATTTCTGGGTAACAGAGACTTTATACATACGGGCTGTATGATAAGAATTAATTTAATTCTATATATAAGGAGAGGTACAAATAAACTCTCAGTATCCAACTGCACCTGTTCTGGCGGTTAATCCGCTTAAGTACAGACACAGAGATATGCAGATTTGATAACATACATACAAAGGATACCTCTCGCTTAAAATGAAGTCATAAAGGTCCTCCCCATACCGATTCAGTGCAGACGTGTAAAATTACAACCTATTAGCGAGCACTATCATATCCCTGGACAGAATAACGTGGCTCACAAGAGGAATATTGACAATAGCACAATGCCTCTGTACTTTCAGTAAAATCCTATGAACTACATGGATAACATATTTGTTTGCATAAATGCAACATAATAACAATAACAGATAACAGCTACTAATAAAGGCAACTGTAGCCAAGAATTAAGTAATAATCTGACATGCACATGTTCATCCTTTTCTTTTGATTTTAAAATTTGTACACATTCTTTTTCATTCTTTATCACTCTTTCTATTTTTTAATATTTCACTCTGAGACAAGGTCATATGGTCTCCTTTGAATTGAGAGACCTTTTTTAAGTGAATAAATAAAAGTTACTTTTTATGATAAATAATTAATGAATATTTGATTCTCAGTGCACCCTACAAAATACTTCTTTTTCTTTGTGGGTGTATAGGTCCAATATTGCCTAATTTCTGGCTTTTTTACTATGCCCATATGAAACACCAGACCCCAAAACGTCATCATCTCTACTGCATCTACAGGGGTCCACCTAGCAAATGATGACGTGGGGTTTTGAGCAATAAACTGCTGGGCATATAAATTAGTTTGGTCCACCATTAAATTTATAAAATCATCAGAGAAAAATTATTTGAAAAAGTCAATTTCTCTGAGACCTGTGGAATCAAATTGGATTCCTGGCATGGCCAAAAACTCAGGAACCTGGGGCTCAAAATTGTCTGGTGGTGGGGTCCATACGAGATCAATTATTGGGGGGTGGGTCTCAGCTGCTCTACGGGGGCGTCTTTGAGGGGGTCCCTCATCACCAGAGGAGGAAGAGGAGCTTAAGACGAATCCTTCAAATTCCCCGCTTGCATCACTGGCTGTGTCAGAGTCAGAGGCAAGCATGGCATATGCCTCCTCCGCTGAATACATTCTTATGGATGACTGGGATGACATTTGGGATGACATTTGGGATGCCATTTTTATTTTTGTGTTACTGGTAGTGAAATGTTTCAACACGTGTATAGTGTAGGGGGGGGGTACAAACTTTATTTCAACCCGGGGGGTATGTAGTGTGTAGTGTGTATGTAGTGCAGAAAAAAAAAATACTTTATACAAAAAAAAAAAAATTGAAGGGGTTAAAAAAAAAAAAAATTGAAGGGGTTAAAAAAAAAAAATTGAAGGGGTTAAAAAAAAAAAAAAGGTCCTGCGCCAAAAATTGAGCACAGATGTTGGTCAGTAACGTCCGTCACTGAACAGCGCTCAAAGGCAACAGGAATTTGATAAAAAAAAAAAAAAATAGATCAACCCTGTGCCGAAAAAGCTGATCAGTGATGTACGTCACTGATCAGCGCACAGTGGCCACAGGACACCCACAAAATCACAGTGTGTGTAAAAAAAAATTAAAAAAAGACCCCACAGCACCCACAAAAAAAAAAAGGTGATCAGTGATGCGACACTGATTACCAGTGAGGGGCAGCAGGTGCACAACCTTTGGTGCAACTGACAGTGCAACTGGCAGCAACTGACAGGTATATATAAAAAAAAAACCTCTGCACCCCCAAAAAGTTGCTGATCACCTCAGATATAGTGATCAGCACAAAAGGCGGGGGCAGCAGACACAAAATTTAGCACTCTCTATCACTCTCTGTCACTATCTCTCTCTATCTCTCTATCTCTCACTATCTATCACTCTATGACACTGCAGCAGCAGCACTGACAGTTATATATATGAAAAATAACCCCTGCACCCCCAAAAAGTTGCTGGGGGTGCACAAAAGGGGGGCAGCAGACACAAAATATAGCAGTCTCTATCACTCTCTGTCACTATCTCTCTCTATCTCTCTATCTCTCTATCTCTCTATCTCTCACTATCTATCACTCTATGACACTGCAGCAGCAGCACTGACAGGTATATATATATATAAAAAAAAACCTGCGCCCCCAAAAAGTTGCTGATCAGTTAATTTATACTGATCAGCACAAAAGGGGGGGCAGCAGTCAGTTATATAAAAAATATATAGCACAATCTGTCACTATCTCTCTATCTCTCTCTCTCTATCTCTCTCTATCTCTCTCTATCTCTCTATCTATAACTCTATTACACTGCAGCAGCACAAAATATAGCACTCTCTGTCACTAGGCCTCTTTATCTCTCTCTATCTCTCTCTCTCTATCTCTCTATCTAATAACTCGCAGCAGCACAACACAGCACAACACAGCACAGGATGTCACAAGAAGAAGCAAGATCCAGGCAGTGATCAGGTAAGTATTTAGCAAGGTTCTGGTCAGTATATGGCGGCAGCTGGGCACGGTGACCGCACTGCACGCAATTCCAGACCGGAATGGCGTCTGCAGTGCAGTCACCGTTAGTTTAAACCCCCCTCCATGGCTGTGATTGGTCCGTCGGTCCGACGAACCAATCACGGCCTTTGGGGGCGGGCGGGGTGAGGTGGGGTGACACCAGTGTCACCCTTACACCCCGCGGTGATTGGTGCTGTACTTTACAGCACCAATCACCTCCGATCCCGTGTCACCGGCGAACGTTATTCGCCGGTGACACAGAAAACGCTGTGAATGGCTGTTCACACTGAACAGCCAATCACAGCGATCGCCGACGGGGGGGGGCGGCATCGCAGGCCCCCCTGGGCATGCAGGGACATGTCTGCTGTCAGGGACAGCAGACATCGTCCCTCTGTCACTGCGTCTCTAGACGCAGTGACAGTTTGAAGTCATGACGTATATATACGTCATGTGTCGGGAAGTTCTTCCCGGCCATGACGTATATATACGTCAAATGTCGGGAAGGGGTTAAATCACTTCACTTGTCAGTAGTTCTAATATTACAACAGAAGTGTGTATACTAACTAAAAGCATAACAATTCTAAATTGAGAAATACAAAAGGAGTAATTATTGGAAAAGATAGCAGGATCCCACAAGAGTTTATAGACTGTTTCTAGTAATTGTGTCGTTGTAATTATTAATAAGTAATTGTGTCTCCTGGAAGCAGTGCATTTGGACTGTCATTACAATGCAGTAGAGGACATGTCACATAGAAAATGAACAATCTAAGCACCACTACAGCTGAGTCTATTGGTCAGTGGCATAACTATAGCTCCGCAGCCCCCACAGTTGCAGGGAGGCGCTTAGCAAGTGAGGGTGCTTGGGGGGCTGCGGGGCTATTGTTACCCGCTGCCGTCTGCCTGGGACTTGCTCTCTCAGCTCTATTTTGGCAGCACCCTCCTCCCTCCTCTTACCGCTCAGAATAATGCCACCGCCGGTACCTGCCGCATCAGTGCATCAGTGTATCAGTCCCGGCTCTCCCTGCTCACCCTGCTCTAACTTAGGATAAACTTTTATTTGAACACAGAAAACAAAAAATTAAATAAAAAATTAATTAAGCAGGTCAGAAAGGTTGGCGACCTCCTTCGCTGCCGCCAGCAAGTAATGGCATAGTCGCCCAAGGGTTTGTTGCACCGCCTGGTGAACTTGGGTCAGGTGATCTGTTGGCTTGGGAAATGGGGTTTGACATTAATGTTGCTAATGATTTACACATATTAATATTTTGTTACACAAGTTGTTTGAATTAAGCTAGGAACCCAACAGTCATTTCTATACAGGATTGAAGAGGGGCCTGCTGTCAACATGTTACAAACTAGAATGATGGAGAGACACACAGATGTCTAATGTATTAATTGTATGGCTTGTGCCTTCTGTGTGTATGTGGGCTGGCCCACACAAAATACCAATGGTGTTTTAAGTGGAGGTGTGTGTGCAAGATAATGGTTGATGTGGAATGTTGGCCACATAGTACCTTACATGTGGCATGTACAGTACATAGCAAAGTGTAATAAAATATGTTCAAGTACATGAGGCATGTTGTGTACTTACCACTCTCAACATCTTGTGTGGCCAAACCTGGATGCTGGGTGGTGGTGGGAGTGTAGTTGGGTGTTGGAAGAGGAGATTGGCAGGGGGAGGGTAGTTGGGTGGTGAAGGCAGGGATTAGGAGTGGATAGGGGATTGGGTGATGGCCTCTTCCTTCTGGCCCTTCTCCTCCTCCTCTGCGGTGTGGCCATCCTCAACCTGGCGCTGTTGCTGCTGCCTTGATCTAGCACGTGCTGTATTTTGTTTTGTTGATTGTAGATTACGTGTTGTAGGTGGGATCAAGGGAGAATGGAAAAAAAAAACATTAAACTTGGACTGTTTATTTTAGAAAGCATTACACAGGGCACTTTAAAAACATTACTACAGTATGTAGAAACATAAAAAAAAAAGTCAACCAACACACTCACACTCACTCTATACACACAGACACTATGTGTTTCATAATATATGCAAACATTAACATTCGTTTAAATAAATAAATAAATGCAATTGTGCTAACATGGCCCCAAATAAGAACTAACTCATGAAAATATTTGCCTATGCAGGTTGCACCATCGCAGCTCCAATTGGGCGATGGACCGACGTACGTTTACAAGAGTAAATCCTGCGCCAGGCCGCAAGGTATGCCCGGCACTTCTCCCGATTGAAGACGTATGGGCCTGCAGTTCTCCCTGTGAAGTTCTCCCTGTGAAAAGGGTGCAGCCCTGTGGGAAGACATATTGGCAATGGCGCAGCAAACAAATGCAAGTCCATATATTAATTATGGTGTACTTTGATTGTTATTTGGTATTAACTTTATTGTTAATAGTTCAATTAATTCAGTATTTTCGCCACGGCTATCCTATTGCATTACTTTATCTATGGATGTATGTATGTGGTCATATTTAGCTAAATATAGCCATACACAATACAAATTTTTATGTGAAATATGTCAAATATTAAGCACCATATAAGGTACTCCTGGGTAGACCGAACACAAAATGCACATGCTCCTGTTATGGCAGATGTGCTTGCTCCATCATGGTGGCACAAATGGTACATGTGTCCCATCCACAGACCAGCCCATCCAATTGTGCAAATGTGCCCATTTACCATCCACTATTTATGCATCCAATATATGTTAAGTTAATATGTTGTTTGTGAGCAAACACCAATTTTACACCTGCAGAGGCAAGCATTGTAAAATAATAACTTTGAGACACACATATCCCAATTCACCTGCCTTCACATTACACTGGACACACGGGGAGACACCTGCATTGCTAGCATGCCATATATATTGGTGAGTTACATGTGTTAGGCATACCATCAGGTATTTGCAGCTGCTCTGGTGTTGTTTTATGAAAAGTCTGGCATGGATGTTTGTATTGTACGTCAATATAGCAGCAAAACACACAAAGACATAGAAGCACAAACTACATATTGAGTAAGGAATGACACTTCAACACAGTGGGCCATGTTGTTCTACTCGGCCTGTGTGTAATTAATTGCTTGCACATGTGCGTTATTTTCCCCGTGTTTCCCGACGGTTTTCAGCGGGTTTTTCTCTGTGTGAGTATGGAACGCTGCGCGGGAGGGTGGGCGGAAGGGTTGTTTTAGGCATATTTATAGAGGGCCAAACAGAAGGACTGCTAACATGTCTGGCTCAGAGTCAGAGTCAACCATTTCTGGCCCAGAGGTCATTCTGGCAAAAATGGTGTCCATGACCTCTAGCGTGCGGCAGTGGGCCGAGCAGCAGCGGAGGAGTGAGAGCTGCGGCCACAACTAAGGCATAAACCAAAGCCAAAACAGCGCGCAAAAAATAATGTGGTGCCATCCTTATTAATCTTCTCCATTATTTTGTACCTACTTTTGTCCTTTGTTGTGTGGCCCAGCTTCTTGTGGCCAATCTCTATCTATTCCCATGCAAAGGGTACCAAAATTGCAAATACCTTCTCTTGAAATGCTAGTTCTTTGTTTCCTTACTGTATGTTGACTATAGCTGCCAGGATTCTGGGCTGATGCCCATTCAGTTTCAATAATTCTCTCTCAGGTGCCAGTTACCGTACCTCTGCTAATAGGATACCTTCCTAAGTATACAAAATATCAAATTAAATAATATATTCCTAGTGAATACATTTGATTATAATTCTCTATAATTAAATTTAAGTACTTATTGACTCTTAATTGTTTTTAATTTAATATTTTTAGAGCATTCAGTTTAAATACTTCTCTTTTCAGGACAATCGTCAAATGGTTAACAGTTTTGCCCATAAAAGGTCGTCTGGTCCTGCTAAATGCTTATACCTTTTATACATTTTCTTTTTCAGTCTGTGAGCTTTATGGATCAGTAACTGTGCTCTATGTTAGAGGACCAGTAACCCATAAAAGGTGCTGCATTAGACAGAGCAATGGTTCTCAACAGTCATAAATTGCCATGGATTTATCAAATCAACATTTAATAACAGTTCAGCTCAGCACTTAAGTAGACCTTCTGCCACATGGTGCTTTACAAGCTCTCAGAATTTCAAGCATCTATGGAATATTTACATCTATTAGCAAATCTTTTGCTT